>NC_063265.1:0-358000 GCF_019578655.1 Ricinus communis | reverse complement strand
CAATCATACTATAATCATACCCTATTACTTTCTTCACATAAAATATTGATCATTCGAATCAATATATCAACCATGCACGTAAATACAATCCATATTATAATCATACCATAATAAATAAATGAATGAATAAATAAAAATATATTTTTACTTTTACGGGACGAGTGGCTCAATAGAACCCTAACCCCAAATTCTAACGTACCATTTTGGCTCTCTTAATCCAATAAGATCGGGCGCCTGAGAGCAATGCTCGACCGTGGACCTTACCTCCACCGTCACTTAAGTATCCAAATAAGAAATCTAATAGCCATTCGGCTCTCTTAATCCAATAAGACTGGCGCCCCCAAGAGCAATGCTCGACCAGTGGACCTTACCTCCACCGTCACTTAAGTATCCAAATAAGCCATACCGAGAGCAATGCTCGACCGGAGACCTTACCTCCAAAGTAATTTACACAAATCGGCCTAGAGAGCCATGCTCGACCGTGGCAAACCCATGAAAATCTTATTACATGTCCATGATCATTACCTGGGGCAAGACGCCAGTCCGATGTAACCCATCAAAGGCATGTTCTACACGTTTCCCAAGACACAATCATCCATTTAATAAATATCATTGTATAATGAAGTCATTCAACCATATCAAATTAATGATTAACAATTAAGAGTAAAACATCAGTGACTGTGGAAAATCGATAATATTTGGAATTATTATAACATTACAATAATAATACTCATATTATCTTCAATAATTAATAATCCAGTAAAATTAATTACGTTGAGATATTAGTAACCATGTTAAACATAAACTTCCAAAATAGCATATTAAAATCAGACTTAGCAATAGTGCAATGATTAAATGACTTTAACTCACAGGTTTGGCGACCTCCTAGCTCTGCTTCGGTGCCTCGGTAGGAGCGAGCCGAACGAACTGACAATCTAGTCACGGAAAACAATTTATCAAAACGATGAAACAATTACAATAGATCCTAGGTCTAGATTCCTAGGACTGACCGCTCAAGAATCTCGACTCGAGGAGAATTCTACCGAAAATCCCGTGAACCTCCCTTACAACACGAACATTACCCCCTCAGCAAAACGGGTCCAGGACCTCGGAAAAACACTCCAAATATCCAACAATTTAAACAACGGGAGTCGGGTCCCCAAACTTCACTATTTCCCGACTCCGCCACACAACACAAAATACGAGGCAGGCAAACTGACAGACAATTATTTTTGACTCAAAAAATCATCAAATACTCAATATAATCCAATAGACACAATTAAACCAAGAATTCCAAAATTAACGGGCCAAAGATAATTACCGAGACGCTCGATCGCCGGCCGAAGTCGCCCGGCCACGGAGTCCGATCGACGATCCGAACACACAATCGAACTCACAACGACGCACTGAAGACGATCCCCGCTTCCGATTTTTCGATCTGACACCCGATCATCCGGAGAGATTTGCGGATGATCTCGACCGTCGATTCGCAAACGAAGCCCGATCGCCACGAAACCGGTGCCATTTCGAAGCTTGAGCTGAGGAGAGTCGGGATACATCATCCGATCTTCCATAGCTCGCCGGAGCTCGCCGGAAAAACCCAAAAACCTCGGCTGCCTCCATTTTCTCTCTCTACCGGATCTTCCGTTTCCGGCCACCACTATCGACACCGCCAAAACAAAGCCGAGCCGAGGAGTCGATCGGACCAAGATCGGTGACCATCGGCCGGCAGCGGCGGAAAGCTTAGCCATCTTCCTCCTCCTCGAGGGAGGCCGCTGCTGTCGCCCATTGGTGCCATTGCGTGGCCTGCCACGACGTCAGCCGACCAGCGCCCGGACAGACGGCCCCGACGCAGCTCCTTCCTCCGCGCGCTCCTCTCTCTCCCCCGACATCTCTCTTCTTCTTACTCGACTTCCATTCCTTTCAATATCGACATTAGGCCCCCGAACTTTTCCTTATTACAACTTGGTCCCTCAACTTTCTTAATTACTTACAATTTCATCCCGCAGAATTCCAATTTGATCCCCAAACTTCTTTTTAGCCTTTCAATTAAGCCCCTAACTATTTAATTTGGGCCAAATCCGAATTATTGAAAATACATAATTACATAAATACCCCTGACCGACATATTTATTTACAAAAATACCAAGCTCACAAATTTCCATTAAAACCCCATAAAAATAACATTATACTTTCAATCCTTATTCCAAAATAAATTTTCAATATATAATTTTACTTATATAAATATGCTCTTGGAAAAATTTGAATAACCAAAATATAATCATTTCTCAAATAGTTTACTTAATTAACTCCTTAAAAATCAAACTAATTGGATATGGAAAATAACTCATTTATTTATCTAACATGAACATTCAAAATTTGTATTTAAATCATTCCAATTAAACCGAATAAAAATAAAGCTAAAATTAACTTAAATAAAAACTCATTAATAAATATATAAAAAATTCCGGGTGTTACAGAAATTGCATTCATAAAGAAAGAAACTATCCATATGTTTGATCAAATGAAAGGAAGACATGCATGAGAAGAAAAGAAAATAAAAGATAAACAAATGAAGAATTAAACCTTCTTCCTTATTTAGGGGTTTGGTGAAAATATCAGCTAGTTGTTTGTTTGTATCAACATATTCTAGTGCTACACTACCATTTTGAACATGATCTCTCAAAAAATGGTGTCTAATATCTATGTGCTTACTTTTAGAGTATTGAATAGGGTTTTTAGAAAGGTTTATAATACTATTGTTGTCACATTTGATAAGAATGTGATCAACCTCTCTCCTATAGTCTCTTAATTATTGCCTCATCCAAAGGATTTAAGCACAACAATAACCCGTCGCCACACATTCAGCTTCCGTGGTGGAGAGAGCAACCGAGACTTGTTTCTTGCTAAACTAAGACACTAAGCATTCACTTAGAAAATGGCAAGTTCTAGAGGTGCTCTTTCTATCTAATAGACTACCGGCATTAATCGGCATCCGAATAACCTATTATATCAAAAGGAGTTTCTCTAGGATACCAAAGACCTAAGTTCAAGGTTCCACATAAATATTTCAAAATTCTTTTAATGACATTTAAATAAGATTCTTTTGGAAAATATTGAAATCTAGCACAAAGGCAAACACTATACATAATATCGGGTCTAGAGGCGGTTAAGTATAAAAGTGATCCAATTATACCTCTATAGAGCTTTTCATTTACACTCTTGCCCTTCTCATCCTTGTCCAATGTAGTTGTGACACTCATTAACCATCCATCTCAAATTTTTTTAGTAGTTCTCTTGTGTACTTGGATTGGTTGATCAATATTTTGTCTTTGCTTTACTTGATTTGAAGACTAATGAAGAATTTTAGCTTTCCCATCATATGCTCATTTCAAATTCCCTAGTCGTGCACTTAGCAAAATCCTCACAAAGAAACTCGCTAATAGCAATAAATACAATGCCATCAACATAAATTTGAACAATTAGAGTATCATGTCTATGTTTCTTTACAAAAGAGTAGTGTCAATCTTGCCCTTTTGAAATTCATTTTTAATTAGAAATGAACTAAGCCTTTTGTGCCAAGCTCTAGGAGGTTGCTTCAATCCATACAAGGCTTTAGAAAGTTTGAAAACATGATTTGGGAACTTATGATCTTCAAAACCGAGAGGTTACTCAACATAGACTTCCTCCTCAATGAAACCATTTAAAAAAAGCACTTTTCACAAACATTTGAAATAACTTAAAATTCATGTGACATGCATATGCTAAAAGTATTCTAATAACTTCAAATCTAGCAACTAGAGCAAAGGTCTCATCATAATCAATGCTTTCCTCTTGGTTGTAACCTTTTGCAACCAATCTAGCTTGGTTTCTAGTAATAGTGCCTTGTTCATCTAGCTTGTCTCTAAATATCCATTTACAGCCTATAATTTGGTTATCCTTGGGTCTAGGAATAAGTTCCCATATTTTGTTTCTCTCAATTTGGTTGAGTTTATCTTGCATAGAAATCACTCAACTCTCATCTTTTAGAGCCTCATCAATGGTCCTTGGCTCAATTTGAGAAACAAAGGCTAGATTATTTAAAGCTACTAATTTAGAATGGGTACTTACACCTTTTGATAGGTCTCCAATGATTTGAGTAGGAGATGATCCTTTTTGAAATTTCAAGCTTTTGAAAGGTCTTGAGAGGTTTCCATCTCTTGGGAATCTTGAGTAGCATCTTGAATTGTGTTAATCTTCTTGAGCTTCCTCTATAAGTTTTGAGGGGTCATCAACATTCATTTTGAGTTCCTTAAATGCACTTACAATATCATTTACACAAACACCTTTCCCAAGATCAAGCTTGTTTGATTTATCAAAAACAACATTCATAGACTCTTTAACTATTAAAGTACATTTATTAAAGACTCTATAAGCTTTGCTTGAGGTGGAATACCTTAGGAAAATTCCTATATCGATTTTGGCATTAAAATTTTCAAGGTTGTCCTTGGTATTTAAAATATAGCATTTGCAACCAAAAACTCTAAAATATGAGACCTTAGGTTTTCTTTCTTTCTATAGCCCATAAGATGTCTTGTTTAGCAAAGGTCTTTTGAAAACTCTATTAGCAAAATAACAATTAGTGTTAACGGCTTCGGCCCAAAAGTATGAAGGAAGTTTATACTCATTGAGCATTGTCCTCGCCATTTTCACTAATGTACTATTTTTTTCTTTCCATAACTCTATTTTGTTGGAGAGTTCTAAGAGATGAAAATTTGTAAAAAATTTCAAATTCTTTACAAAGATTTTCAGAAAGATCATTTTCAAATTCCTTTCCATGATCACTTCTTATAGAGGAAATCAAATATCCTTTTTCTTTTTGAACATGTTTTACAAAAGATTTAAAAACATTGAAAGCTTCATTCTTAAGAGCAAGGAAGTTAATCCAAGTAAATCTAGAGTAATCATCAACAATCACAAATGCATATGACTTTCCACCCAAACTAGCTACTCTAGTAAGTCAAAACAAATCCATATATAATATTTAAAGTGTTCTAGAAGTACTTACAATGATTTTGGATTTAAAGGATAATAGATGTTGTTTTCCCATTTGGCATGGTTTGCAAGGCTTGTCTTTGATGGACTTCACTTTAGGAAGTCCATTTTTCTAGCTCCTCTTTGGCTAACTTGTGTATAAGCTCCATTTTTGCATGTCCAAGTCTTCTATGCCATAGCCAAGATTCCTCAGTAATAGACATAAGACACATGAAAGATTGATTAGTACTTTATGTAGATCAATTGTGTAGTTGTTGCCACTTCTCTCTCCTTTGAATATCACTCTATCATCCAATAGGGAATTGACAAGGCATCCATTGGAGTTAAAAGTGACTTTGTTCCTCTTATCACACAATTGACTTACACTCTTTTTTCCCCGGCAACGGCGCCAAAAACTTGATGGGTGCTACTCGTGTTAGCTACAATCTAAGGCAGTGTACCTATCGATGCAGTCTAGCACTAATGGCGAGTATCAAGGTCGTATTCCTCGGGAAAGCGAAAGCCCAGAGTTACTCCTTTGTTCTTTGTTATATTAACCTAAAATGGATGATGAATAAATTCTAAACTAACTATTAACTACGAGCTAAGTTCCGAGGGAGATGCAGGAGTAATTGATAAGTGAAATAATCAAGACAAGAAGATAAACCCAAAGAGAATCTAAACTAGTTGGCAATCAAACAAAAGATAAAGGATCGGTGAGTCTAATTATGCTACCCGTGAATTCTTAATCAATTCGGTTTCTCTCTCGAGATAACCGAATTCCTAAACCTAATAACCTAAAGTTGGAATCTCTTCCTAACGATTGATTCTTAAATTAGCATTAAGCTTTAATCCGCCTCTATTAAGCTTTGTTAATTCTTAATCCGGCTAGTTAATTATCCTTATCTCTAAGCGATTATTAACCAGTTCTTGTTATTCAAAATTCCAATTGCCAAACGGATTTCTCAATCTCATAAAGCAATCTAAACATCACAATTCACAACGTCTCATGAATAATTCATAATCTTATTAATACTAAAAACAAGAAGAATACAAAACCAACTCAAACAATCCAACAATATAATATCAAGCCAACATAGTAAAGAAATCCCAATGGATTAAATCAGTCTAGCTAAACATGTTCATATTTAAAACAATCTAGGAAATCAATTACAATGAAAGAATAATGAAAATAAAACATGTACACCCTTTTCTCTCGAATTGGATGAACAGCTCCAAATCTAGATCTACACTTTGATTAATCTCCCAAACTGCCTCTTGAATTGCTCCACTACTATTTTGCACTCGGAATCTTATGATTCTGGGATTCTTACTCACTGCAACTCTCTCTTGCACTCAGTATTGTGCAGAAACCGAACCAGCCACTAGGGCTCAATGTCACTCTTTTTCCCCCCCTTTTTTTTCTCTAAGAAAAATGAATTTTTCTTATATATTTAACTCAGCACGGCCGTGGTCAAGGCCGTGCGAAGTCCATGCCGTGCTGAGACTGTGGATCTCACCAACTAGGGTTTCACCATGATCGTGTTGCTCCCCGTGCTGACCACCACGGGCCGTGCTGGAGGCCGTGGTGGCTACGGAAACCGTGCCCAAACTATTGTTTTGAAGACCAAGTTTTGATGGTTGGTCACGGCCAGAGTCTAGGCTGTGATGGTCAGCACGGCCTTGACTCAGGCCGTGCTCAATGTGTGCAACTCGGGCTCTTGTCCGATCTTGATGAATTCTCGTCCGTTTCCGCACGTATTGATCTATAATTGCTTAAACACCGATGATGGTCCTATAAATGTTCCTGAAATGCAAAAGAATATAAAACACGGGTGATCTGGGAATAAAAGCACAATAATTGCTAGGAACATACGCAATAATATGCAAGCAAATATGTGTAAAACTATGCTCATCATTCCTCTTATCACACAATTGACTTACACTCAATAGATTATGTTTCAAATAATCAACTAGGAAAACATCATCAATAAAAGATTTACCATCCTTACCAATAGAGTCGATGTCAATTACCTTACCCTTGGCATCATTTCCAAAAGTTACTTTGTCTTTATAGTCCTTGACATCTACGAAGAGACTCTTGTCACCTGTTATGTGCCTTGAACATCCACTATCAACATGCCAAGGATTTGTGCTTGTGGATTTAAAACACACGTACAAAAAGGAGTCAAATTCAATTGATTTTAGGTACCCAAACAAGGTTAGGTCCTTTGGGGTTAGCATTGGAAAATTCATTCATAAAAAGATGCATTTTCCCTTATTTTGCATTTCACATTGATGTGTCCAATTCTCATGCAATAGTGGCAAGTGACCTTAGAATTTTTAGTAAAGTTTGAATTGGTCTTCTTAGCCACTTTTGATTGAGATTTGGACCTTATATAATTACCATTACACGTGTATGAACAAGGTTTACCAACATCTATGTTTTTATACATGAATGCGTGCCTTGTTCTTCTGGGCTTAGCCTTGGGAGCATGTGTACCTTTTTCTTTCTTTTGAATGGGAGGTCTAGTGTGTGTATTGCTCTTTGAAATTCCATTTGGATTTCTTTCAAATGCTTGTGGTTGAGTGGCTTTGACAGAGATTGTGATTGAGATGAGGATGATGAAGCTCCTTTGAACCCAAGTCCATGTCTCACAAGAGGAGATCTTTAAGACATAACTAGGGTATTAAGAGACTCTTTCCCTTTGTGAAATTTAGAAATTGAGTTTCTAAGTTCTTCAACTTCATTTTTCAAAGAGTTGTTTTCTTTGAAAGATTTTTCTTTTGAAACATCATCCAATGATTTCCTTAAGTCATCATTCGAGATTTTTAAGGAGGCAATTTCCTTCTTTGAAATTTTAAGGTCTTCCTTTAAGCAAGAGCATTTATTTTTATACAAGTTTAATTTTGAAAGCATATTTTGTAAGAGTTCATCCTCATTATCCAAAAAATCATCACCAAAAGAATGAGAAGATGAATAAGAAGAAGAAAAATTGCATGAATGAGAAGTGGAACATATCTCTTGGGAGTCATCCATGTTTGCCATGAAACAAAGATTAGCCTCCTCTTCTCTTTCACTCTCATTGTTGGAGGACGAAGATGCATCACTCCAAGTAGCCTTCAAATCCTTTTTCTTCTCTTTGTCTCCCTTATTCATATGATTTTATATGCCCTTGCTTTCCATATTCGTAGCAAGTGACTTCCTCCTTCTTGTCCTTACTTGTTCTTGATTTAGAGAAGGATTTTTTGCTAATGAAGGCTTGTTGCTTCTTCTTCTTTTGGCCTTAAGTATCCTCTTGACATGCTTGGTGATGAGTGCCATATCATCACTCTCACTTAGAGCTTCCCATTGTTCTTCATCATCACTTGGGACATCAATTGCATCTTGAGCGCTAGCGCTAGCCTTGAGAGCTAGGGCTTTATTCTTCCCAAAATCTTTATCTACTTTATCCCTCATAAGAGACATCTCATGAGTTAGAAGCTTACCTATAAGAACATCCATAGGAATCTTCCTTATGTCTTTATTTGCTTATCCAATGCTAGCCACTCTAGCACCATATTTATCCAAAGGAAGGCTCATAAGGATTTTATTGTTGATGTCCACTAGCTTATAGTGCTTTCCAAACTTTCTTATGTTATTGATGATGGTGAGAAGTCTATTTTTTATATTGTGACGGACTGATTAGGCTTCATCTTGAACATCTCATTCTCAGTGACGTACATTTGGATCTTTCTTGATTTTACTTATTTCGTACATTCATGGTAGTTCTCCAAGGTAGTCCAAATTTTATAAGTTGTAGTACAATATTGTACTCTCCCACACTATTCTCTAGAGAGGCAACTCACAAGTATATAGCCATGGCTTGCTTGTTTTTGTGATTGTGCTTCTTGTGGACAACAACCCATTCTTCTCTATAAAGGATTCTTTCTTCACCATTCTTTATTTCTGTGGGAGCTTTTCATTCCTTCAACACATAGTCCCACACTTCAATGCCATAGGAATCTAAATAAATTTCCATACAGAAATTCCAAAAAGCATAGTCAAATCTGTTGAAGAATGGCTTGAGGTGTTGGGCTCCTTCATTGTTTGTCGTGATCTTTACACTCGCAATTAAGCTTGATAAGGGTGACTTTGCTCTGATACCACTTGTTATCCTTTGGAACCAAGAAGGGGGATTGTATTGGTGACATTAAATTGTAGAAATAAAAGACTTTGGTAAAAACATAAAAGATTAAGGTAAAGGTAAGGAAAGTAAGGGTTAGAGAATATAACACCAAGGATTTATAATGGTTCGGGAATAAACCTCCCTACGTCCACTCCTCAAGATCACACTTGAGTGTTTCACTATAATCACTAAGATTACAACCTTTGTGATTTGGTGGCAAATATTCTGTGGGGAAAACGCTTGGACTTGGAAGAATCGCGTATCCCTAAAGATTGAAGAGCTTAGTGTGAAACGCTCAGGAAAAGAGAAAAACCAAGGACCTATAGAAGAAAAAAGTCGATGTGGTGCAAAGGTTTTTGATGTAGTCAATATCTTTATGCGCAGGATTGAGTGAATCGTATAAATGAGGCGCATCGAACTGAGAGAAAAAGTCATATAATGGTGGAATATGGTGCACCGCAATCAACATATGTGAGTCAATGCATTGGCCAAACGATCATACTTTACCATGTTGTCTCAATGAGCATGCAATAAAGTGTAAACAAGGCTCTTGCACAAGCAAACCGATATGATTTTACAAGTTCACCCAACAACTTGGTGTTCTTAAGGTTCACACGAAACCTCTTCCCTTAGTGTATCAATCTCTCACTAAGACTCTTAATCCTTAAGTATGAATGGTTACTCAACAACTAATTCCTTATGTCTTTATTACCTAGACTCACACAATAATCCTTTTAGTTTTAGTTGAACAAAGAGTTTCAATTTAATACACTTTACAAAGAAAGAAAATGAGTGTAGAAAGTTGAGAAATAAAATTTGTAAGAGTTTTGGTATATCTAATTCACACACACATAGTTGTAGAGTCTTTAAGAGGGGTGTTTATACACATATCAACTCCTTGGAGACATTATAATAAAGCCAAAACTTTTCAATTGCAAGATTTAATGACTTGGAAAAAATTGCCTAAAACATGGAAAGCGCCCACGCACTTTCGAAGTGTGCTTGAGCTTTCTGAAAAGAAACGTTCGAGCTCCAGCGACTCCATCCATGTGGTACTGATAGGATGGCTGATGTCTCAACGATTACTGACATCGCATTAATTATGAAAACTGACCCCATGCCACAATAGCACCCTCACGCTTGTCTTGACCATGCATAGAAGCGCTCTCGCGCTTCTCATCATGCTATCTTCTGCCAGAATTTGTCTCAAGGCCTAAAGAGAGGTGCCTTTGTGCTTCTGAAGCACCCTCGCACTTCTTGGAACTTTGACACTTTGACTACGAAGTTTCACGAGAAGATTGGCTTGCTGTTAGATGGACTTTTCAACATATTGTAAATTTTTAGCCATATGAAAAGCGGCCCCGCACTTTTGAGGTCTTTTACAAAACTTGCGTCAAGGCTAAAGAATATTGCGGATAGGCTTGGTTCCTTTGATGCTCTGTTACATAGACACTCGGTCATGGTGTTAGTGATAATTAACTTGGTTGTTATAATCAAAATAGAGATCAATTGCACCTTAGGTCAACAATAACTTATGTTAAAAATAAGATTTTACTATATTTTGATAGTAAAACTAATTTTGAATGAGTTTAATATTTGATAAGTACAAAAAATAAATTGTAATTTTAAATTATCAGTTTCATTCTTCAACTAATGCGGAGGGGAAAGTAGTTATTTCTATTAAGACTCAAGGGGATTTAAATGTGATAAAAAATATAATGACCAACTTGTGTATTATCATTTAAAAATCTCAATAATTATAGTAAATACCTTCTAAAAATATATTTTTACTAATTTTGGTGTTTTAGATTGAAAATATACATAAAATAGTGTTGGATTTGAAAAACAGCCAATCAACATTATGTAGAGCCAATTGGCTCTACATAGAGTTGATTCGGGTCTATGTTTAGCAGATCGATCCACTCTGTGGAGAGCCGATTGGCTCTAAAGAGCAAAACTTTTGAAAATCTTAATAATTTAGTCACTGAACTTGTGAAAATTGCCTTTTTACCCCTTAAAGTTTATTTTTCTGTCAATTGGGTCCAAATTGATTTTAGAAAAGAAATTTTAAGTCCAATTATTCCCATCCTTCTCTCATATTCGCCCCTTTTCAATCTTTGAGACTCGAGAAAGGCAGTAACTTTCATCATCGGTTTTTTTGTAATTCTCTCGATATCTAGATACGAAAAATGGGTGCTGACAATATCCATGAGATTTTATGCAATGCCATGCTTACTGCTCACTTGAAATCTATTCTTATGTGTGTAAGTATGACTATGAATATGCTTAGAATGATCATATTTAGCATGAGACAGCTTAGTAACATTCACTTATATGCTAGTTGATGCATGATCATTTGAGGAATGAGATGCTTTCATAAAATTAATCTTGTGTGAGCTAGGTGATACATCATTGTAGCCTAATCCTTGTCTTATGCAAGATGTTCTTTGAGAATCTAGCAAAGCATCAAGAGTTACTTTTCCTTTAGTAAATTTTAGAATTGATGATTTGAAATCAATAATCTTATTTCTAAGAACTTCATTTTTCTTTTTAACATCTTAATTTTCTTTCAAATTGTTATCAATAGTTTGGGACTTCATTACAAGCCCATCATTTTTCTTTCCCGAAATATCTTTAGTGGAAGCTAGGAAAATGATTTTATCTTTCAAATATTTATTTTCTTTTTGAAAGTTCTATTCTCATTCTTGAGAATCTCGTTGCTTTTCAAGGCATTTCCAAAATCAAGTGATTTCATTGTAAGAGCTTTCTTTTGCATTTTAAAAGCAATTTGTCTTAAATTTAAAGAAAAGTTCTCTTTTGCAGAAGTTTTATTTTTTACTTTTTAATATTCAATTTTAGTTTTGAAACTTTTATTTTTGTTCTTTAGCTTCTCAAGAGCATTTTGCATAATTTCTAATGCAACTAGTAATTCACTATATGAGAGCGCATCATCATCACAACTATCATCATCATCATCATTATCATCATTGATAATAAACTTAGGAGGACTTGATATTACCTTATCATCTTCTTATATGGAGCACTTACTTGTTTAGTCATATCTTGAAGATGTGGAAGGTGGGAAATTTAAATTTCTTTCTCTTCTTGAGTGTCTCTTTATCATCTTCAAGGAAAATTAAGCACATACAATCATCCGTAGAGCAATCTTGAGAGTTATTTTTATTCTTCTCTTCTTGTTGTTTGATTTCCTTCACAACCTCATTCTCTTCACATATTAGTTAATGTTGTAAATAAAATTAAGACAATTCTAAATATCTTTAGCACTAACATATAATGCAATTCTTTTAAAAGCATTTTCATTCGAAGATTTTTTTTTTAAAATTCTCATCGCTTTGCTCTTTAACAAAAAATTTGTTCATCATGAGCATGCATTGATTTTTGGGTTTAATGATTGATGGGCTCTTTATGCAACCTACACCTAAGGCAGTGAACCTACCGATGCAGCCTAGCACTAGTGAGTATCAAGGTCGTATCCCTGGAGATCGGGTTAACCTAGAGTTACTACTGCTTGCTATGTTATCTAGTCTGAAATAGGGTGTGAAAGTTCTAACATACCAGCTAATGGTTATGAGTGCAATTAAGTAAATGAAAGACAACAATGGACAATTAAAAGACAATTGTAAAGAGAGAAATAAATCCAAAAGGGAGCCTAAGTGATGGAATTCTAAAGATGAATTTTATGGATTGCCGATCTTGCTTACCCGTGCCTAAATCCTGAATTGAATCCTGCCTCTCTCTCACACTAGGATTCCTAAACTGCACTAACCTAATGGAATCTCTTCCTATCGGATTACTACAAATTAGCATTAAGTATGATTTAAGACTATTAAGAGTTGTTAGTTCTTAATCCGTGAGTAAATCAACCTCATCTCTAAGTGTTAACTACCGGTCCTTACTATTCAAAATCCAGTTGTAACAAGCATTTCTCAAATGTCAAGAAACAACCTAATAAACAATTAATCCAACGTCTCAAATTAACTACATCAAACTTTTATTACTTGAATAGCAAGAAGATTGCAAGAATGACAATTATAAAAAACTAACAATTAAGCATAATCCATCAACAAAGGTGAACCCTAATGGATTCAAAAGATCTAGGCCGCTCATGTTCATAGTCAAAGCAATTAAAGAACAAAATAAGGAAAAACAAATTAAAGGTATGTACACCCTTCTCTTTCAAGTTTGAATGAGAAACCCTAAATTTGCAAATTCAAAATCTCAAACCCTAGTTGCCTCTTGAATGCTCCCAAAGTTTGTCTTGATCTTCAATTCGATGTTGGAATAAGTGGAATCCCCCTTCAATTGATGAAAATTGATCTCTCCAGTCTACAATTGAGGTATAGGAAATATTTGATTAAGTGTGTGTCTTGGAATTGAGTCCAAAAATCGTCCCCTTCAATTAGAATTCAAAATCGCCTATATAGTTGATTGGTCAGTGTGATGATTCAAAGACGGCCGAGTCCAGTCGTGATGAATCTGTGGAGTCTGTTGTCGAGCCACCACAGCCGTGCCAAGCCGGTGCCGACTCCTTCCGACCGTGCCCAGTGCTGATCCACACAAGCCGTAGCAGAGGCCGTGGTGGCTATGGAAGTCGGCCGAAATGGCACAATTGGGGATAGCCTCTTGATAATTCGAAGACGGCCGAGTCCGGGCCGTGCTCAACCCTCGGGGTGCTTGTTCTCGCCCAATTTGATGGATTTTGCTCCGTAATCACACGTATTTCCCTCGATTCGATGGTGTCCTTCGAAATGACCTCAAACGAAAGGGAAACAAAAGAGCGGTGATTCTAGCATAAAACGGGATAATCATGCATAAAAATGTGAACAATCGGGCATGAAAACATGTGTAGTATGATGCTTATCAAATTACCCCATGCTTAAACTTTTGCTTGTCCTCAAGCAATTTACAACTCACTCCTCAAAAGATATCAAATAACTCAATCAACTGCATTGCAGGAGGTTAGCTCAAAATAAATTTTGAAACTCCGTAATGATTTTTCCCAAAATCCCCAAATCACTAAATCCTTAAGAGAAAGAGCAAACTTAATAAAGTTGCTAAAGTTAAAATGATAAACCATCTAAATTAAGAAATTGAGAATCATGCCTCACAAGATATCACTCAAAACACACAAGTGTATATAGGTGAAAAAAGATCGCCAAGCTCTCAACGCAAAAATACAGAAAAAGTGCTTACCATAGGCTTGCTTATGGATTCAATCTCCACTACGACGAAATAATCAATAATCATGATCAAAGGGTCTTGAGCCAGGTTGTAATGGGGTTAAGGTAAGGTACGTATAAATATGGAAAGTAGGCTACAAGTTCTTTGGAAGTTAAGCAAGTAATGCAAGAAAGTAATGAAGGATCAAGTCGTACCAAAATGAACACTAAGTTGCTCTAAAAATAAGATAATGCTCAAAATGAACTAAATTAATACTTTCCACTTTTTTTTTGTTTTTTTTTATATATAAATATATATACTATGTATATATATTACAACAGCTTATGTAGGAGTTGTTGGTTATTGACACATACAATAATTGCATCTATGAAAAATCTAGCAACTTAGTGAAATATATGAATGCAGATTGATCCAAAGTAAAATGCAGCATAACTTATATAATTTCCAGCAACAATGGTAGAAAGAATGGTCAAATGAATAGAAGTGATAAGATGAGTGTCACTGTTATTATTGTCACGAAAGGAATGGCTAAGGCTCAAAATTGGTTCACTAAGGGAAAAATAGGGTTAGGCTTTTTGGCCAAATTGTGTAAATCCTAAGTGCCCAAATCATCTCACGATCATTGACAATTCATGTAATTTCAACAGTGATATCGTAAAGCAAGTTCTAGAAGCAGAGATTCCAGTAAAATGCTCACTAATGAAAGAAAAGGGAGCATAATAGTGATGCACTAATTGGCTCAAAATCTCACCATTTGAGTGATTTAAAATTGCATGAATTCTCAACCCAAAGTTTAAACAGTCAATCACAATAATAAGCAGCAATATTAACAGTGTTCTATATCTACGATAAAGTAATATGGAAGAATTAAGGAAAAATACCAGTTTTACCTGGCTGGATTGTAATTGAGAGATTTATTCATTGCCTTCTTCCGAACAAGGTTCGATAAAAGCTATAAGGGAATCCATTCAAAGGAGAAAAAAAAAGTCATCAACTACTTAATTAAAACAAAACTCAAGATAGGCACAACATCGGTAGGTCCCTACCCCACATTTTAGTATAACAACATCACAGTGTTAGAGATTAGGCCCGAGGAAGCATATGATTCACACATTATGGTTATGGAAGATCATGCTGATTATTTATTTATTTTTTTTAATTAAAAAGGCATAGTGTTCTACTTAACATAAATAAACAAGTGCAAGGAAATAACATAAAAGTAAACAAGCTACAAGCAAGAAAGTAAAAGGAGATAACAAATTGAAAGAAAAAAAATAAAAATAAAAATAAAATAAAATAAAGAAAAAGGATGGAGGAAAATATCACAAATTTTTCTTTCCGCTAAGAGTCTGCTGACGGTGTATCCTCACTGGTTGGATCTACTGGAAGTTGGGGGGCAGGGAAGTTTGCTGACGGTGGTTGCGGTGGTGGATCAGGGTCTGTGAAGCATGTCGCCAAATCGAACTCCATATCATCAATGAGCCGTTGATTTTGTGCTCCAGCCTCTTGCATCTTTTGAATCTGCACTACTATGAAGTCTGTCTGGGTGGCCTGTCTTTCTAAACCACTCAGGAACTGTTGAAGTGTACTGTTCAAACTGCCCAACTGTGCCTTCATTTCTTCTTGAAACCGCACAAACTCAGTGTACTGCTGCTGCTGTAGATCGCAGACTCGATCTAGACGGTCGGCCAAAGCACTGATCTGGACGCTCGATGGCTCTACCGAATGAGAGGATGAGGCTCCAGATGAAGGCATAAACACTCTAGCTGGGTTAGGAATCCTAACATCCGGAATCCCAACCGACGGATGTTGGGCTCCTCTAGCCGCTGCCTCTCTAGCTTCCCTGACTATTGTGCTCACGAGCCTATATTCAATACCATGTGGATGTCTAGTGGCCGTGATCATCTGCATGTTGATCATTTGTCTCATCCCTAGTGGTGTCATGTCACCAATATTTGAAAGCTCCGACAGACAGTCGTCCAATACATCTAGTCTCTTAGCTAACCTAGTCACATCAAACAACAATGCATCTTCTTTTGGGCGTCTACTATAAATGAACGGACTTGGCGAGCCAATAAATATCCCAAGTCTAGCTTCTTCCGATGTTGCATAGCCCAGAGAATAAAGACATCAGTCTGTGTGACTGCCCCAAAACTGTCCCCTCGGCCTGTAATGGTGTAAGCTAGTAGGGTATGAATGTAGCGGAGATGGTCCGGTAGGCTAGATGCCTTAGACCTGCTTGGGTAGTATGTTTCTGGCCTCATTACCAATGAATCCCACATGGCGTCATATGAAATTGGGTGGATGTAGAGACAACCCTGATACTCCTCCCCCGAGATTTCTTGTTCAGTCCATAATCCCAAATGCATTCCAAATTGTGGGACCGACATCGAGAACTCCCTTCCCCCAAGCCTAAAATAAATTGCATCAGTCGATGCCAGGATCTGTTCTTTGCAGGAAGAAGGTGCTGAGGAACTCGATCGTAAGCTCACGGTAGGTTGGCTCAATGATGTCAAAGAATCTCGCATATGGCGAGTCTCGATCGGTGTGTGCACATCTCCGAGCCAATCCCACTCTCTCTAGGGATGTGAAGTCATGCAGCCCGCCATCACTTGCTTCCATCTCATGACTTGGAATCTACTTTCATTATCCTGCATTAGGGAATGTCCACAATGGATGACGGCCAGTGTGGATGGATTCACGATAGGTGCTCTCCGAGGTCGAACTATTTCTTTGTGGTGGTGGAGGTGGAAGTGTTGGTCTTTAGTTCCGGTTCACAGTCTTTGTGGAGGAAGACGTTCCTTCACCACGCGATCGCTTCTTTGGTAGCGGCTTCGTTGCTTTCTACGAGATTTATCGCGGTCCGTCATATCACCTAAAGCAACGAATTATTAGTTTTTGTAAAAATTCAAGTTAATGAAAGAAATAATCTACCGAATCAACAAAGCATAATGATTATACTTGACTAACCAAAACTTGTATAAACTAATAAACCGATATATATCAATCTAATTTATCATGAACCGAAGAATTGCAATTTAAATCTAAACATTATTCATGCTTTGCATCTTTGTAGGCACATTTTATTTCCACTAAAACCCCACACTTATCAATTTCATAACCAACTACACCACAAACACAACAACTAATGTAGATTAACCTAACCAAGGTCATATAGTTACAATATAGAGCCACCAAAATATTCTAGCATGTCCTAACAAAAGTATATGTCTAAAATAGAAGTGAATCATAATAATAAAAAAAAATATAATGCAACAAATGAAGGGACTTACCTGAGTTCGCTTAGGAAAGTGAGAAGGGTGAGAGAGGGGTATAAGAACAACACCTTTGAGCTAAGAAAAACAAAAAGGGAACCAAAATTTTCGGAGGCCTCCACTTCTTATAGGCACGGTTTCAGCACGGGTGAGGGTAAGGCCGTGCTGATCAGCACGGCTAGGACTCAGCCCGTGCAGATCCTTTAGCCTTCTTTGGATGCTCCTTGGCACGGGCATTGGCACGGCCGTGCTTCCCAGCACGGCTAGGGGTTGTGTCCCGTGCTGCCTTCGGAAGCCATAACAATTACTCTTTATCCTTCAACACGGTCTTGACTCTGTAGTGCTAATCGGCTAGACTGACACACTGGTGATCTGACCGTGATGGCCCCGAAAGTATGTAGTAACGGAGTGTTTCTGGGTTTGCCTTTTGCCGACTCGAGTCGCCTTGCCCCCATACCTATAATTAACACATATGCATGTAATTAGATCATTAAACAAGTAGATATAGTCAAACGGAAGAGTTTGTCCTCTTCGATTCTATAAGTCCGAAAAATTAAAATTAACCTAATTATTTTTAAGCAACTATAATAAAGTCAAATGAAAATAATGAAACAATCACAACTAATTAAAAACATGAAAGTATAATCCAAGTCGAATGTACAGAAGTGCTTATTTGCAGAGTCTTAAGTGTGACTCATTCGGATCACCCTTTCTGTGCATACAAAGCCAGGTCAACTCGTTACTCACTATCCAACGAGTTACAATGATATCGCTTTAGCCGATGGCCGTTCACTTTGAAGTTCCCCTTCTCTGGATGATGCAACTCTACCACTCCATATGGAAAGACTTGTCCGATCTGAAATGGTCCAGACCAACGAGTCTATAGCTTTCCGGGAAACAGACGAAGGCGAGAGTTGTAAAGCAACACTCGATCCCCAACCTGAAATTCCTTAGGCTCACGAATCCTTTGATCATGCCATTTCTTAGTCCTTGCTTTGTAAGTTGAGGAGTTTTTGTATGCCTGCTGGCGCCACTCATCTAGCTCACTCAGCTGCCATTGTCGCTCCTTACCT
Source organism: Ricinus communis (assembly GCF_019578655.1). Classification (NCBI taxonomy): domain Eukaryota; kingdom Viridiplantae; phylum Streptophyta; class Magnoliopsida; order Malpighiales; family Euphorbiaceae; genus Ricinus; species Ricinus communis. The sequence goes on along the minus strand of NC_063265.1, from coordinate 339,268 downwards.
GCAGAATTAATATCAAAGTTACAAGTTCTAAGGGCCCAAAGTGCCCTATGCTCTAACTCAACAGGCAAATGACATGACTTTCCATAAACAAGGCGATAGGGCGTAAAACCTATAGATGTCCTAAAAGCAGTCCTAAATGCCCATAATGCATCATCTAACTTAAGAGTCCAGTCCTTCCTACTGGTACTAACGGTTCTCTCTAAAATACGTTTAATACCCCTATTAGTTACCTCAACACCGCCCACTAGTCCGGGGTGATAGGGAGTAGAGAAGCGATGAGTAACTCCGCATCGCTTAAGTACTTTCTCTAATTGGGTGTTGCAGAAATGTGTTCCTCTATCACTAATAAGCACCCTAGGTATGCCAAACCTAGCAAACAATCGCTTAAGGAACCTGCAGACAACCCTAGCATCATCAGTGGCTACAGCCTGAGCTTCGTGCCACTCGAGAAATATTCACAAAGAACTGAATGTACTTATTACCATACGAAGAGGGAAAGGGTCCCATGAAGTCGATGCCCCGGACATCAAAAATCTCAACGACTTGCACACCTTTGGTTTGAGGCATCTCATCACGAGAAAAGATATTACACCGCTACCGGCAAGGGTCACAAACCTTAACAAATTTTCGTGCATCTTGGAAGAGCGTAGGCCAATAGAATCCCGCCTCTAGCACCTTCCCTCGCAGTATGGTTTGCTGCTTGATGACCTCCGTTGGGTCCCTCATGGCATTGCTTCAATATTTGGAGAGTCTCCTCGCCATATACACAACGAATCACCCGATCCGCACATACTTTAAACAAAAGGGATCTTCCCAAATATAGTATTTCAAATCAAATAAGAATTTCTTCGTTTGACACGTCGTCATACCCTTTGGTAGAACCCTAGCAACCAAATAGTTAGCATAATCAGAAAACCAGGGAGTATCAGTGTATACTTGAGTGACATACAAATGTTCTTCTGGAAATCGATCATCTATGGTCGTCTCATCAAGTGCATCTAAGTGAGGATTTTCCAATCTCGATAAATGGTCCACCGCCCGGATTCTCGCGCCCTTCTTATCCTTGATCTCGACGTCAAATTCCTGTAACAAAAGAATCCACCGAATCAATCTCGGTTTTGCATCATTTTTCAGGAATAAGTACCTCAATGCCGAGTGGTCCGTGAAGACAATGGTTTTGGAGAGAACGAGGTATGATCTAAACTTGTCGAAGGCGTAAACAACCGCCAATAACTCCTTCTCTGTGGTGGTGTAGTGTTCTTGGGCTCCTGTCAAGGTCTTGCTAGCGTAGTAAATGGGTTGAAACTTCTTTTCAATCCTCTGTCCAAGCACAGCTCCAACTGCATAATCACTAGCATCGCACATCAGTTCAAAGGCAGCCCCCAATCAGGAGAAACCATGATTGGGGTACAGTTAAGTTTCTTAAGTAACTCAAAAGCTGCCACGCATGCATTATCAAAAATAAAAGGTACATCCTTAACTAACAATTGAGTGAGAGGCCTAGCAATATTAGAAAAATCTCTAATAAATCTCCTATAAAACCCTGCATGGCCTAAAAAACTCCTAACAGCCTTAACCGAACTAGGAGGAGGTAGCTTAGATATTACTTCTACCTTAGCTCTATCCACCTCCATCCCAGCCTGAGAGATCTTATGCCCTAAAACAATCCCCTCTCTCACCATGAAATGACATTTTTCCCAGTTTAGTACCAAGTTAGTCTCAATACATCTAGCTAACATGCGCTCAAGGTTTGCCAAACAAAGAGAGAAAGAATTACCAAAAATAGAGAAGTCATCCATAAATACCTCCATAGACTCCTCAATCATGTCCTCAAAAATAGCCATCATGCACTGCTGAAATGTAGCTGGTGCATTGCACAGTCCGAATGGCATCCGTCTATAAGCAAACGTCCCATAAGGGCAGGTGAAGGTAGTCTTCTCTTGGTCCTCAGGTGCAATAGGAATCTGAAAGTAACCTGAAAAGCCATCAAGAAAACAATAAAACATGTGACTTGCTAAACGTTCAATCATCTGATCAATGAAAGGAAGAGGAAAGTGGTCCTTCCGAGTTGCATCATTAAGCCTACGGTAATCAATGCAAACTCGGGCTTTATTCTCGTCCGAGTCGGGATCGGCTCATCCTTCTCATTCCTTACCACTGTGATGCCTCCTTTCTTGGGTACAACCTGCACAGGACTAACCCACGAACTGTCAGAAATGGGATATATCAAACATGCATCAAGAAGTTTAATTACCTCCTTCTTTACCACTTCTTTCATGTTCGGATTGAGTCGTCTTTGAGGTGAAGCGACCAGCCCTAAAATGTCCCCAATGAAATCTTATGAGAGCGAAACTTGGATTTATGCCCGGGATATCGGCTATATTGAAAGCAAAGGCCTTCTTGTACTTCCTTAGAACTTCCAATGACATGGCTTGTTCTTCGGAGTTAGATCGGGTTGCTATGATTCGGTAAGCGCTTCTCTTCATCCAGGAAGGCATAAACCAAGTGGCTCATTAACTCCTTCAGTTCTAAACCGGTGGGTCCTCGAATGAAGTCTTTACTTTCCGTACCCCGGATCGCCAAGAAAAGATAGGGATCAGTTGACAAGCTCGGCTCGGAAGCCAATAAAATGAGTTGCTCCAACACTTGCTCGTTGGACAACTCCTCCTCATCCCTCGGCCTAATGCTACTTGCAAAGGGTCAGAACATAAAATTTCTTGTAAATGGGACTCAACCACATCATCAATCACATCAATAGAACATACAGTATTATCATAGTCCAGTGACTGTCTCATGGAAGTGGCCAGGTCAAAGGTAATGGTCTCATCATTAACTCTAAGCTTAAGCTTTCCATCGCTTACATCGATAACAGCCCTCGATGTAGCTAGGAAAGGCCTACCCAAGATAAGAGGCACAGTGCTATCACCCTCCATATCCATTACCACAAAATCTACAGGAAAGATAAATTTATCTACCTTTACAAGTACATCTTCAACAATACCTCTAGGAATTTTAACAGTCATATCTGCTAATTGAACACTCATCCTAGTAGGCTTTGGCTCATGCAACCCTAATTTGGCAAATAAACTAGTGGGCATTAAGTTAATACCGGCTCCTAAATCGTACCAATGCACCACTAATTGATAAATCACCAATCATACAAGGGATAGTAAAACTCCCTGGATCTCGTCGCTTGAGTGGCAGTTTGTTCTGGAGAATAGCTGAACACTCCTCATTAAGCACCACCTGACCAAGATCCTCCAACTTCCTCTTGTTGCTCAAAATCTCCTTTAAGAACTTGGCATATTTCGGCATCTGTGAAATTGCCTCAACAAAAGGTAAGTTAATTTTCAGCTGCTTAAATAAGTCAAGAAACTTACTGTATTGCTTGTCCACCATATCCTGTCTCAACCTTGCAGGATATGGTACCGGGGGCTGATGCTCCCGCACAGGGCTCTTTTGCCTGTCTTCTTTCTTTCTCTCATTCTCTACCATCTCAAGGTCTGGTCCTTCCTTAGGCCGGCTCGACACGCGATTGTATTAACCTTATCGGTAAAGGCGAAGAACCGGTCAAATTCTTACACCAGGCATGGTGATAGCTTTGCAATGCTCCCTCGGGTTTGACTCTGTAGTGCTAGGGAGCGATCCTGAAGGTCTCTTTGAAAGCATCTTAGAAATTTGGCCAATTTGAGTCTCCAAGTTCTGAATCGAGGCCTGCTGATTCCTAAGTGCACTATCAGTCTGCTGGAATCTTGTTTCTGTAGATGTCACAAACTTCATCATGAGCTCCTCTAAATTTGACTTCTTTTCTTGGGGAGGAGGAGCTTATGCAGGCCCAGCTGGTTATTGCTGTGGCTGTTGATGAAGTCTTTGGAAACCTAGCGGACCCTGGGCATTATTGTTCCTCTAACTGAAATTGGGGTGATTGCGCCATCCAGGGTTGTATGTATTGCTGTAGGGGTTATTCTGCTGTCTTGGGGCATTCCCCATATAATCAACTTGTTCAACATCAGAAGATATAGTAGAATTAGATGGAAAACTAATAGAAGATGAAGCAAACATATCTCCGTATTCCGTAATGCGGGCCACAAAAAACTTCATGACCAACGTTCATTGCGTGAACCACTTATCTGGGTTGGTCGATCTTCTTGGCTAGAAGCTCCACTTGAGCTCGCCAAGGCTGTAGAGTCCACTTGGTTGACCACTCCTTGTCTTCCTGGTCGGCTCCTAGAGGATTGCCACTGATAGTTGTTCATGGCCATTTCCTCTATCAAGTTCTGAGCTTGCTCGGGTGTCTTACTGTTTAGCGCCCCACCTGCTGCAGCATCCACCATCTTCCCTCGTTGCGAGGTTCAACCCATTGTAGAAGGTCCGAACTGCATCCACACCGGCAATCCGTGATGTGGGCGGCATCTCAAAAGATCTTTAAATCTCTCCCATGCATCGACATGCTTTCATCATCAAACCGCACAAAAGAAGATATGTCATTTCTAAGTTTAGCGGTTTTAGCGGGAGGAAAATACTTATATAAAAATTTTTTGGCTAACGCCTTCCGGTGTAGTGATCATTGTGGAAGAGATTGCAACCATCTCTTTGCTCTGTCCCTCAAGGAAAATGGAAACAATCTCGGTACCGAATGGCATCATCGGTTGTTCAATTTATTTTGAATGTGTCACAAATCTCCAAAAGTTGGAGATATGTGCATTGGGATCCTCACCGGGCAATCCTCCAAACTGCACGCTTTGTTGGATCATCCGGATAACATTGGCCTTTATCTCAAAATTGTTGGCCGCTCGGCGGGTCGACTATACTAGTTTTCGTCCCATCCAAAGATGGTCGAGCAAACTCGTACATCGTCCTCGATCCTCATCTGGGGGTCATGGTTTTCCATCGTGTCTAGTCTATCCACAGGTACCTCAACCCCAATCTCCTCCTCTTCTAATTGCAACCTCTTCCTTAAGAGTCGAGGATCGCCTGGATCGATAGAGGCTCTATAAGATTCGAGTTTGAGCTCCTAGTCATAAACTACACCGAAACCGAAAGTCCACACAACCACCGATCAACAAAAATAATATAATAATAAATAATAATAAAATTAAAGAATAAATGAATAAAATAAATAATGACTAAATTAACACAAAACAATTCACTCTAGTTCGTTCTGACTCCCAAGCAGCGCCAAAACTTGATGGGCTCTTTATGCAACCTACACCTAAGGCGGTGAACCCACCGATGCAGCCTAGCACTAGTGAGTATCAAGGTCGTATCCACGGAGATCGGGTGAACCTAGAGTTACTACTCGCTTGCTATGTTATCTAGTCCGAAATAGGGTGTGAAAGTTCTAACATACCAAATTTAATGGTTATGAGTGCAATTAAGTAAATGAAAGACAACAATGGACAATTAAAAGACAATTGTAAAGAGAGAAATAAATCCAAAAGGGAGCCTAAGTGATGGAATTCTAAAGATGAATTTTATGGATTGCCGATCTTGCTTACCCGTGCCTAAATCCCTGAATTGAATCCCGGTTCCTCTCTCGAGCTTACCGGATTCCTAAACTGCACTAACCTAATGGAATCTCTTCCTATCGGGATTACTACAAATTAGCATTAAGTATGATTTAAGACTATTAAGAGTTGTTAGTTCTTAATCCGTGAGTAAATCAACCTCATCTCTAAGTGTTAACTACCGGTTCTTACTATTCAAAATCCAGTTGTAACAAGCATTTCTCAATGTCAAGAAACAACCTAATAAACAATTAATCCAACGTCTCAAATTAACCGCATCAAACTTTTATTCACTGAATAGCAAGAAGATTGCAAGAATGACAATTATAAAAACTAACAATTAAGCATAATCCATCAACAAAGGTGAACCCTAATGGATTCAAAAGATCTAGCCGCTCATGTTCATAGTCAAAGCAATTAAAGAACAAAATAAGGAAAAACAAATTAAAGGTATGTACACCCTTCTCTTTCAAGTCGAATGAGAAACCCTAAATTTGCAAATTCAAAATCTCAAACCCTAGTTGCCTCTTGAATGCTCCCAAAGTTTGTCTTGATCTTCAATTCGATGTTGGAATAAGTGGAATCCCCCTTCAATTGATGAAAATTGATCTCTCCAGGATCTACAATTGAGGTATAGGAAATATTTGATTAAGTGTGTGTCTTGGAATTGAGTCCAAAAATCGTCCCCTTCAATTAGAATTCAAAATCGCCTATATAGTTGATTCGTACGAGTCGGTGATGAATCTGAAGTCTGTGTCTTTGAGCCACCACAGTCGTGCTGCAGTCTTGACTCCTTCGCATGTGCCCAGTGCCGATCCACCACAGGCCGTCTTGGAGGCCGTGGTGGCTACTGGTCGTGTTTGAAATGGCACAATTGGGGATAGCCTCTTGATAATTCAGCACGACCGGAGTCCAGGCCGTGCTCAACCCTCGGGGTGCTTGTTCTCGCCCAATTTGATGGATTTTGCTCCGTAATCACACGTATTTCCCTCGATTACTGATGGTGTCCTTCGAAAATGACCTGAAACGAAAAGGAAAACAAAAGACAGGTGATTCTAGCATAAAACGGGATAATCATGCATAAAAATGTGAACAATCGGGCATGAAAACATGTGTAGTATGATGCTTATCAATGATCTAAGCACCATTTTCAATAATATCCCATAAATCAATATCATCACTCATGAGAAAATTTTTCATACTTTGTTTCTAAAATCGAAATCACTACCACAAAAAATGGAGGTTTGTTTAATGAAAAATTTTCTTTTGAAATAAACCCATTTGAGGTTGCCATAAATAAACTCTTAGACGATTAATTTTTTTTTTTCAAGAGTACTGACTCTAATACCAATTGAAATACCTTTTGGAAACCAAGAGAGAGGGGTGAATTGATTGTTTATAAAAATCAATTTCAACTAAACTTTTACTTTTAAAATTTTGAGTATTAAAACCAATATTAGTGAAAGCAATTAACAATCTGATATGAGAATGCAAGCAAGCAGATAAATAAAAGTAAGTATAGAAGAGCTTAGGGAAGAGAAAATCAAACTCAAGAGTTTATGGTGGTTCTGCCAACTTCTTTCCTACATCTACTCCTCAAGCTTCACTTGATATTTTCGCTATTATTGATCCTTTTACAGGTGCAAGAGTGACAACCTGAGGGTTCCTCTACATCCACATTATCAACATTTTTTCTCCAATTGCTTCTTATACATATTTCTGTTTATAGACACATATTAGAAATGCTTTTTAAATATTTATTCCACATGATTCACATGATTAAACTAGAATTTCTTTATATTAGATGCTGATTTTATTGGATTTTGAATCTGATAATAAGAATATTTATGGTTTTGAATCTGATTTGATTGGGGTTTCAAATTTGATTAGTTAATAATATATATAATTAGATTATATTTTCATTCTTTTGTTGATTGTACATATTCTAACTGAATTTTTACCCTCTACGCATGTGAAAATCAGTTCTGGGCGCGAAAAATTGAAGAAAACTGTAAAAGGCCAACCAAAATCAAAGAACATCTTACATAAAACAAGGATTCGGCTTTATGTTGAGCCAATTGGCTCTTCACTTTGAGTCGACCGGCAATGCATAAATTTTAGGCTGATTTTTGAGTTTTTGATGTATTTTTGGCAACTTCATGTACTGTAACTTAGTTTTAGGGTTTTCTGTCCAAATTTTTAGTTGTAGGCGGTTTGTAATAGCTAAATTTACTTTCTGCTCTTGATCTTTTTTCCTTATCAGTGATAGATGCTAAAAATTTGTTGCATGATTGTTTAATTAAAATTGACATATAGACATAGACTTTAAAATTGGACCTGGCATGGAAATTGTAGTCTATTAGGTTAATTAGATGGTAATTGGGGCTTAAAATCAACATAGACTTAATGGGTTATATTATGTTCTAGTTAGGTTAAATTGGATCATATAAGATTTAAGGTCACTGAATTGGACTGGAAATCAAAGCATAATTTATAATTGGGCTAGACTATATGGGCCTTGTATATAATTAACTAGTAAGTTAGGCTAATAACTTTGAGTATGGGCTAGGCTTTAATAAAATATGCTAGATTTAGGTGGACCTCACATGCTGTAGTGTTTGATTTGTAATATATATAATTATTGCATTTACAGGGAATAGCCCATTAAACAATAAAATTAAAGACAAATATACACAAATGAGGAAGTTGGCTTCCGGATCCATCTCTGAATGTGTGATGTAAGCTTTCTTATGGAATTGAGAAACGTCACTCATTAGTAAAAGCGCCCTGATTACCTGGGTGGCGACTCTCATCTCCACACTAGTCTCTGTGACTAGTTAGCATGTTCTCGATTAGGTTGGAAAGTCTTGTAGTACCGTAGTCGCTAAAGACACTTGGGTGCCCGCCCGGAACCACCACCCAAAGATATTGTTACTCTTGCAATGCATATGGACATAAAGCATTTAATTGAAAAAACTAGAAGATATATTTATTCATTTCATGCTAGACCATTTATTAGAGATTGCTCATTATGTAATAGAAATGGGCATTTTGCTTGTGATTGGTACTTTCAAGTGGAACTAATCCAAAATTAAAATGTTTTGGGTTACCAAGACTAATAATCAAGGACCCAAAGAAAGATGGGTACCTAGAAAACTATTTTCTTATTATTGAATGCAAGATACAAAAAAAGAAAAAAGACTTGAAGGGAAGGTACAAATTGGCATTAAATTCCAAGGTATTGGAATGAAAATGGTGAGCAATGGAAACTCAAAGGAGTAGGAAGGCCATCTCCATTTGGAGGTTAAAGATGGAAGAGCCTATGAGGAGATTGCCATCAACAAAGATCTAAAATAAGAGAAAAAAAATGAAGAACAGATGAAGTCTCTCAAAATAGATTGGCAAAGTAGAAATCCTCCTTCAATATGGACATCAACAATATAAAATCAAAAAAATCAAGGCAAAAGTGATATTTCTAAAACTTAGTCTTGATTTTATATGTTTCATATGTTTGTGAGAGATTATTTATTGAATATGCATATGTTAAATATATTTTCTTATACATAAATTTTATATGTTTGATGTGTTTGTAAGAGATTATTTATTAAATATGCATATGTTAAATATATTTATTGTACATATATGTTATATGTTGATGGGCGTACCTTAAGATTTTGCATAATTTGATGTGTGATAACCATTTAGATTATGTACTTAATCCTTTGATTTGATACATGCTAAATTTATTCGACTATTGGTATCATCATGGAGAATTATTTATTATCTTATGAATGCTAACCCTCAGAGACTCAATAAGTTAAAGGGTACCAAACTTATAGATTTTTTATAGAGATACTTCAAGGAGGTTCTTGCATCATGCTTAAAAAAAGGGAGGACATGAGCCAAGTTTGAAACAGCATGAGCGTAAATTAAAGTGCATCTCTTAAGGGAGTCTAAATGTTAACATTCTCAAGTTGAAAAGCAAAAAGAAAGTTTATCTATCTTTTGAGTTCTTTAATTAAATTAATTTGAATTGCTAATTTCATACCTCCAAAGGCTATTTGTATTAATTAGGGTGTAACATCTCTATTTCACCTAAAACTATTTAAACTTCATTTCAAATAGTTATAGGTCAAGCAAGAGCATTTACTTGAGCCTCTTATTTGTTATATCTCTCAACAATCTCTATTTCTTCATAAAATTCATTTTATATTTAAGATTCAAGAGAGGGCTTGAATCTTTGGGTAGTTGAGTGATTGAGTACTCAAAGCTCAAAAAAGTCAGGTTGAGTATTTGGATAAGGAATTAACTACTCTTGTAACTAATATTAAGAATCTATGATTGGATTGGAATGTGGGCCTTTGAAAAATACTTAGATTAGAGTATGAGCCTTGAAAAAATACTTGGGTTAGAGTGTTAGCCATAAAAAAAAATACTTGGATAGTGTTAGCCATTGAAACACTTATAGAAAGTTTGAGTGTAAGCTTGGAAATACTTGAGTTTGATCATGCACTCGTAAAAGGATTATTGATAGTGAAAATCTGGAATAATTATAACAACGATCACTTAACTTTACACTAAGTTTCAATTTGGTCATATATCTTTTTTTGTTTCATTACAGTCATTTAATTTTAAGTTGGGTAATAGATTAGTCACTTATCTAAAAATCTAGTAATTTAATTCGCTAGAATAATAACATGTCTAAAGCTTTCAGTGTTGGATTAACACGTGTTTTAAGAAATTGACAAGTCATTGTCCTAGTTATTAAACCATTTAACTAAACTATTAACTTAATCTAAATTTAAACACAACTTTAGGCTTTAAAAATCCTCTAGGCTTTTATAATAAATCTTAGCTGCTAAATATTTTTTCCTTGTCTTCTCATCTCTTATTCCTTTTCTTATTTATTATTTTACAATAATATTTTCTTTTTTTAGCTTAATTAATCAATATTGATTACTTTTTTATTAATTTATAATAAGATATTATTTCCAAAGTAAAAAATATAATAATAATAATAATAATAATAATAATAATAATAAAGAGAAAGAAAGTAAAAAAATAAAAAATAGAAGTGTTCAACTATTAAATTAGTAATATTTTTACACTTGTTTGTATTTAAGCTATCATTTCATTTATGTTAATTATATATCTATTTGAGAATGTGCAATTAGTTACTATTTGGTGCAAAGACTTCATATTAATGAGTGTCTAACTATCAAATTAATTAAATATGAATGGTAATTGTAAAATAACGAATATGTAGCTTAAGGTATATGAGAGCATTTTCTCCTAATTGTCTATGACGCTAGTCCATTGAGATTGATTTTTAAAAATTGAAATTCAATACTTTGCTTCAAAGCTTCAAAATTAAAAAATTTATTTTATAGCATTAGAGATTCTATGTTGTAGATTTAGAAGATTGAAAGATTTTATTTATTTTCGATAAATAAACTACCAGATTTTAGACAAGTGACCAATTTGTTACCCAACTTAAAATTAAATGACTTCAATTAAATAAATAAAAATTATATAACCAAAATAAAATTTAGTATAAAGTAAGTGACGATTGATATAATTATCCTATAAAAAGTTTAAATAAAACTTGAGGAATGGATGTATTCAAGGAGTTGGTCGAATCACTATAACTCTTGAGTTTGATATTCTTTTCTCTAAGCTCTTTTATATTTACTTGTGTTAATTTTATTGCTTGCATTCTCATATCGAATTAGTTAATTGCTTTGGTTAATTACTTCTTCTAATATTGGTTTTAATACTTAAGTTTTTAAAGGAAAATTTTTTAATTGAAATTAGGTTTTGTAAATAACCAATTCACTCCCTCTTCATTGCCATAAGGTATTTCATAATTCTTTAGAAATTAATAAATACATCACCATTTAATTATTAATATATTAAATTTTATTATAATTGGATAAATATTTTTGCTTTTCACATTTAAACACTTTTAAATATAAGACATTCAATATGTTCACGTAGGTATTTAATTGTTATTAAAAAGCATATTTTGACATTTATTAAGTTAAATTAAAAACAAAAATAATTATAAAAGTTATAAAAATAAAATTTAAATATTTATTAGATTAAATCAAAAACTAAAATATTAAAATAAATAAATAGTTAAAATTTAATGCATTTCAAATTATTTAATGCAGTGAATTAATTGTAAAGGAATATCCACTCAGCAATTTTATTCTATGTAGAAAAAGGTACAATAAATTACTTTATTTTTCCCATATTTTCACATTAGAAGCTATGATTTAACTCATGCCGTTTCAATATTTATATATTTTTATGTTAACAAATATGGTGTGAGATGAGCTAACAACATTTAGAGGTCATAATAGACATATTCTTACAATAATGTTAGTAAGAAAGTAAAATGTACTTTTAAATCTTTGAACTTTTCGATATTTTATTAAGCTCTTTAGTTTCTATTTTGTTTTATTGAACTCTTATACTTTTATTTTTATTTTTTTAGGACTTAATAGTTATTATTCAAATACAAGGGTTCAATAGAATAAAAAAATTTATAAGAAATCATTAATAAAATAAAAAATAAAAATATAATGATTCAATAAAATAAAATAAAAATCAAGAATTCAATAGAATAAAACTGAAAAGTTCAGAAATTTAATAATATGTTTTACCTACTAACAGTTAAAGCAATTAAAAGCACATGATATTTCATTGGCATTAAATAAAACCATGTCTCCTAATATTAAAATAATGAAACTAGAAGCAACCTTATGGTTCTCTTCCTCTTATAAACTATACCATATTATTATTACCGAGAGGCTGGTTTTTCCTTTTCTTTTTTAATTGAGAAAAAATGTATTGTATCCAAATGAACAAAATAAAACATGAAGCTTCCAAATTGTGCATTTAGCATAAGTACAGGGGGCTCAAGAGGTTATATGTGTCTGGCCATGTGTTCTCTGGCAATCCTGGATCAGTGGAAGTTGACAGGAGTATTTTGAGGTCTCGTCATTGACTCTTTCTCAATATCAAAATTGTAACCTTGCGGTTTGAACCATTTCAAAACCCGTACACATAACATCAGACCTGGTGACATCCAGCCATCAGAAATATCCGGACAACATTAAGCTCTTTTTTTTAATCATTGTTTGGCAGGTCGAGAATATGGTTTTTTCCGACTTTATTTAATTTATTTATTCTTTAAGAATTTGCAAAATTACTTTTGTGAAAAAAGCGAGTAAATTCATAATTTAAAAAAAAAAAATTTGAAAGTAAAGCAATTTATAAAATGAAATTTTAAAAAATCAACATATTAAATAAAAAATGCCGGATGTGCCTTTTCAACAACCAATAGTAATCTCAAACACACTATTAATATCGGAAGTAGCTTGGTGTTTGAATTGCACTCGTGCATAGTCCCCCCCTGCAACCCTCATGGCAACGTTCTTAATGAAATTCACGTTATTCTATTATAGAGACAATTTCAGGAAACTATCTACACGATCCTGTCAAGCTCCAGTTAGAATTAACAAGCTTTTTACTAAAATCAACTGACCCAGTTCATCTAAGACAATCTCTCTGGTACAACAACAAGCTTTACAAAAGGGATTTCAATTTCATCCCCACTTGATCTGTTTCAACTGGTGAAAATGTCCTATGCTATTTTATATTACAGACACTAAGGAGGATTTTTCATCATCTAATCCTGTCATCGACAATGCATGATACATTTCATTCTTTACAGATATTCCAGCTCCTGTAATTCTCTGCTAACACAACAAAAATAAAATGTTCTTTCCTCCCCACCTACAAAGAATGCAAAACACTCTCGTCAGGCACCTTAGCCTATAAGAATCAACCAAAGATTTTAAAAATATGACCTACCTTCGTGATGAGAAAGGTTCTCTTCATGCATGTCTGGATGCATTATCATGCAGCTGTGCTGTTCTCACATTGGGGTCATCCTGCTGTAAAGAAGAAAAACCAACCATAAGAACCTTCTGCAACTAAAATTTAGTTCGTTTTTCCCAACTATCAGAAAACCACATGTAGCCAACTTACACGAACGCCGTAAGCAAAGCCAGTTGGTGTACGGAAGAAATCCATTTGCCCCTGCAAGGATAAATATATTATCATTTGAACCCCACGTTTACCAAGAAAATTATTGAACACTATCAGCAGATACAATACCAGTCCATGCATGCTTTGTTGGGCATTGTAGTAACCATCATGGCTTGGTGCTATCGAGTTCAACTGTCCCTATAAATATGAAACCCGATTTTCATAACTAGCAACCATCTGATTCTTCATCACTGAATTAGCAAAAAATCGTTAATGTCAACATTTGTATGACATACCAGCCCCTGGATTGCTTGTTGATTCCCATAGTAATTATCTCGTGTTGGTGCCATTAAGTTCAGTTGCACCTGCAAAGACAAAACTCAAAATCATTAGGCAAAATCACTTGGCATTGTCAACAGACAACTAACCTAAATGCACAGCACATCATACCATCCCTGGCACACTTTGTTGTGCTCCATAATAGCTGTCTAGGGTTACTGCTCTTGAGCTTAATTTATCCTACAGAGCAGAATCCCAATTGTCAGAAAACAACAGTTAGTTAATCAAAATGGATAAAATGCATTCCCCCATACAGAATTAGTAGTTCTAAAATCATTCTGCATTAGTATAACTTTTTTTCACAAGGTCATCACAACCAATAAAAAAGTCATGTTTCAACAGAGCAACAAATTAATTTCCTGCATCAATATAATGTATGCAAGTGTCAATTCTTTTTGGGTAGCTTAACAATCTATAAATTACACAAACCATTTGTTGCAAGCTGTCTTCTGCCCCAACTGCTGTAGCCTCCTGCTCAGCATTCACCTGCAGTCAAAGATATTAGTCATCACAGATAAATCAGATGTAGGTAAGATTTTGGATAAGCATGCAACCACTACCGACCTTTCTTTTCTTTGTCGGGTTTTTTTTCTTATTTGTCTTGTTCATACTCCTACTCTGATTATCCTCTTCAATGCAGAGCAAACCATGAGTACCAGCCTCTGCAAGAGTCTTGCTAGAATTATTTGCACTGATACAATTTCCAAAAGCTTCTTCAAGAGCACGAAATGCAATATTGTAACTCTCTTCAGACAATGATCCCTCTTCGCTCAGTTTCAGTGCCCGTTGAGACAAGTCATTGTACCTTTGCACCCTAGATTGTACCTGCTCAGATTCTTCCCCCAAAAAATGTCTGTTCTTCACATCTTTCGTCCACCTTTTCAGAACATACTGCGTTGGAATAGCAGACTGTTGACACATCTGAAGAACAACGAGAGCATGTCTACAGAGATAACCCTTGTACTCATATAATCGGCATATACAAGTAACTTCTGACCTTATTTGATTCCACACAACAGTGAAATCCTGCTGCTTTTCCAAGTCTTGAACTCTAAAACTATCACTAGTCTCATCTTGGCTTTCCATTTTAGGGTGGCAAGCAACTACACCTAAGACCTCAACTTGAAATTTCTTGAATACTGCATGTGTGTACACCCCTGAAACATTCTTTTCCAAAGGCGAGGGAGATTTTAATGTAGGTTGTTTGTTCCACGTATCAGAGTCTGCTTTTGCTTCCTCTTCATACCTGTCTTGTAGAATTGCTTCATACTGTTTCACAAACTCTTGCACAGTGGTCTTCTTATGGACATACTTATCAAAATAGGAGTTTAGACTCTCAGATCGCAAAGTAGTTGACATCCCAGCCAAAATAGCATCCCTCATGTAGACTGGTACCCAGAGATCACGATCTTCATACAGTGATTGCATCAATTCATTCTCTCTGAGATCAAATCTATCAAGAATTTTCAACCATCTTTTCATAAACTCATCATCTGTCCATGATCTAAAGATACATTTTTCAAATTTTGCCATAAAATTCTCATGCTGTTTAATCACTTGGCTCAAATTTTCAGAAACCTTCCCGAAGATGCTCCACAGAAAGAAATGATGATGAGCATTTGGAAAGACCTCCGGAATAACAGATTTTAGTATTTTATCTTGTTCTGTAACTATAACTTTGGGGGGTTGCCCGCCCATTGCTCTCAGCCAAGTCTGCATTAGCCAAGAATAAGTTGTTGCACTTTCATCTGATAGCAGGGCACATCCAAGCAACATGAATTGATAGTGTTGGTTCACTCCAACAAAAAGTGCAAGAGGCATCTTATACTTGTTCCTAATATAGGTAGCATCGAAAGAGACAACATCATAGAAATTAACATAGTCGTGCCTACTTTTGGCATCCACCCAAAACAAATTCTTCAGACGTTGATCTTCACCCAGCTCTATTGCATAAAAGAAGTTGGAATTTAAAGTCTGCATATGTATGAAAAACTCAAGCAAAATTTTGGCATCTGCAGCTTCTAGTGCCAAATTTCGACCTTTCTCAAATGGATTTTTTGAATCATTCTTGAGGCCAACAACATTTTTATATTCAGCAAACTGTCTAGCCATTGCAGCATACATCTTTCTCGTTTGTTCACTCACAGCTTGGGCAGGTAAGAGCTCATGATTGTGCTCCTTCACAAAACTATGAATAACCCACTTTCCATCTGGCCTTCTCTTAACATGCATGCTTGCTTTGCAGTCTGTCTTTGAACATGATCGGCGACCAGTTCCATTTTCAGGGTCTTGCTTATTTTGTCTGGCACGTGGCCGGTTAAAGGACTTGTCATACTCTCGCTTGGTTCCGTACCTAGAACAAGCAAACTTCGCATCAATGAATTCCCTTGATGTTTTTGAACGGCGGCTGTTTTGTATTGCTGTGTTGAATCCCATAGATCGAGCATATTCTTGATAAAATGAATATGCTGCCCCATGTGATTCAAATTCCATACCAGAAAGTGGTTCAAGATTTGTTTCTTCTTTGAATTCTGCCATTGGTGAACTCATGCCCCCACCATCCATGGTATGAACCTCTTCAGCAACATCAACAATATTTCCAGTCCCTATATCTCCATTATGGAGCTTGTCTTCATTCAGCATGTTGTCAATGCCATTTGGTTCTTCATTATCTTTATCATGTTCACCAGAAGGCAACCTAAGATCAATGTCCATTGTGATAATTTTACCTTTTACTGAACGCCACTATAAGAAAGCCTGAGAAAACTGGTAAGAGAAAACTTCATTTAGACACACTTAAAAGTAACTAAGTGTTAAATAGACTGATGGTGACAAAAACATGTAGTCAAGAAAAAGCTTGCACTCCAGACATATAGCAGCAAAGGTGAAAATTCCATACACATTATCTATCCTCCATGCATTGACCAGCCTACCATTCTGATTGGCCACCACTCATTCTTTATCCTTGCACTTTCCAAGATTGTTTCCACTACTCCTTTTCTTATTCATGTCCTTGTTTAAGTCACACAGTAGAAAGTGGCGAACGCTCATTCTATAGTTTTGTAACTTAGCAGTGTGTGCAGAGACACAAACATATCCAAGTAAATAAGAGCATATATATCGAAAAGCATTCAACATAAAAATGAGAACATAATGGGCAAATCAGAAACGAGGTGGCCTGAAGTCAACAAACTCTAGCATAACACAGAAAAGCATGACTCTCACTGTTCTTTATAATTAAAAAAGCAATGAACTCTATCATAAGCAGCCAATATCAATTGCCCAAAATTCAAACGTATATATGATGATAAATGCATCCATGCATTGGCCTCCTCACACATTAGGAACTACAATTAGATGAATCTGGAATTGAATAATGATGTAATAGATTCCACCAAAGACTTTGTAGTCCTGATGATAATACCAAGTAAAATAGCACAAGTAATAAAGAATCAATTACTTTCTCCATCAAAAATAATCTACGACTAGAAGGAGAAAAATGTATTCACCTGTCCTAAAACAAGACTTATTAAAATAGTCAGATTTCAGCAATAAACTCATAATGAGCTTTAAGCTGAGTTAAAGCTAGTGATATTATTCATTTTATTTCTTTTAAAATTCATCTTTAGCTTTGAACAAACTCCTATAGAACAACATCAAGCATCCGCGAAACAACCTTCGCAATGCTCACTGAAAGTTTTGCGCTCCTATAAGGGCAATAGTACCAAATAATGATTCACCAAATAAGAACAATGTAAAGGTAACCGGGAGAAATGGCCTAATCAAAAGATATTGAAATAATCTATATCCTAATTAATTTAAGATGATTAAGTTGAATCTATCTAAATGCCAGCAGGAAAGCAAGTCAAAATGGTAAAGAGGAAGAAGAACAATGCGAGAGAGAGAGAGAGAGAGATTACTTGAAGATTTGACCCAAAAAGAAAAAGAAAAAAGAAAAGAAAGAAACCAAACCCATAAATTTCTAAGTTGTCAAGAGCTTTTAAGGCTCAAAAGATTGTTTTCATTTAGATTACAACTGCATCCTCAAGGAGGATGAAAAGCATAGTTTGACAGACAAAACTACCTTGTCCTTGCGATTCAAGCTGAATTATTAAGGCCCTAAAGATTTATATGGGAAACATCACATATATATTTATGTTAATATTACAATAATATTAAAGCTAGAGAGAAGGCAAGTAGCGCATCCTATAGAGAAGGCAATTATCAAGTCATATTCTTATTTTAGTCATCCTAGGATAGATAATACCAGCTTTGGAACTCCAATTCTAGTAAGATGTTCTAGCAACTTTACATAATCTTAATCCTAATATGAGAAATATAGTGCCAGAACTATCAAATTCAACAAGAAGTTAAACTATGATACAAAGTTGGATACCCATATAACAAAAGGCATGTTCTACGGTATAGAGTGTCAAGTCCATATACCAAATTGGTAAGAATATATATGTGTATATATATATATTATATATGATGATATTGAAACAGTTCACAACAATTTAAATGTCACCATTTCTATTCTAATATTATGTCAAATAAAAGGCGTTGACTCTACAAACTTTTGCATCAAAAAGTCAAGAGAGTATTCACATCACTCAAGAGTTTTTCCAGATTTCTATCCCTTTATTTTTTTTGTGTGAACTCTTACTGCATTAACTCAATCGTTAACTGTGTGCCCCTAAACATTAATGCTAATAGAAAAGAGAAGAGAAAATTTAGGCAGATAAAAAATTGGTGAATATTTAATCACATAATCTTATCAAAGTCAACATAAAAGGCATAAAAATACAAAGGACTGCAGGAAGCACAGTGCAAACATGATCCAACAGGGACTTGCTGCCAAAAACAAACCACTTAGACCTGCATATATATGTGTGTTTTTCCAATCAATGCCTACTTCTCTTCCACTTGGGAAAAAATAAGAAATGAATGGAGCTTGAAAAGAGAATGGGCTTGAAGAAGCTTCCCTATGAATATTTTCAGCCTATAATTACTAACAGATGAAGAGTGCAACTTTTGGTCCAGATTCTGTTGCTTGCTTTAATTACATTCATAAAGATTTCTGCATCTCTCTTCAATTGTAACACCTGCAATTTATGAATGAAGCCTTGCAAAAATTCTCAAACAACTTTATACTCTAGATAGTGAGTCATAAAGCATCTAGTAGAGTGATCTTTGTCTTCCCCAAATAAGAACTATTGGGACAAAAACTTAATGATTCAATCCTAGATGATATGGGAGACCCTATCTCTAAGCTTGTAGGAGGGTTTGATCTCTTTGTCCTAGTACCCTGTCAGTCTAATTACTTATTGACAATCACCCTAATCTTCATAACACATTGAAAAATGACAACAGTTACTCCCAACTGAGATCCTCTACCAGAGCATTTACATTAGCAATTATCCAATGCCAAAAGTATTTATGTGGAGATACTTTCATGTGGAAAAAAAGAGCAACTAACAATACTGGAATTAAGAACCTGCTTATTGATTCATAATAATCTTTAGAAAGAGCCCTCCTAATGCATTTCCAAAAACAATTAGACATCACAATTGAAATGCTTCAGTTTTATCCAAAGGATCTAAAATTCCTTAGAAATGATTTTGAGTTGTGCTTAATCATTATATATCACAACCTTACTACCACCTCTAGTTTGCTAAAAATGTTGACACCGAGGGCTACTGATGCCTAGGCACAAGGCACATAATGTAAGTGCACCAGAGAAAAAGACATTTTATGAAATATATTAAATTTTAATTTATATATGAAGATTATTATAGCACATCAAAGGAAGAAAACCAAGAAAGTTAACCAAGTAATTTATTTAGTCTATTAGCTCAAACAAAGAGACTCTGTCCTATAAATAAGTTGTAGACACGCACACACACACATTTATATAGATGGATCTTATACTTGTCACATGAGACACCAAAATAGACTAACCCTAGGCATGCATCTTAAGTGCTGCAAGTGAATGCAAGAACCATTTCTTATGTCCAGAAAGTGACAAAGGGAGGAGAAACATTATCAGGTACTTTATCAAAGCAAATACAAAGGAAAAATGACAAGTGGAAATCCTGTGCAACCAATATTAGTAGAATGCATTGAGGACTGTTTCCAAAAGAAGAAAAAAAAAAAGGAATCAAACAAGAAATTGAGTTCGGTCTTTAGTAGCAAAATTTTCCAAGTTTTCTAAAATTAAACTTCAATTTTTCAATATCTTCAAATCTGTAAATCCCTCTAGAAAACTAGTTCAGATAATTTTTCCTTTTATTCTTTGTAACCTAGAGTCTTTCTTTCAATAGAAAACACAATTCCAAACTTTTGGTGCCTTAGTGATTGGTTAAAATCACAGCATTAATTTTCTATGTTTAGTTTCCATGCAATGTCTTGTATATAGATGTATGTGTTAAAATAATTTGCATATGATATAGAACAGTTGGATTTCTGCTTCAAAATCATTACCTTGATGATGGGTTTTATTTTACAGCAGTGCCAATTTTCTTTATAAAACTAATTTATATCTTTTTATTACTATAACATACATATATCTTAACAAATCTTCAAAAATACAATATTAGACTAGTTAAAATTATTTTCAGACAAAAATTCAAGATCAATGCAACTAAATACTACTTGCATGTTTTATACATTTTCAAGAAATAAACAATATATGTTTTATTTTAACCTTGAGATGTTAGACTCAATAGTTCTATAATAGTAATTTTCAAATGGTAAGTCTTAGATTGTAATGTGTGTTTAGATTATAAAGGATAAATTTAAAAAATTCATCTTTTCCGTGTAAAAGTGTTTCTTAAACATAAGGAGGATGCATTTAATAATAAATCTTAAAGAAACATACAAAATGAAGTATTGGATTGGACAAATGAGCATGATTCAAGGTTTTCAGTTTTCGACTAGGAAATTGGAAAAATGAGAAACTAAAACAGACACTAAATAATGCACAAAAGCTTCAAGAAGCATCATCAACCTATGACCTCTTACATATTTAACCACCTGAACATTCCTATGCCCCAGAAAAAGCAAAACTCGCACATGGCCTTTATTTATCAGCCTCCAAAATTTGAGATGATTGGAAACCCTCCAGGAGGAAACCTTTATACTAGAACAATAAATCTAGAATCCTAAATATTCATACAATGTAGAATCAAATAACTGATTTTTAAGTTCTATTGCTCGAGTTCCAAATTCGACCTTGATTGAAGAAAAATCCAGAGGTCATAAAGATAATGCTTCCTTGACAATCTCCATGAAACATCCAACTCCCAACTGTCCTAGGTTTTAAAGAAAGACAACCAAACAAGTAGTAAACTTGTGATGTTGGGTTGAGAAAATGATGACCTTGCTAAAACAAAATATACACACCATGACACATTACAGGAAAACATATTAGTTCATATTATCTTCTGTATAGCTGTATAGAGAGGACACATATATTTTCACATATGTAAAAAATGACCAATCAACATTCGGGAGATTAAAAAACTTATGTCTATTTGAACTGCATTCATAAATTCCTAGTGATTGAAACTAAAGCATTACAACCGTCTTACCAATTCTATGAAAATCGCTTTTCTATTTACATATAGGCAGTTTCAATGCTATCTCCTGCATCAAGTGATTTGGTAGGGACAAGTGAAATGCAGTTATATATCGTATTCCTCTGTACGCCGCCTGCGCAAAGAGTTTGACATGATTAGTAAAATTTGTCATTCACTTAAGCAAGCCAATCATTATTTGGGAGTCCAATTCTAAGAAACTTCTTTCTTCCAATTCATACAAAATGCAATAATCTTCATAAAAGAAACCAAAAGGAATCAGAAGAACTAACTTTCTTTTAATTTGGTCTGAAAATGAACTAACTTTTTGAATAGATGAATCAAAACATGGTCTATGCCTAATATCACACTCAAATTCCATAATCTTCTCCAGTGCTATATACTGATTGGCTTAACCCAAAATTGAGTCTCAGAAAGTTTAAGAATTGGACATCTTTAACATCACAAAAATTGCATTTAAAATGTAACTTATATATTTACAAACAATAGAGCTACTACTCTCATGATTTAACATATATTTTCTTTTCAAGTGGATGGTGTCAAATTCAGTTATGATTCTCATTAGCAGTCACATCAAAACCATCACACAAATTCAAGTTAGGCATATATTATGCAATATCAACCAAAAAAAAAAATTAAGAAATTAAAGACGAAAAGTAATTAGATAGAGAAGTAGAGGGGGACAGTTTTGTACCAGTGAAGAAGGAGAAGAGAAGAAAAGATTTAAGTATAAAAACTTGTTTTCGATCCGAGAGAGTGTAAAGAAAGCACACGCGGCGGATGTGAGCGAGTGGACAATGAAACCAGAACCCCAATTTTCACAATTTCCTCTGTTTAGGTTTCCTATTTCTCTCAAATCTGACTCTTACTTCAGCTTTGTTTGGTTGGAGGGAAGCCGGGAGAAAATGAAACAAAGAAAAGAAAAATCCATTTCCTTTGTCTAGAAAGGAAAGGAACTGGAGAAAATTAATTTCCGTTCTCTTCTATTTCGTACACCAAACATAGCGTTTGCGTTTTCCGTTCCTCAATCGCTAGCAACTCCTACACGCCTCGCGCGTGCCAACGCTCGGGCAAAGGTTCTTTCGTAATTTTGATCGATTGCGGAAAGTATCAGGTGCGTGGGACGCATGGCCGCTGCGACCATAATCTATATCTAGTTCTACGTGAATATAATTATTATTATCTCTTAAAAAGTAAAATAATATATGTTTTTTAAATTTAAGATTATAAATATTTTTAATATTAGAATAATAAATTTATTTATTATAGTCGAATCTATTTATAAATTGTAAAATGTATATTAATAATTTTTATAGCTAATAATGAATAAATTAGTTTACTATTAATTAGAATTTCCTTATATTATAAAATATATAATTTTAATGAAAGTATATATTATAATGACTTCATTTTATTTTAATTAAAAAATATAACAAACATTTTTTATATGAAATATTTTTTATTTTAAAATATTATAAAATTAAATCTATTAATTTTAATATTATATTTTATTATATCTCTAAAATACTATCCATTATTATAAGTAAAACTGAATGGAAGGGTGATAATTTATTTTAAAGAATTTCTAAAGTATAAGAAAAGCTAAATTATTATTTAAATTTTATAATATTTTTGTATTTAAATTAGACAAAATCTATCTAGGGATCATTATATTTTTTTATTTTATTTTAGTTAGTTCCTAATAATCGATTTCGCTTTAATAAATTTTTGTATTTCTTACTTTTACAATTTTTAAGTGTTTTTATTAGGGGCATGCATATAAATGTCATTAATGCAATTGACTATAAGAAATAATAAACTTTTCAATTTTAGTTCATTGAGTCCTAGAAATTTTTTATTATCTTAAAGAATCTTTGAACTTTTAGTTTTGATTCATTAGGTCCCTAAAAGTTGATATAATATTTTGTTATATTTTCTGCATTCAAATATTATCTTGATTCGTTATATACCATTAGATTGAATATAAAAGAATTTAAGTTTATATAAGAGAATTGTCATAGACTTATCTCATTCTTATTATTTATCTAATTCTTTTATTTGATGTGGAAAATAATTTTCATAAACTGTCATACGAGATTATTCCTTAAATAATTTTTATTTTTAAATTAATTTTATCTCAATGCAACTTAAAAAATTTGTGACATTCCAAATCTAATAATATCTAATCAATAGTGTTACATTATTTTTGTTTTGCAAACTAATTTATCTTAATAAATATAAATCTCAGCAATTTATTAAACTAACGTATATCACCCAGAAAAAATATGCTGAAGACTTTTGAAATAAATTGTTGCATATCAGTTTAGGAGGTATCTTTTGAATTGCATATATCATACAAAGATGCACTGCACCTGCAGGAAAAATTAATTTATAATAATTTTCTATTAAGTTGCTAAATTGCTTTTTAGTTTCTCAACTTCAATATTTTTATATTACTATCATTTCTCGACTCATTTCACATTATTTTTCTAGTTCACTATTTATTCTTAAGATTTTCTATCGGAAAGAAGCTTTGAAAATTAACAGATGTTTATGTAAGGATTTAAAAAATAAAAAATAATAATAAGTTTAGGGATATCTCAAAACAAAATAAATCTTTAGGGACCTAATGAACTAAAATTAAGTATTTTACTATCATGTTTAACAATGGATGTAAGCATATCCTTATTAGAAGGACTTAAAAATGACAAAACTAAAGTATAAGGATTTATTAAAATACAATTGATCATTAGTACTAAGTAAAATAAAGTAAAAAAGTACAAAATTAACAAACTATGTAAGGATTTAAAAAAATTCAGAAATATCTCAAAACAAAATAAATCTTTTAGGAGTTAAAGAACTAAAATTAATTATTTTACTGTCATGTTTAACAATGTCTATAAGCAAGCTCCTTGGCAGAACTTAAAAATGAAAAAAAAAATAAAAATATAAGAATTTATTAAAATGCAATCGATCATTAGGACTAAGTAAAATAAAGCAAAGAAGTACAATGACCCAAAGATGGAAAAGATGGGTTTTGCCCTTAAATTATGTTAATTACTTTGACATTATTATTAATGATCTAATGATAATATCTTTAAGTTAAAGATTGTATATGCTATGTGTGTGTGGGTGATAGTTTTAACGCACTTAAATGTCCTAATGACTATGACACAATAAGGTTTTTCAACCTAATTAAGAACATGCTAACTAGTTACAGAGACTAGCACATTCAAATATGGATTTAGAAACTAACTTCCTTATTTGTATATTTCTATTTTTTATTTTATTAGTTAATAATTTATTTTCTGTAGATGCAACATAATAATTTTTTACACATAGACAATAAAGTAGGTTAGGTCCACCTAATTCTAGTCCATTTTATTAAGCTTGGTGTCAGCACCCATTTTTCGAATTTAGATATCTAAGGAATTACGAGAAACCCGATTATGAAAGTTACTACTTTTCTCGAGTCTTGAGAAGTTGAAGACGGGTGAATCCCAATTAAGGTTGTGAGTAATTAAACCAAAATTATTTTTCTGAAATCAATTTAGACTAAATTGGCAGAAAATTTAAGTTTTAAGAGTGAAATTGTAGATTTTAGAAGTACAAGGACTAAAACATAAAAAAATATTTAGAACCTTTTAGCCCTTGAGCAATCGCCTTTATACAGCCTATCGACTCTATGTAGAGTCGATTGGCTTTGCATAGTCCCGGTTAATCCTAAACTTGAAATTCGATATTATTTTGCATTATTTTTTTGATTTAAAACGCTAAAATTAATGAAAAATCTATTATTGATATAAATTCGAATATTAAATAATTTTAATGATTTATTTGGTATTTATCAATAAAAAACCTTGATAATATACTGAAAGGAGTTCAAATTTCGGGGCAATAAGTTTACAAGTCAATCTGGACTATGTCAGATATTATATTTAAAAATAAAGAAAAAATAGATAAATAGAAAGACAAATCATGTTGACTTGTGAGCCTGAAGAGGCTAGCCAAGAAAAAGTTAAGGAAATAAAGTGAGAAGAGAGAAAAAAATATTCGACTAGAAAATCCGAATGAACTAGTTGATAACAAGAGTAGTATTATATGAAATAGAAAATGTCTCCGTTTGTACTCTTATTAAATGAATAAAATTTGATTATAATTTTTGTAAAACTTGCACATTAGTTTTTATTGCTTACGCACTACTAAAAAGAAAAACAAAATAAGAAGCGGAATCTATGAGATCTAAATAGAAGTAGGATCATTTTTTTTCTTTAGCTTTTGTTTGTTTCTTATGGGAAAAACCTATGAAGTTATAACATTCAAGTCTCCATCAATCTTGACATCATACACAATGAAGTAGCAGAGCTAGAATCTTTTAGCTTTCATTCAAAAAATATTATCTCAGGGAAAGTCTTGAGAATCAGTAGATCATCTTCAAGCATTGACACAAAAGATTGTAAGTACTCCATTAACCAAATCTGCAAAAAGAGAAAACAAGGAAAAGTATAAAGAAAAGAAGATACCAAGTTGAAAATCCAAAAGTGTGGCTTAGACAAAAATAGAGTCTGCTAAGTTAAAAACTCGAAAAGGCAGCTTAGGTAAAAGTTAAGATATTAGCCTACTAAGCTGAAAACCTAAAAGGGCAGCTTAGCCAAAAGTTAATGCATAAAAGTAAGAAAAGAAAAGAGATTTGCTTGCTATCTGCATGAAATTGTAGCAAAGCCAATTATCATATACAAGTATCAATACAGCCCCTAAGCAAAATTATTTAGTCCTCACATGCTTGAATTATCTCTAGATCTGCACTTCATGTCATCACCATGACTTTCAGATTTCTTATATGTATCATTGTCTTCATCATGTTCTACTAACCATTTGGCTCCATTCTCTATGAACAAAGAGTAGACAACCTACTTATCAAAGCGTCAATCTTTTATCGATGAGCATCGGAATGCCTCTATCCAAACTAAAGGATGATTTTTAGAAATGTATTATATACCATATATAACATGTATATCACGCACCTTCATTAATTTTGCCTGATGTGAATTCTATATACTTGTATATTTGCCACTAACTTGTAATAAGAAAGTGAACAAAAGAAAATGCTCGATCTACACACAAGTTTACTTTCTGAAATAGAGATTATTAAGTTTACCTTTCGAAGTGGAAGATCATCAATTATCCAAGAGAGTAAAGCACATAACAATTCAACACTCGAAGTAGGAAAATCATTATTTTTCGTCCCAAAGCAGAAGACAACCAAAACTACAGACAATCATCGACGGAAGAGCCCATTATCTATAGTTTTCAAAAAACATACGTGATCCATAATCAGATAAGCATAGTCCCTAAATCAAACGGGTGTGATCCCTAAATTAGACAGATGTGCTCCCTAAATCAGAGGAATGTGGTCCCTAAATCAGACGGGCGTGGTTCCTAAATCAGATGGACATAATCCCTAAATCAAACAGACATAGTCCCTAAATCAAATGGACGTAGTCCCCAAATCAAACAAGCATGGTCCCTAAATCAACCAGGCATATTCCTTCAATCAAATAGGAATAGTCCTTCAATTAAAATAGGTGTAGTCCTTAATCAAAATGGGTGTAGTCCTTCAATAAAGAAGGTGTAGTCCTTTAATTAAGAAAGTGTGATCCTTTAATCAAACAAGTGTGGTCCTTTAATCAAGTAGGCATAGTCCTTTAAGTAGGCATGGTTCTTCAGTCAAATAGGCGTGGTCCTTCAATTCAGATGGGTGTGATCCCTAAAATTCAATGGGCATATGGCCCCTAAATCAAACTTAAAAATTACGCACTAGCTAGGGCTTACGAAGCGTGGCTTCTACAACTCGACATTATATCATTTTTGTAGCATCCTTGATATTTATGATTTTTTTCGATTTATTTAAATATATATGTGCTTATAAATCTTGACAACTGAGGGTAGCTATCAGCACCCATTTTTAGATTTAGATGTCGACTTACCAAATTTCATAAAAAACTTGAGATGAAAGGATAGGAGTGGAGAGTTGATCGCTTGCCCTGCAAAACGATTCCGCTCGAGCTTCTAAGGCTGCATGGGTATCCCAATTTTTAGCACTCTTTTGGTCCCTGATTCCATTCCCCAACGCGTCATACAAAGAGTTTGAATTTAGCATTGAACCCCTTTATCATTTACTACTTGAATTATAAACTTAAACTAAATAAATATGTACAAAAGAAAAATAAATAAATAAATAAGGCTAAAGTAACAAATAGCAAATTTCACTCTAGTTTTCAAACATTCCCCGGCAACGGCGCCAAAAACTTGATATGCTATTTGTGTAGCTACAATCTAAGGCAGTGA
This sequence comes from Ricinus communis, assembly GCF_019578655.1. Classification (NCBI taxonomy): domain Eukaryota; kingdom Viridiplantae; phylum Streptophyta; class Magnoliopsida; order Malpighiales; family Euphorbiaceae; genus Ricinus; species Ricinus communis. The sequence continues at coordinate 311,418 of NC_063265.1, read as the reverse complement.
ACCTATCGATGCAGTTTAGCACTAATGGCGAGTATCAAGGTCGTATTCTCGGGAAAGCGAAAACCTAGAGTTACTACTTTGTTCTTTGTTATCTAACCTAAAATATATGATGGATGAATTCTAAATTTGCTAATAACTAAAAACTGAGTTCTAAATGAGATGCAAGAATGAATAAATGAACGAAACAATCAAGACAAGAAATGCAAACTCAAAGGGAACCTAAACTAGTTGGCAATCAAACAAAAGATAATAAATTGATGAATCCAATTATACTACCTGTGGACAAATTCTTAACTGAATTCGGTCTCCCCCTCGAGATAACCGAATTCCGAAACCTAAGAACCTAAAGTTGGAATCTTTTCCTAGCGATTGATTATTAAGTTAGCATTAAGCTTTAATCCGCCTATATTAAGCTCTGTTAATTCTTAATCCGGCTAGCCAATTACCCTTATCTCTAAGTGATCATTAACCAGTTCTTGCTATTCAAAATTCCAATTACTTAATGAATTTCTCAATTACATAAAGCAATCTAAGGAACACAATTCACAACGTCTCATAAATAATGCGATATCTTATTAATATTGAAAGCAAGAAGAATACAAAAAGGAACTCAAACAATCCAACAATTTTGTACTAAGCCAACATAGTAAGAAAATCCTAATAGGTTTAATCGATCTAGCTACACATGTTCATGTCTAAAACAATTAGGAATTCAATAACAATGAAAGAATAAAGAAAATGAAATAGATACACTATTTTCCTTCGAATTGGATGAACAGCTCAAAATCCCCAAATCTGATTGATGAACCCTAAATTGCCTATTGAATGCCTCCAAATCTCCTCTTGATCTTCAATTGGATGTTAAAACCAATGTAATCCTTCCTTCCATAGATGAAATAAACTTCCAAAGTCGAGTATTAAAGTCTAGGAAAAGATGGCTTATGCATGTATATGTGAAATCAAGTTAGAAAATCGAACCCCCTTCAAAAGAACTCAATTTTGCCTATATAAATGTTTCAATATGGCTATGCTCAAGCCTATGTTGGTCAGCCTGGTCAGTGCTCACACTGTCTTTGGTCAAGACGGCAGTAGTGCTGAGTTGTGCTAGTCGGCCGGTAGTGCTCAAGGCATCTTGAACCTCTGAGTCCCAAAAAATCAGCCTCTTCTCCCTAACCGTGCCCTCACCAGTGGTGAGCCACCACAGGCCATGATGGAGGCCGTGGTCACCTCGGAAACCATGCTGAAAGGTCACTTTTGAGGGTCAAATGTCAATGGCTTAGCACGGCTAGAGTCAAGGCCGTGCTCAACCTTGAAATGCTAGCCTTTGCTCAATTTTTATGGATTCCAGTCCATATTCGGACGTATCTCCCTCAAATACTGATAATGTCCATTGATGATTGCCTGAAACATGAAAGAAACCAAAACAAAGGTGATTCTGGCATAAAACAAGATAATTATATACAAAAATGGAAGTAATTGAGCATATAAACATGTGTAAAACAATGCATATCATGTGTCAAAAAATTAAAAGCTTTAGGAAAAAGAGGTTTTTAGTGGTTTAAAAAAGTTTATTATTGAAAATAGAAGATTTCCTTGAAGAAACATAAAAAAATAATTTTTTGGGTAATTTCCTTCGTACAACATTGTTGTATTTTCTTTTTGAATTTTTAGAAGATCAATTTATTCTAAAAAAATAAAGGTAGCCACTTGAGGGCAAAAAAATTACTCTTAACTGTTTTTATATATTTTTCACATCCATTGTATTTAAATTCTTATTTTTATTTATTTCATTTAATGCGTTTATTTTTCATTGTCTGTTTATTCCACCTCCACACATTATCATTATTTAATTTCTATTCATGCACCCTTTTTTATATATATTATAATCTTATTTAAATCAAATTTCTTTTACTTCTAGAGTTTTGCCATCTCCTAGGTAGGTTGAGCTCGTGTGAGTTTAACTTGTACTCGCGCGAGGTCAACCTCTTTCATCCACAGATTACTTGCCATTTCATTTATATGCTTATGCATTTTGACTAAAACGATATCATTTAATGGCCATAGGAACTTGAACCATTAAGCTTGCATGAGGTCACCTTTTGCGCTGCGAGGCTAGGAAGCCCAAGGCCTTACACCAACACCGTTTAGCCCTTGGAGTCATGTTTAGTGTGTTCCAAGGACTGAGCTCTAAGCGCACATGAGGTCACCCTCTACTTACGCGATTCTAATAACCATTTGAATCCAAATAGAGATTCATAGGGTTAAACGACTTCATGTTGATTGTGGCGAGAGCTCATGGTCTGATCTCGTGCGGGCTTACCCTGTGCTCGCGCTAATTCACTCTCTTTCTTTCTTAGCAAATGGGTTAGCTTCAAAATGACGTTATGAGCCCTTCCTTTGTCCTGAGAGGACTAACCTCGTGCAAGCTCAACCTGTACTCATGCGAAGTCAGCCTTTGTGATGAGACAGAAGATATTTTAATTTATTTTATTATGTTGCTTTTATTGCTGCCTTATTTCATTCCTGTCCATTTTTAATTAAATTACTCATTTAATTATTTCACTTTATTGTGCTTCTATCATGGTTTAATTCTAACTCCCCATTTGAAACAAAATAGAGACGCTTGGGGTTAAACGACTTTGTGTGTTGATTATGGTTAGAGGTCATAGTATGATCTCGCAACGGGCTTACCCTGTGCTCGTGCTATTTCACTCTCTCTCTTTCTTAGCAAGTGGGTTAGCTTCAAAATGACATGGTGAGCCCTTTCTGTGTCTTGAGAGGACTAACCTTGCATAAGCTCAACCTGTACTCGTGCGAAGTCAGCCATTGTGATGAAACAGAAGATATTTTAATTTATTTTATTATGTTGCTTTTATTCCTACCTTATTTCATTCTTGTCCATTTTTAATTAAATTACTCATTTATTTGTTTCATTTTATTATGCTTCTATCATGGTTTAATTCTAACCCCTAAAGCAGAGTAACTAAGGCTAAAATGAATCCGACACTTAGATTAGGGTTAAAAAAAATGCAAATAATGTGGGCACCAAGACATGTAAAAGATAAAACCTAAGGCACCAAAGTACCTCCTCATTAGGACTAGTAAAGCTACCAATGTGCCTCCCGTCTAGGATTAGTCAAGGTACCAAAATACCCCATGCTTAGGTTAGTTATTGTCTTTCTTACCTCACATGCTAATAAGATAAAAAAAAGTCGGTGAATAAAATAAATATAGGATAAACTTAGGCTAAGACAATTTTATTAGGATATGCAAAGGTTTGTCTGCTCTAGTGGAGGCTAGGCTTCACCACTTAGGCAAAGCCGTCATCCTTACTCCCAAACTGTCCTGATCTCATCGATTAGCGACTTATTCTCCAAAATGGTCTTAAGACCATTTTATAATCCCTTAGGGCCCTCAACTAAATGGCTCATTTTGAAATGGACCTAGTACAAAGAGTAGACTCCGGACTAGCAGTGGAAACCCATAGAAAAAAGTCGGTCCCTCACATATTGTGCATCAGCAGTTCCCAAATATCGGTCTTCTTATTCTTCTTTAATTCTTCTAATAAATTTTTATCCTATTCTTTTGAACCTTTATTTACTTGCTTCAACTCTTGTGCCCCCTTGTCACTACTTTTAGTTTCTGGCCCAGTCTCTTTATCAGAGTCACTATCTACCCATATGTCTTTAGCACTGCTGTCTTGGACCTCATATTCATCCATAGTGTTGTACCAAATGTCGATAGCCATAATCGACTTCTTCTCCCCTTATTTCCACATTTCCATGATGCAACTGTTACCAATTAGCTGCTCATCACTATCTGAAACCCAACTGCTTAGTACAATATCCTCGATTTGAATGTCAACCAAAAAAGTGTTGGAATTTTTATAAGAAAATGAGTCTTTGAAATTAGAGGTTGAGGAATTGAGAGGCTCTATTTCAAAATTTCAAAAGGGAAGGAAGCCTTGGATACATTAATTATGTCTCAAAGGCCTCCTTTGGTCAAATATGGATTAGGATTTAATTGTACATCATCATATACCTCATCTCCTCCCATATCTAAATTTGTAAAGGCCCCAACATTACAAACTTCTTCAATTGAGGGTGTTGAAAAGAAGGCCAAGACACACATCAAAACTCTTATTCCTAAGAGAAAGGAAATAGTTCCACATGTTCCAAAGGCTAAGCCTAAAGGAACCAATCATGCATTCATGTATAAAAAACATGCTTCTCATCACTTATCTAAAACATGTTCTTATATGCATGATTAGGCAAAAAGTGTGATGAGACCTAAACCTCAAGCAAAGAGGCATATAAACAAAAGAAAGTTTAAGCCTAATATTCAATGCCACTATTGTATGAAGTTTGGGTACATTAATATATTTTGCTATGTTAGAAAGACACATATCCAATTATAAGAGACTACCACGACTAACCCTTAAGGACCCAAAATGATTTGGGTACCTAAAAGAAAAGACACTTAATTTTATTTTTGTACGTATGTTTCAAGTCAAGTTTGAAAGAGGATGATTGGCATTTGGATAGTAAATGTTCAAGCCATATGACCGGAAATGCCAACTTCTTTTCATACTTAAAGAAAATTGATGGAGGAAAGATAACTTTTAAAAATAATGCCAAAGGTAAGATAGTAGTCATTGGCTCCATTAGTAAAAATAGACTCTCCTCTCATTAATAATATATATTTAGTTGATGATTTGAAGCATAACCTCCTAAGTATAAGTCAATTATGTAACAAAGATAACAAAGTCACATTTGATTCTAAAGGTTGCCAAGTCACCTTCTTAAGGAATGACTAGAAAATTCTTAGAGGAGAAAGGTTTGGCAATACCTACATAATTAACTAACACAAGATTGCTAATGAATCCTTTAAGTGTCTTATGTTTCTTAGTGAAGAGTCATGGTTGTGGCATATGAGGCTTGGACATGCAAGCATGGAGCTTCTTCATAGTCTCAAGAAGGATGAGTTAGTAGCTGAGTTTTCCAAATGTGAAGTTTACAAAGGATAAGACATATGGACTTTGCCAAATGGGGAAGCAACACAAAGTATTCTTCAAAGCCAAAAATATTGTGAGTACGTCTAGACCCCTTCAATTAATTCACATGGATTTGTTTGGTCCTAATAGAGTTGCTAGTTTATGAGGAAAATATTATGCATTTTGTGTTTGTGGATGAGTACTCTATATTTACTTGGATTAGTTTCTTAGCTTATAAGAATGATATTGTTTCTTAGCTTATAAGAATGATGCTTTTGAAGCATTTCAAAGTTTTATAAGAAAGTTTAAAATAAAATAAGTTTTTGTATTTCCAAAATAAAAAGTGATCATGGAAAAGAATCTAAAAATGTTTATTTGAATCTTATTGTGATGAAAATAGAATTTCAGATGATTTTTCATCCCCTAGAACATCCTAACAAGATGGTGTGCAGAGAGATAAAATAGAACTCTTGTTGAGATGGCTAGAACTATGCTCAATAAGTATGATTTACCTACATACTTTTAGGTGAAAGCTGTTAATATTTCTTGTTATATAATCAATAAAGTTTTCAAAGACCAATTTTAAATAAAACTTCCTATGAGCTATGAAATGGAAGAAAGCTCAAAATCTCATATCTTAGAGTATTTAGATGGAAATGCTATATTCTAAATACTAAGGATAATCTTGGAAAATTCTCATTCAAAATAGCTGAAGGTATCTTTCTTGGTTATTCCTCCTCTAGCAAAAACTTATAAAGTATTTAATAAGAAATCCATAGTTATTGAGGAGTCTATTAATGTTGTATTTGATGAATCTAGTACACTTGATCTTAGGACAAGTTCTTTTGATCATTTGTAGGTGATTTTGAGAAGCTTGACCTCAATGAAGTAGAAAATCAAGTTGAAGGTACTTCTTAAAACTAACCTCAAGATAGTGAGCCTTCTCGACCACCTCAAGAAGAAGCAATTCAAGAACTTTTAAAGGAGTGGAGGGTACCCAAGGAGTTGATCATAGGTGATCCTTCAAAGGGAGTAAGTACTAGGTTCTCAATTTAAATAGATAATCATCTTATTTTTCTTTCTCAAATTGAGCTAGGGACCATTACTGAGGATCTTAATAATGAGTATTGGGTAATTTCTATATAAGAGAAACTCAACCAATTTGAAAGAAACAAAGTTTAGAAACTTGTCCCTGGACCCAAAGATCATCTAATTATTTTTTGCAAATGGGTGTATGAGAACAAGTTAGATAAGCAAGATTCCATCATTAGGAACAAAACTTGATTGGTTGCCAAAGGCTATAACCAAGAGGAAGGCATTGACTATCATGAAAAGTTTGCACCCATAGTAAGATTAGAAGCAATTAGAATTTTACTAGCCTATGCATGCCATATAAACTTCAAAACTTTTTAAATGGATGTTAAAAGTATATTCTTGAATGGCTTTATTAAAAAAGAGGTGTATGTTGAATGACCTCCCAGTTTTGAATATCATGAATTTCTAAACCATATTTTTAAATTGACTAAGGCCCTATATGGTTTAGTGCTTGGTATGAAGGGCTTAGTATTTTTGTTTTACAAAATAGCTTTTCAAAAGGGAAGGTTGAACAACTCTTTTATGAAAACTCACAAGCATGATACATTAATTATTTAAATTTATATTAATGCTATAGTATTTGGTGCTACTAATGAATCTTTGTGTGATGAATTCTTCAAGTGCATGACTAGGGAATTTGATCAGCATGATGGGAGAGCTTAAGTTCTTCCTAGGATTGCAAATTAAACAATGCAAGGATGACGTACAATCCAAGTATATTAAGAGCTTCTTAAGAAGTTTAGAATGGAAGGATGTAAGAAAACCAAGACACTAATGAACACATCAACAAAATTGGACAAGGATAAAAAGAGTAAGCCACTCGATGAAAAGAACTATAGTTGTATGATTGAATCTTTACTCTATCTTATGACTTCTGGACTCAATATTATGTATAGTGTTTATTTGTGTGCATGTTTCCAATCTAGCCCTAGGGAATCACATTTGCATGTCGTTAAGAGAATCTTGAAATATTTGGATGACACATTGCATATAGGTCTTTGGTATCCTAAGGATACATCTTTTGATATAATTAGTTTCTCTAATGTTGATTATATAGGTAGTATCTTAGATAGAAAGAGTACTTTTGGAACTTGCTATGTCCTAGGTAAATGTTCAATATTTTGATTTAGTAAAAAGCAAGTCTCAATTGCCTTGTCACTACTGAAGTGGATTATGTGGCATCGGGTTATTATTGCACTCAAGTTCTTTGGATAAAATAATAACTTAAGGATTATGCCCAAGTGCATAGTCACATTCCAATTAAGTGAGACAACACTAGTGTAATAAACTTGTTTAAGAATTCTATTCAACACTCTAGGAGTAGGCATATAGACATTAGACATCATTTTTTAAGAGATCATGTGCAAAATGATAATGTAGTGTTAGAATTTATTGACACCAATAACCAACTTGACGATATCTTCACCAAGCCCTTAAATGAGAAAAGACTAAATTTTACTAAGAAGGAACTTGGTATGATATATATAGACTCTCTTGATTCGTGAGCGTGTTTATATAAATTAATGTGCATACTTGATAAAATGATTGTGAACATTGTTGTGCATTGATTTTACTAGATTATGAATGACTAAAATTTTGCTCATTGTTAATATAAATGGCTATTGAGTATCCTTATGTCATTCTTAAATCAACGTGTGATTAGAAAAGTCGTGCCATGAGTCTCATGAAAAGTCTTAAATAAGAATCTCATATTTTCATTTTTTACTTGTGAATCATGAGGGCAATCTCTCTGTTGTGGACACGATGTACACTGGATCTTTAAAATTAAATTTTAGGCAAAATTTCATATGCTATGTGTGTCTTGTGAAATGCAAAAATCGGATTCTTATTGTTATTTAGCATTCAAATCTTTTGCTGACGTGAAGAATAATCTTATGAGCGTAATTGCAAAAATCTTATGACCTAATATTAGACACATTTTATAAAAGTCGCAGACGCGATCATCATACTGCGGTCGCGACTTTCATTAAAACCACATTTTTGAAAACTATTATATATTTTTGAAAATTAAATCTTCATGATTTTCTAACCGTTTTTCTTCATTTTCCTTGCTATGAAAATTTGTTCTTAATCACTTTTTTCATTCTTAAGCATAATACTCATCAAACTTTCATTTTTCTTCTTTTATTTTCTTTTTATACCTTCAAGCTCTTTTTATCTCCTGTTCAAATCAAATAAAATGGCACCAAAGTTTAAGATTACAAGGGAATAAGGGGAAAGGAATAGCTTAAGAGGGTTTATAAGATAGGATAACCCAAATAATTGCTTTAAAGGAAGTGGTTGCCTATAAAGTACCATCAAGGCACTCCCTTAGGCAATTAGAGATTGAGAAAGAGGTAACATAAGGGATTCAGGCTCTTATTTGAAAAAAATTCATCTTTCTAAATAAGAATAGGTTCTTAGAATTGACTAAAGAGTTTTTATGCACTCTAGATGTCAAAAAGAATTTGAGTGACCCTTTAGGCCATTGTGGCTTTACATTTAACCTCTTTAGAAATCAATTTAGCCTTGCTAGAGATCAAGTGGCAGAAGTTTTTAGATTTCATTGGGATGGGTACTTTCACATCATGGACATTGAAAGCTCCTTCACCCAATTTTGGTCATCCATCTCTATCGAAACCAGGTATGATCTAAAATCCTTCTTAGCCAAAAATATAAAGTCTCTTAATCTTTAGTTTCTTCACTAGATCATTACTTTCACTATCAATTCTAAAAGTGATGGTAATGAAAAGGTTATCCAAAAAGACCTTTTCTTTCTTTATAGGATGGTAAACCACTAGAAAATTCAAACATCTCGATTTCTCATTGATCATTTTATCTCTTTTAGCAACAATTCTGAAGGACTTATTCTCCTCCATTCTCACATCAACCATATTACAAAATATTGCAATGATTTTTCTTCAAACTTCAAACAAAATCCTTTAACCAAACTAGCCTATAATTCTAACCTTCTTGACCTTAACTACCTACTTCACTGTAGAACCACCACTTTCACTCAAGAAAACACTTATGAATACATTCTTGGAGAGTATGAGGGTCCTAGAAAATCTTCTAAAAGATTAAGGATAGTGTCACCCCTACACGAGGAAGGAGTAAAGGCAAGAGTGCAACCTCAAGCCCCTAAGAATTATAGTGAGGATTTTAAAGAAAAAGTACTTAAATTTATGGAGAGGCATGAGAAAAAAATGGATAAAATATATAGACTTCTTCATCATCTTCACTTGGACATGAGGAAAATCTAAGAAAAGAGAATAGAGATAATCTCATGTGATGTTGATGAATAGGATACAAGTGAAGAAGAGCAAGAGGATGAGGATGAAGAAAATGGAAATAAGACTTGAAGTGCCTATTCATTTTCTTTAAATTTTTATTTCTTCTATATTTTCTTTTATTTTTGCTTATTCTCCCACTTCACATTTCATGGCATATTTCTTTTGATCCAACATGTATTTCAATGCTTAAGTAATAAAATGTGATTTTCTTATCCTTGTTATTTATCTCTTACTTTATTTATTTTCTCTTATTCTTAATTGCCCCTTACCTTTTTGCTTGTGACAAAAGGAGAGACAAAGTTAGAGTGTTGAGAGATTAAAGTGAAATCAACTTAACTCAAAGCTTTTCCTTAACTTAGGAACGGGGAGAGATTAAATGAAAGATAGAATTATAGGAGAAAAATAAGTTAAAAGGAAATCAAGTTATCTTAGAAAGGGAGCGTAATTTCAAAAAACACAAGGGGCAATGATTTCAAAAGACAAATGGGATAGAAAATCAAATCATAAATTAAATGAGAGTTCTCTTACCTTATTTTGCTTTATTTTTTCTCTCCCAAAGTTAATCTTAATTGTTAAAATAAAAAAGGAAAGATTGTTAGGCTAAGTCCTTTCATGACTCAAGGCACCCCTAATTTTAACCTTTGTAATTAAATTGAGTATTTCTAACTTTGGTTTTTTAGTGTCTTATATAGAAAAATTATGCATTTCATAGAAAGGATAAAGTTCAAATCTACCTCCTAAATCATGAGCTCCATCAGCTTATTGCAATTGGGGCTTTCATATTCAATTGATCGTTGAAGCTAAAGGGAATATTGCGACCGCAATAAGCAGTAGCGCCTGTGAAAAAGTGCAAAATGGAAACAGTAGGTATTGTACCCAACGTCATGACTGCGACCAAGGTCTACCTTAGAAGCCTTACCTCTAATAGATCACTACCGCGCCAATGACTTCACGACCACAGCACATATTTGTTAGAAAGACTACCAACGGTTACCTCTAACATAACGAATCATAGAGTGCCACTTGAATTATATCATTACTACTACTTTGAGAATCGCGATCGCGACCAAAGAGTCTCGACCGTAAAAATGTTTGTTGCGACCGTGATTTAGGTGTAGCGATTATGACTATGCTCTAATAGTGCATTTAATGCACTATCTAGAGCCACAAGCAATAAAAGGCCTATGAATCATAGTTTCTTTAGCTTTAAGAGGGTATAATTACCCCCCTCCAAAAGACCTTTATGGTTGATCAACAACTTCCAATTGTGTCTTATTCATTACTCACTTATTTCACACATTTCTAATTAAATTTTATGTGTAATTAACTTTGTAAAGCTTGTTATAAGAGCTTGTATGTTCTTGTGAGGGTTTGAGTGTTAGCCCAAACACTTGGAATTTAGTTTGAGAGTTAGCCTAGGTAAAATTCTTGTAAGGATTATGTGTGAGCCTTTGAAAAACACAAGTGTAATGGTTTGGTGTGAGTCCTAAACACTAAGATGGGTGTGAGCTTGGAAAAACTCTATTATAAGTGTGTTAGAATATAGTGGAATACACAATTGGAGATTAGAGAGTAAATGTCAGATTGGTTAATATCTGAACCACTATAAATTATGTGTTATACATCTTTCTCTATTCCTCCACTTCTTTCATTCTAATCATCAAAAAAATTAGCTCATAACCATTCTCATATTCACTAATTCAACCCCCATTCTTAGTTTATGAGGACAAACAATAACAATTGACTAGAAAGACAGAGTCACACGAAATGCTAACATCTGAACAGGGGACTTAGTGGTAATTTGAAGTTGCCTTACAAATAACAAACGGACAAAAAAGCCACATTCAAACAATGTCATTTCGACAATTAGAGCCTAAAGGTATGCACTATTTGGTTTAAATTGAAATGAACTGAACCAAATATAGTTTTTATTTTGAGTAATTTAATTTAATTTGGTTTTTATATGAAAAAATCATGAAAATCGAACCGACTGATATATATATATATATATATATATATATATATATATATAAACAATCTAAAAAATAATAAGTTAGGAATACCTATATTATGATTTTTTTATTAAATTTATAATTTATTTACTTATTTTTATTTTTATTGTATTAAAATATAAAAATATCATTTTCGAACTTTTTTGAATTTATGATTATTGTTAATTTTTATTATTTTTTTAATTTTTGGATAAAGCAACCAAAAGCAATTAAAGAACAACAAAAAATAGCTAACAAACAACAAAAAATAAAAAATTATTGAAGAACAATTGGAACCCAACAAAAAGTAATCAAAAAACAATTGCAAAACAATAACACTGTAAATTTAAAAAAATCCAAAAAAATAATCTTTTTGAAAAAAAATTTACACGATAAAAATGATATCTTGTGTTGATTTTAGTATATCTTTTAAAAACTCTCACAAAATAAAGCTTGAATCTTTCATTTAACTATATAAATTTTTATTAATAAACTAATCCCATTAACTCTATAAATTTCAAATGCAATATTATTACTAATAATAATAATAATAATAATAATAATATTATTATTATTATTATTATTAATATAGAGAAAAATATAACATTGAGACACAACATATCTAAATGATAGACTATCTAAAATACGTTAGAGTGGTGCATCAATGCTATAAAAAAAAACTTTTAGAAATTTTAATATGACACCAACTTTAGTCCATAATTATAAATCACATCTGATGCAATAAATAAGACTAATTAATACATAATTAAATCTAAGAAGAATTATGCTTCTCACTTTTTTATAGGCAGATTTTTTAATTAAATTGTTGGAATTAAATTTTACTATTATTTTTCTAAATTAGATAATATCGCCAAATCATTCAATCACTCGTACGACTTTATATGCAAGATTTTTAATTAATTTGTTAGAATAAAATTTTACTATGATTTTTAAATAGATAATATCACAAAATCATTCAATCTCTCTTGTGACGTAGTTGATTGGAGGTAGTTTTTAATTCAATAATATAAATATATTGTGTTTTACATTTTTAGGCCAGAGTAATATAGTCAAAAGCTCAAAAAATTAACTCTATACTGAATACTTAAAAGATATGAGCTATGATTTAAGAGACCCTAGATAGCTGCCTATGCAGACTACTCTTGGAGCTGGAAGTGCATATGAAACCAAATAAAAATTATGACTATAAAGATATTATAATTTAATAGAAATTTGAATATTAAAATTTTTCTCTTCACTTAATATTTAATTATGTTAGATAAAGTTATAGTAACTAAAAATAAGATATGTTAATATCTTACCATATTGTAAATATAAAATTAATGAGACAAAATAATAATAAAGTACGATAAAAACATAACATAACATATATTTTTAAAAAATATATATACAGATAATATTATATAAAGAAATATTTTCTTAAAACGAAACTTAAAAATTATAATTTATTATAATATAGAATTTATTCTTATTTACAATTAGCTCAAATTAGGATTGAATGTTTATTATAATTATATAAAAATTATTCTTATATAAAATATCACTGTAGAAAAATTGTAACGTAGTTAGCTTGGTGGTAAGTGTAACTTTCTCATGCGACTTTGGCACTAGTTCAATTTCCATTTGCTCCATTTTTGAACTTTCTCTTTAAACCTTTTAAGTTTTAGGTTCTTTATTTCTTTAAATTAGTTTTAGTTTTTGAACATTCTCTTTAAGTTTTTTAATTTTTAGTTTCTGTATTTTTTAAAACTCTTTTATTTCCTCTTTTATTTTTTAACACGAATAAAATAACTACATTATATTATTAAAATATTTTATAAGCAGTGTAAGACATTATTTTTTAATTAGCTTATGAAACAAATTAAATATATTTGACATCTAAAATATTAGAGTAAAAGTTAGTAACTCTTTTGAGAGTTATAGTTTCTTTATTTTCTTTAAATTTTCTATTTCTTTTCTAATTTCTAATAAAAATAAATAACTATATTACACTATTAAAGTATTTCTACGAGTTGTGTAATATATTATTTTATAACTAGCTTATAAAATAAATTTAATAATATTTAAGCTATAAAACATTAGAGTAAAAAGTTAGTGATTCAATTTATAACAAGAAAAATGATATGGATATTTTATAATGATTTATTTTGATATTATAATTAAATTTAATTATCAAATATAATTAATTTTTATTTTATGAGCTAATTTTAAAATAATATATTATACGACTTATAAATTTTTGTAAATAGTGTAATATAGTTATTTTATTTTTATTAAAAATTAAAAGAAAAACAAATTTTATTAAAAAATAACATATATATATAGAGAGAGAGAGAGAGAGCAAGAGAAGGCTTATATAAAAAGTAAGGAGGAGATAATAATATAAAAAATATATGAAAGAACATTACTAAAACAAAGAAAAATATAAAGGAATAACGGTGGATAGGTACTAAAGTAAAACATTAAAGAAAAGGATAAAAGAAAAAAAAAAGAGAAAAAAAAAGAAAAAGAAAAATAACATAAAAAAAGGAAAAAAAGGCTAATTTATTAATTAAATTCTAAATTTTATATTTTTTTAATAAATTTATCAAATAGTTTCAAAATTTTAAAATAAATATCTATATTTTTAATTTATTTTTAAAACCACTTTCTAATAATAATTATAAAATTTTTACTGTAAGAAATATGATATGAAAAGCAATTATGCTTACTAAAAAAATAATAATTAAAAACAGAAAAAATAGTTTGTCTTAAATTTAATAATATAACTATTAAAAGTCTTTTATATGTGCATCTAGATATGACAACGAGTAAGGTACCCGCCCATTTAATGGTATCCGAACCCGAAGTCAAACCCGTTTAAACTATACTTATCTCAATATGTCCCAAATCTGTTTAAAAAGTGACCCTTGTAATCCGAACTCATCCCAAATTCTAATAGGATTATCCGCAAACTATCCGAACCTGATTAAGACTAGTTTAGATTAAATGACTATTAAATAAATTTTATAGGTATTTAAATGGTATAGCGGGTACCCTACCCATTAAAACATGTTTATATGAATATACGAGAAATTAAATGGGTACCCGTTTACCGAACCCGTTTACAATAATTTAAATGAATAAAAATAATAATAAAACATAAACTAATCAAGTATAAGTATTCAACATTAAATGTTCAATATATTAATACAAAACAAATATAAATTCAATAAAATTTAAAACAATGTTGTATATAATAAAAACTAAATAAAATGCAATATTTATTACACTTTGTAGATCTTCAACTTCATATTTAAAATGTTTATCTACCACATTTGAAAAGAATAACACTATTAACATATTTAAACATTAAATAATAGATCTATTTATAACAATTATTATAAGAAATATTTAAATAATACTTGCGCAATAAAAAGAAAAAAATCAAATAAGCAGTTATAATGTATTTATAGAGTTACTGCTATAATTAACCGTTTGTGATTCAATATCAAACAAGGAATCTGAAGAGCGGTTTGAAGAGATTAGCTCTTACGGTGTCGATCATATTATTTGTGTAATTGAAGATGACCGATCTGAGAAGATTATTGCAACTGGGAGTGTGTTTATTGAAAAGAAGTTCGTAAGGGATTGCGGAAAAGTTGGGCACATTGAAGATGTTGTGGTTGATTCCACTGCTCGAGGGAAACAGCTGGGAAAGAAAATTATCGCCTTCCTGACAGGCCATGCTCAATCAATGGGATGCTATAAGGTTATTCTATATTGCAGTATTGAGAACAAATAATCTTATGAGAAGTGTGGATACAAGTAGACAGAGATTTAGATGGCAAAGTATTTTAGTTAAGAACTATTTTCTTATCCTTCAAAATTAACATTATGTATTTGATATCAGTTGCTTTTGTTGCTAGAAAGATAGGTAAACATCTAATTTGACAGCCACAATGAATCATTATCAACATCCAAAATGACAGCCACAATCAAAATCGTTAATTCAAGAACCTTTCGCAAACATCTAATTTGACAAAGTTGTTGCGTTCCTAGCTTAATTACCTAAGACGGCAGCAAGGGCGACGCCAACAGCAGCGGCGTGGACGGCAGCAGCGGCAGCTTGAACACAGCAGCAAAGTGAATCGCAGCAGCGATGGTGTGGACGGCAGCAATGACGACGTGAATGGCAGTAGCAATAGAGTGAACGACGGTGTGAAAAAGAGGGTGGGTGGTGGAGACTTTGAGAGGGTTAAGCTGATGTGAGTTTGAGATGAAAAGATAATAATAGAATTAGGATTTACTTTGTCCTCAGTTTTTTTAAGTTTGGAATATTAAAATTATGTAATTTTACTCAAAACTATATAATTTTATTTAATTTTTTTTTTAATTTGATACATCAAAACTACGTAGTTTTACTTAAAACTATGTAATGTTATTTAAGTTTTCTTTTATTTGGTACATCAAAACTACGTGGTTTTACTCAAAACTATGTAGTTTTATTTAAAACTATATAGATTACTTTGAAACTGCATAGTTTTACTTAAAACTACATAGTTTTGCTTAAAAATACTAAATTTTATTTTTAATTTATATGTAATATGTTTCTTTAATTTATTAATAAAAAATTTATTGAATTCATATATAATATCTTAATTTTCATATAAATATTAAATTTTAATATTATAAAAATAAAAATTAAACTATATAATATATTCAAATTTTAAAAATTGTCTTATATTTCTAGACGAAATAATACAATACATATACTTATTAATATAGAATCTTAATAATAAAAGTGAGATCTATTAATTAAAATTAAGAACTTAAGGTTAAAATTTAAATTCTATTACATAACAATATGGTATAAGATTCTTTTTATATTATATTAATTAGTTAAGAGACATAAAATTAGTCAAGATTATTTAATAAACATGATTAATGTTATACTAACACTACATAATCATAAGTTAATAACGGTAATATATTAGATTGAGCATTATAATAATTGTTTAACGTGATTTAGTATAATTTTTTTATATCTTAGAATAATAATATTATATATATACACTGTTAGCAGATATAATGATTGATGACGTAGTGTTGATTTTATTAAAAGAGATTAATAAAAGAAATCATTTTATATATGTTTTTTGTGTGTATATATATATATATATATATATATATATATATATATATATATATATATATATATATATATATATATATATATATATATATATATTCTGTAGATCTTCTTCTTTCTCAAACTCTTCTACCTTTGAGTCTTCAAGGTCTAAAGGTTTAGTAAATAGTGAGAAAATCACTATTGAAGATTTTTCAAAGCATATTAATGATTGGGAAATACCCAAGGTTCAAAAAAAGTAAATCTATGAGTTTTCAAAGTTTCCTCTCTTCAAAACTGATTTTACTATCAAAACTCAAGAAAGAGATATTTAAATTTCAAAGCTTTTTGAAGAAATTTATCTTTTGAATCCAAAGACCCTCTAGAAGCATAAATAAAAAGACTAAGTACATTCATATAGGCCTTGTCCAAGTAGAAATAAAGCCCCTTACCAGAGAAGGTTTAGATACTTCCATCTTAGCAGTCTTTAGAGATGCTAGGTTTATAAATTTTTATGTTTTTTATTAGGTACTGTTGAGTCAAGCCTTAATAAAGGACCAATTTCTTTCAATTGTTTTCCAAACATTACAATTTTTTTAAATGATAAAAATATTTTAAAGAGGTTCTTCAAATAAAGACACATAATTACAAAATGCTTGAAGGATCTATTCCGATAGCATTGATTTTTAAAATACATTACAAAGCCATGATTTCTACTTTTGGTTCGAAACACAAGCTCCACTAACCAAAAGAAGAAACATTATTTCTCCAAACAAATCTTTCCAAATCCAATGCAACTATTCCAAAAACCATTCAATGGAAAGATATCACTCTTCCAGAAGAATGGATCCTTGAAGGCGCAACTCAACCTGAATCACCAAAGCAAACAGAGCCAAATACAAATCTCAGAAACATAACCCAATTTCCAGATGGAAAAGTAAAACTTACATTCAACAGGAAATCAACCTCTTCTAGATTTTCTGATGATGACTATTCAACATCGACCATAGATATTGGAAGGGTATCAAAAATACCTTCTGTTATTTATGCCCCTTACAAAGAACCAACTCCATCACAAACACAACCAAGATTTTCAACATCTGATATACCAAATTCAAACACTATATTACAGAATGTTGATTACCAAAGCAATATCCCTAGGCTCGTATACAATGAATCAAAGAAAAATGATGATATAGAGACCGTCTCTACCCCCTCTTCACCATCACCATCTACAATAATGCAAAATCTAGAAGCAGAAATCAACATGATTTCAAAAGATTTTCAAATCAATAAAAAGCTTTTACATGAAGATTTCTATTCAAAGAAAAACCATTCTAAAAAACTTTGGTTTTTTAAATATTTTTTTACAAGAAAAGGACAGTATTCATGAAAGATACTAACAATTTTGCATACAAAACAAGATCCAAATCAAATTTTTTGATTGGTTTCAGATTTATTACAAAGAAAATAGTATTCTTTATCCTTTCAAAGAAAAACTTATTAGTCCTTTTACTGTAAGGAACAAGACTCTAGAGTGGAAGGTCGGGGAAAACCAAACCATCCAGTCTGAACATCCTCCCCTTAGGAAAATAACCATTCCTTATGGAGAGAACGAAATAGAGGCTGCACCTTACAAATTAGTAGGAGAAGAGCTTGAGAAAAATGTCAAGAATATTGTTCAGCAGAACAATTTCTCGAATACCTATCTTAACACAATAGGGAAGCAGCTTGTTAGGATAGAAAGCCAGATCCAAAAACCTCCTACAGTCTTTACCTCTCCAATCCCCCAACACTGATCATCCAAGAGAGATAAGCCAATCAGAAAAGCTTAAAAATCCAGTCTTCAAACCCTACCAAATCTCAATGCCTAGCCAAGATCAATTTCAGAAGTAAACTGAGTTTGCTAGAGCAGTCAGGGAACAGCTTAGCAAATTAGCCACTTCTGAGTCCTCCAAAAACCTAGTACCGGATACTCCTCAAAGCAGTAGGAATATCAGTGCTATAGATCAAGCCCAATGCGATGAATCTAATGATTCAGAGCTTGAAAGTGTCATTGAAAAACCTTCCAACATTAACAGATTGGGATGGCAAGCCCCTAGATTGACCTGGCATACTTCTAGGAATACTACTCCAGATCTAGGAATAGAAAATATAAATAATATCCTTACCCAATCCAGGTTCAATGCCTCTTCTATCTATGAATGGAATATAGATGGAATGTTAGAATACAACATCCTTGGTCTCTTACAACAGATGACCATGGCAGCCAATGCTTATAAAACCCAAAGCAATATCTCTGATAGAGCTATTACTGAGCTCCTTATAGCTGGATTTTCTGGCCAGCTTAAAGGATGATGGGATTACCATCTCACACAAGTACAACAGCTCCAAATCCTAGGTGCCATCCAAACCACCATAGAAGGGACCCCCATCTTAGATGAGTTAGGAAATCCTATTGAGGATGTTGTGTCAACCTTAATCTTGACGATTTTTCTCCACTTCATAGGAGACCCTTCTCTTCTGAAAGTGATGTGCGTAAAATACACTCATCTAAATGGGGTTTTTAAGATCGATTTTATGGATATTTGGATGTAAATTGGTACCAACACTCACCCTATGCATATGTTTATGTGCATTAGGTCTAAAAGAAGTCAAAGAATGAGAAAGGAAAGAATTGGAGCATAATTGGACATCAAAGCTACTGAAACAAGCTAAGTACGAGCATGAGGAAGCAGAACATGGTCGTGTTGGTCTCAACACTGGCCGTGTTCCCAACACGGTCACAAACACAGGCCATGTTGGACATCAAAGAAGAAGTAGATCTTATGGAGCACGGCCACAAAGAGTAACACGGCCAAGAACACCAGCCCGTGTCCTTAACACGGCTAGGGACACGGCCGTGTTGGAGGCAACATGGGGTATTAATTAAAAGAACAAAGAGAGAAAAAAAAGGGAGGCTAGGGTTAGAACGTCCCAAACCCTAATTTTTCTCTCCCTAAGGGTTTTCTGAGCTGAAACCGAGGGAAAAAGAGACTTGGATCAAGGTTTCAATTAGATTTCCTTGAAGGATCGAAGATTGGGCGAGGTTCGTTGATTGATTTTCAAATCGAGCAAGAGAAACAAGAATCGATTCAATTGGAGCAAAAGGATTTGGGGCTGTTTACTCTCATCCAAGGGTGTAATCGGGTTTTCTCTACCTTTGCTTATTGTTGTAATTGAATTCTTGTATATTTTGAGAATGAACATGATTAACTAGATTGATTAAATCCATTGGGATTTCTTTACTATGTTGGCTTGATATTATATTGATGGATTGTTTGAGTTGATTTTGTATTCTTCTTATTTTCAGTATTAATAAGATTATGTATTATTCATGAGACGTTGTGAATTGTGATGTTTAGATTGCTTTATGAGATTGAGAAATCCGTTTGGCAATTAGAATTTTGAATAGCAAGAACTGGTTAATAATCGCTTAGAGATAAGGATAATTAACTAACCGGATTAAGAATTAACAAAGCTTAATAGAGGCGGATTAAAACTTAATACTAATTTAAGAATCAATCGTTAGGAAGAGATTCCAACTTTAGGTTATTAGGTTTAGGAATTCGGTTATCTCGAGAGAGAAACCGAATTCGGTTAAGAATTCGTCCACGAGTAGCATAATTAGACTCACCGATCCTTTATCTTTTGTTTGATTGCCAACTAGTTTAGATTCCCTTTGGGTTTGTCTTCTTGTCTTGATTATTTCGTTTATCAATCACTCTTGCATCTCTCTTAGGACTTAGTTTGTAGCTATTAGTTAGTTTAGAAATTATTTATCGCTAATTTTAGGTTAATATAACAAAGAACAAAGGAGTAACTCTAGGCTTTCACTTTCCCGAGAAATACGACCTTGATACTCGCCATTAGTGCTAGACTGCATCGATAGGTACACTGCCTTAGATTGTAGCTAACACGAGTAGCACCTATCAAGTTTTTGGCGCCGTTGCCGGGGAATGTTTGAAAACTAGAGTGAAATTTGCTATTTGTTAATTTAGCCTTTTTTTTTCTCTTTCTTATTATTTTATGATTTTTTTTATTTATTTATTTTATTTTATTTGTACATATTTATTTAGTGTAAGTTTATGATTCAGATAGTGAATGATAAAGAGGTTCAATGCTAAACTCAAACTCTTTGTATGACGCATTGGAAAATGGGATTAGGAACCAAGAGAGTGCTAAAAATTGGGATACCCGTGCATCTTTAGAAGCTCGAGTGGAATCATTTTGTAGGGCTACAGATCAACTTTCCACTCCTATCCTTTCATCTAGTTTTTTGTGAATTTTGTTGTGGATTACATTTGAGTAATGATTGTCCATTGTGCAGTGATTTTACTCCTTATTCTTATAACTGTGAACAGGTGAATTATACGGGCAATTGGCCAAATGACTCATATAGAAGCACCTATAATCAAGAGTGGAGGACTCATTCACCCTATGGACGGAGCTTAGATGGCCCAGAACCACCAGAATCTCAGCAACCACATCAGCAGTCTAATCTTGCACCTTCAACTCAAGATGAAGAGTTAGTGTCGGAGAAGCTGATGATGAGGTTCATTACAAGTCTTGATGATAGATTCCAACAAACAGAGAGGATACTTGAAGATCAACAAGCCTCGATTAACAACATAGAGCATCAAGTAGGCTTAATCTTCAAGTTACTAGCTGAAGAGCAATTGGGAACTCCATTAAACGCTACTGAATCCGAGGAGCATTTGAGCGCCATCACTTTGCGTTCAGGTGAGAATTTTTCTGGTTTATCTACTATGTTTGACGATGATGCTTCTGTGCAGGACGATTTCTTGAACATGGAGATGGAACCAGAAAAGGAAGAGGCGAACATAATTCCTCTGAAAGACTATGAACAGGAATGTACAGTTAATGATGCTGAGTTGCAGTTAGAGGAATTGTTGGTAGATTTTCCACAAGTCCCTTTGATGATGGAAGATGAGCACGAGTTATCCAATGAAGAAGTATTGGAGGAGCTCGAGTTTCTTCTAGCAAGTGAACCAAGCCAGGGACTGAAGAAAACCATCGACACTCCTGAAGAGATTGCCCAACCATCGATCCTTCCAATTGGTGAAACTCCAGCTTTCAAATTGGAAGAGCCCCTAGAGCATCATGACTATGTGCAATTATACGAGGAGCGAGTCTTGCCCATCATACTAGCAGCTTGCTTGATAGTCAGGAAGAGGAAGTCGACGATTATCCCTTTAAGTGGATACTTGAAGCCATTTGCTTGGAAGAAGGATGGATGGTCGTCAATCCCCACCGTTTACTTTTCACCATGAGTCCAGCTAAGAAGACTCATCATATCAAAAAGAAGCGCTTTTGGGAGGCACCCCAAATTCTATTTTTCAATTTGAATACTTTACCCTTGCATTGTGAACTTAGTTGATTAGGTTTTATAGTTGGTTTTTGTTAAGTTTTATTTATGTTGAGTGTATGAGTTAAGGACTTATTAGTTTTGCAGGTGAGAAAGAATGAGAAAGTGCTGAGAATCGCAACTTTTGCATTATCTGGAGATCGACACGGGCGTGTTCAAGACCGTGTTCATTAACACGGCCCGTGTTCTAATTGAAGAAAATCAAACAAAGATGAACACGTTCATAGAAGCTAACACCGGAATTTATGCCCTGCCGTGTCCACAACACGTTCCCGTGTCCAAGACCGTGTCCGTAACACGGGCGTGTTCTCAGAAGTGGTAAGTCAGCACGTTTTAATTCACTTAACACGGCCCGATATCATGACCGTGTTCATGAACACGTCCCCTGTTGGCGAACATGGGCGTGTTCCGCACACTGCCTATATATACCACTTCATTCAAAATCTTAAAAAAATTTTGCTCTCCTCTTATTTTGGCAATTATCTCCTCTCTTACTCTCTGACTTCTTATTTCTCATCTCAAAGGCTTTGGATATTGCGTTTGTCAAGTAAGTACCCTCCAACTTTGTTTTCCATTATTTTATTTTGATATTAGTTCGAATTTATGTTTTCTTTGTGTTCGAATTTTGTGTTTCAATTTTTTTTTGTTTATTTCCTTATTTTATTATTTGGTGCATGCATTTACATTCATATTTGTGCTTGAATTTCTTTTATTTTCTTTAATGTAGTTTATATACTTAACTTGCTCATATTTTCTATTTTTCTTTTCTACCATTATTTACGATTGTGATTAATTCCTTATTTTTCTCTTTATTATTATTGTCGGCCGCTAAACAATACGCTCTATCATAGATAGTCGACTCTGTTTGTGTCTATTTTATATTAGCATGTTGGTTTGCCTTGTGATGGATTATGGCGAAGTAAACTCCATATGGATGAATTGCAAATTTAATTGGTTAGCATTGCTTGGCAGTGTTGTGGATTAAATTTTCTTTGCAGGACATTGAGCAGTTTAATTTTATCGAGTTAAATCGTTTGGTTTGTTCATTTTATGCCGTTATGCCGCTGTGAATTTTGTTGATCCTTAGTACTAAAAGTTTTCTTTCAGGTACCATGTCCACCGGACGAGGATCGGGGAGTTTACAAGAGGAGGCGACCGATGGTTCCTCTTCTTCTCGATCGTCACCACCGACCGACCAGCCAAATTAGACCACCGCAGCCATCGATTCCTACTTTTCCAAGGACAGCCCACCTTTGAGCGGTAGATATCAATCGATGAGGCATAAAGATTTGGGAAAGGGCGAGGATAGATCACAAGATCGGACTTGCAATCACCGATATCTGAGACGCCCACATTTCAACATTTCTTTGACATTGTTGAACCAACATATAGGGAGTTGACTATGGAGTTTGCCAGACTTTCTTTCCGCAGCTAGTTGCGGGACTTCCAACAACCGGATGCGACGGACTAGCAAGGCAGACTTTCACGATGAGTGTACAACAGTTTGGGGTACACTTAAGCTTGTGGACTGAGGAGGATGCAGTTGGAGAGGTTTACGGGTGTGTCATATCCGCAGATGTGGGCCGAGATTTGATGACACCGAGGATACAGTGTCACCACCCAAGGCGCCTAACTTGCGAGGATTGCGGTGCATGCATTGGCTAGGACCATCAACGGGGGAGATAGCGGTGGTGTAGTTATCCGTACCGGACTGTTTATACTTTACAAAGATGCACCAAAGACCACCACGACATGGGGTATTTATTGGCCGACAGCTCGCAACAACTCAAAGAAGGTATTTTTCTATTTTGGGACTTACATTACTCAACCGGCTAGGAGCTTAGGAGTTTTGGAGGAAACGATACCACATTTGACAGAGCTGGGGGTGATTTAAACGTTGGGACTTCCTTAGATGGTTAGTATGGGGATGGTGACTCGTAGGCGGTCCACTAAGACCGAGTATAGACCGAGGAATGTTCTCGCGAGGAGCGACCGCCCCACGAGCCCATGGTACACGGGATGTCCCACCTTCTTCCGATATCAAGTCTTCCTCCGCACTGCCTACCTTCCGGGTCTTCTTCACCGTTTTAGGAGTCTCCCCAATTGAGTTTAGAGAGCTGCGGCTTAGAGTGCAGAGGTTGGCAGAGGCAGTGATTTCATTCGACAAAAGGCTTTTCAACAGGGATCTTTTGTCGAGGTTGAGCGACGATGGCTCGCCTGAGAGGCGAGGCTATGCCCCCGATTGAGCAGGGAGGTAGGTTAGAGGCCTCTATGGCCAATGACATGTTTGATGATATTTTTACTACAGACTTTGCACCGCTTGTCCACGGGTTCTAGAGCGAGCCATTTTGACATCCCTCTAGCGGATGATCCACCGGCCCTCCCTCTCCGACCGAGCACCCTTTAACACAACAAATTTAACGAGCCTCATATCGATCCACCACCGCATGTGACACTACTTTCGATCCTCATAGAGCAGCCCACTCCTCATACGATGCACCTCTCTTCACTCCCGGAGCCATAATCAGGCGATAGTTTCTTTTTCCTTTTTCATTTCATATATTTTATACACTGAGGACAGTGTGTCCTTCAAGTGTGGGGTGGTGATATCAATATATACTTGCTTTCATGTTCTATTATTTTGTATATGAAATTCAGATCCTTTTCTAGTGTATATATCGCATTTCATTTATTCTATCTCAGTTATTTGTTTATTCTTTGTGCAATTTTTTGTAAAATTTTAAAAAAATTTCACTTTGTTTTGATGCTCTTGTTGTTGACTTGCTTTTGAAATCCTGTTTATGTCCATGTGATCGGGTAAAACCGATAGTGTTGAGTCTTGCGGAAGAATGTAAGATAATTAGTTTGAGTTTTGCACTAAGTTGCTTTGGTTTATTTAATTCTGTTTTGATGATTTTTGTTTGGACCTACTCAAAAAGCACACTTGTGAGAAATTAAGCCTCAATTGTAAGCATACACTTTATATGCTTATATTTATTTCTTGTTGAGAGTGTCGATTACTGTCTTTACCTTTAGAACTTGCTCGGTAATGCTTATGAGGGCCATAACGAGAGTTTAATACTTTGGTATGATAGAGGCACTTAGGTTTTCATTCTAGCCAAATAGCCTTCATTTGTTTATTGATTCTGTAGATAACCCCTTCTTTCACCATTTCTTGTATCATATTCCATTACCACTTAGTTTTATTATGCTTTGGGTTATGATTTTGCACATGAGTTGTTTTATTGGGAATTTTTGTCTTGGGAATAGCTTTGGAATCTTGTAGCAGCTTATTTCAATCCAAAAAGAAATTCACTCTATTATGTGAATGTTCTTCCCTTATGAAAAAAAAAGAGAAAAAGAAAAAAAAAGAAAGAAGAAAAATATAGAAATAGAAGAATAAGAGGGAAAGATGATGAAAAGAAAGAAAGTAAGTGAGCTAAACATTTTGACTTTATTCTTATTTCCCACCTTGGACTACTGTTCATTGTTTATCCCTTATAATTTTTGTGGCTTGTGTGCATGTCATGTATTTCATTGCAGAACACCATAGGTTCAACTCTGACTAAATTTACCTACCCCTACCTAATCCCCATTACAACCCTTATAAAGACCTCTTGACATGGTTGTTGACTCTCCATAAGTGGTAGGAGTAGGATTTAAGAGCAAGCATATAGTAAGTAAGGCAGTAGTTGATGCATTGAGCGATTAAACACTACCCCTTTAAACACTTTGAGTGATTTAGAGTGAATCTGGTGAGGAGTTAGTTCTAAATAATTTTGTTGAGATAGTATTTTATGAATCAATAGCATCTTGGTTGTGATACTTGAATTGATTGCTTCGTTTCTTTCTGTTTGACTTACATTTGTTAAGGATATGTGCAAGAGCTTTCTAGTTTGTCTTCAGTTTAAGTATTGTTCCTTAGTGGTTTATTTTTCTTATTTTACTTTTGATTTCTTGAGGACAAGCAATGAGCTAAATGTGGGGTTATTTGATGTGCGTAAAATACACACATCTAAATGGGGTTTTTAAGATCAATTTTATGGATATTTGGATGTAAATTAGTACCAACACTCACCCTATGTGTATGTTTGTGTGCATTAGGTCTAAAAGAAGTCAAAGAATGAAAAAGGAAAGAATTGGAGCATAATTGGACGCCAAAGTCGCCAAACAAGCTGGCACGAGCATGAGGAAGTCGAACATGGCCGTGTTGGTCTCAACACCGGCCGTGTTCCCAACATAACACAGCCGTGTTACCAACACGGGAACCAACACGGCCGTGTTGGACATCAAAGAAGAAGTAGATCTTATGGAGCACTACCACAGAGAGTAACACGGCCAGGGACATGGCCGTGTTGGAGGCGACATGGGGTATTAATTAAAAGAACGAAGAGAGAAAAAAAGGGAGGCTAGGGTTAGAACGTCCCAAACCCTAATTTTTCTCTCCCTAAGGGTTTTCTGAGCTGAAACCAAGGGAAAAGGAGACTTGGATCAAGGTTTCAATCAGATTTCCTTGAAGGATCGAAGATTGGGCGAGGTTCATTGATTGATTTTCAAATCGAGCAAGAGGAACAAGAATCGATTCAATTGGAGCAAAAGGATTTGGGGCTGTTTACTCTCATCCAAGGGTGTAATCGAGTTTTCTCTACCTTTGCTTATTGTTGTAATTGAATTCTTGTATATTTTGAGAATGAACATGATTAGCTAGATTGATTAAATCCATTGGGATTTCTTTACTATGTTGGCTTGATATTATATTGTTGGATTGTTTGAGTTGGTTTTGTATTCTTCTTGTTTTCGGTGATTAATAAGATTATGCATTATTCATGAGACGTTGTGAATTGTGATGTTTAGATTGCTTTATGAGATTGAGAAATTCGTTTGGCAATTGGAATTTTGAATAGCAAGAACTGGTTAATAATCGCTTAGAGATAAGGATAATTAACTAGCCGGATTAAGAATTAACAAAGCTTAATAGAGGCGGATTAAAGCTTAATGCTAATTTAAGAATCAATTGTTAGGAAGAGATTCCAACTTTAGGTTATTAGGTTTAGGAATTCGGTTATCTCGAGAGAAACCGAATTAAGAATTCGCCCACGGGTAGCATAATTAAACTCACCGATCCTTTATCTTTTGTTTGATTGCCAACTAGTTTAGATTCCCTTTGGGTTTGTCTTCTTGTCTTGATTATTTCGTTTATCAATCACTCTTAGGACTTAGTTTGTAGCTATTAGTTAGTTTAGAAATTATTTATCGCTAATTTTAGGCTAATATAACAAAGAACAAAGGAGTAACTCTGGGCTTTCACTTTCCCGAGGAATACGACCTTGATACTCGCCATTAGTGCTAGACTGCATCGATAGGTACACTGCCTTAGATTGTAGCTAACACGAGTAGCACCCATCAGAAAGATAAGAATGCTGAGCTTCTTAGCAATCTAACCTGTAAAAAGCTTAGCAATTTCCAAGCTTATAAAGATACTTTCCTGACCAGAGTCATGCTTAGGGAAGATTCAAACCAACCTTTTTGGAAAGAAAAATTCTTAGCTGGTTTACCTAAGATACTAGGTGAAAGAGTTAGGAATACCATAAGAGAAGCTCATAATGGCTAGATCCCTTATGATTTCTACATTTATGGTGAATTAGTTAGCCTTATCCAGAAAGAAGGATTGAAGATTTGCCATGACCTTAAACTCCAAAGACAACTCAAATGGGAAATGAAGAAGACTAGGCAAGAATTAGGTAGTTTTTGCAACCAGTTTGAGTATAATCCCATAGAACCTTCCCCTACCTGCAAAGAAAAATGCAAAGAAGATTTCTCTAAATCTTTTAAGAACAAACGTTTTTTTAAAAATAGGAGAACTCCTAAAAACAAAGAGAATTTCTACAAAAAGCCATCATCTTCTAAATTTCCAAAATAAAATTTCAAAAAAGATTTAGCAAAATTACTTGCTATAAATGTGGGAAAAAGGGTCACACTTCAAAGTATTACAAGTTTTCTAAAAAACTTCATGAGCTCCAAATAGAAGAAGAAATTTTGAGCAAGATTTCAGCTCTTCTTGTTGATTCCTCTGAATCAGAATTTTCGAATAGTAAGGATGAGTTTCAAATTGATGAAATCAAAACCTCATCCGATTATTTTGAATCAGATTCTGATGATATTCCAAAGAATATTAATATACTCACTAGGCAACAAGAAGCTCTTCTTGAAGCCGTCAAGCATATTAATGACCCCCAAATCCAAAAATAAGTTTTGAAAGAAATCCTAAAAACTGAAACCCTTGTTTCTTCTTCTAGTAAGAACACTTATGATCTTGCTATGATCTTGAATAAAGGGAAAAGGTTAAAAAACCCTCTTCCTACAATCTAAGAACTTCAGAAAGAAATTAAAACTATCAAAACAGAGCTTAAAGATTTAAAAGAAAAATAACACAATGATTCTGTTTTGCTCCAAAGCTTGATTCTTAAACAGAATAGTGATTCTGATTCTGAAGAAGAAAATGATTTTCAAAATCTTGAGGTTTCTGAAAATGTGCCAGAAAACTTCATTAATATTTTAAAAGAAATTACCTTAAGAAAATATTTGATTTAAATAAAACTCATTTGCCCTGGTGATTTCCAAATAGAAACTATCGCTTTATTTGATACAGGAGCAGACCTCAACTGTATCAATTATGAGCTGGTTCCTAAAAGGTATCATCAAGAAACAAAAGAAAGGCTTACCTCGGTAATAGTTCAAAAATTAGAATCATGTAAACCGTCGCAATTCTAAATAACAATATTGCTTTAAAAAATATTTTTATTCTTACAAAGGATTTACAGCAAATGGTTATTTTGGGAACTCCTTTTATCAATTTAATTGCTCCTTTCAAAGTAACTACTGCTGGTATCATTTTTAAAGCTAAAGATTCAAAGATTATTTTCTCTTTTATAGAAAACCCAAGAAGTGAAATCTCAATCTCATAAAAGCCCACTCAATTTATAATTTTGAGATAAATGCTTTGATTAAAGGAAAATAAACCCAGCTTTTTCACCTAAAACAAGATATGCATTTGAAAAGAATCCAAAGTCAAATGCAAAATGATTTTGTCCAAAGAAAAATCTCTGATTTGCAAAAGAAGATTGAAAATAAAGTCTGTTCTGATCTTCCTAATGCTTTTTGAAAAAGAAAACAGCATATGGTAGATTTACCATATGAAAAAGATTTTTGTGATAAACAAATTCCCACCAAAGCAAGACCCATCCAAATGAATGAAACCCTAGAAAGCCATTGTAGAATAGAAATAAAAGATTTAGAGCAAAAGGGTTTGATTACCAAATCCAGATCCCCCTAGTCATGTGCAGCCTTCTATGTCAACAAAAATAGTGAGATAGAAAGAGGAACACCTAGGTTGGTGATAAATTACAAACCGTTGAATAAAGCTCTAAAGTGGATTAGATACCCAATTCCAAACAAAAAAGATCTTCTTCTAAAGCTTCATTTTGCTTTTATTTTTTCAAAGTTTGATATGAAGTCAGGATTTTGGCAAATCCAGATTCATCCTAAAGACCGATACAAAACTGCATTTACAGTCCCATTTGGCCAGTACGAATGGAATATAATGCCCTTCGGATTAAAAAATGCTCCTTCTGAATTTCTAAAAATTATGAACAATATTTTTAATCCTTATTCAAAGTTTTGCATTGTCTATATAGATGATGTGTTGATATTTTCAAATTCTCTATAGCAACATTTTAAACATTTGGAGACATTTTTCTATGTTGTTAAGAAAAATAGTCTAGTAGTTTCAAAGTCTAAGATATCTTTATTCCAAACAAAAATTAGATTTCTTGGACACTACATCTCCCAGGGAACCATCACCCCAATTGAAAGGTCTCTAGCCTTTACTTTAAAATTTTCAGATAAAATTTTGGATAAACCTCAATTGCAAAGGTTCCTTGGCAGTTTAGATTATGTCATGGATGTTTATCCAAATTTGAATTGTCTAGCAAAACCCCTCCATGATAGATTAAAGAAAAACCCCCTGCATGGACTGATGAGCATACAAAGATTGTCCAAAGCATTAAAAAGCAAGTTTCTGAAATACCATGCTTACACCTAGCTGATCCATCTGCATTCAAAATTATTGAAACTGATGCATCAAATTTAGGATATGGTGGAATTCTTAAACAAGTTCAAAACAACAAAGAATGCATTGTCCAGTTTACTTCTGCACACTGGAATGATACACAAATTATTCAACTATCAAAAAAGAAATTCTTTTGATAGTTTTATGCATTTCAAAATTTCAAAGCAACCTTTTAAATCAAAAATTTCTTTTAAGGATTGATTGTAAATTCGCCAAAGAAGTTTTACAAAAAGATGTTCAAAATATAGCTTCAAAACAGATTTTTGCCAGATGGTAAGCCATTCTTTCTGTTTTTAATTTTAAAATTGAATACATAAGAGGAGATTCGAATTCAATTCCAGACTTTCTAACCAGAGAGTTTCTTTAAAAACAGGAATGAAAATGCCAAGAAAATCGAGAGCAAAAGACAAAGAAGAGAAAGCAAATTCAAAACCTGTTCAAAACCCAAAAAAGGAGATTTTACTCTCCTCTTCAAAGCCTATCAGACTCTGGACCAAGATCATCCAGGAAGAAATTGACAAAAGCAAAGAAGATCTGGCCCAACAGCAATTACAAATTCAGGAGTGGCTTGCACAGTAAAATCCTGAATTTCTAAAAAGGGTCGAAGAATATTCAAAGCAACTAGTAGAACTTTACCCTGAAGTCTCTCTAAAGACATCCTCTCCAAAGACATCATCCTCTTCCAACAAATGTAAAGGTATACTTTCTATCCCTTTTTCAAAACCTGAGATAGAAATTTTCCCTCAAAACCTATCTCAGAGCTCTCAAAGTATTTCAAAGCCCAACTCTCAAGAAACCAATGAGTATATAGAAAAGCAAAATTTTCAAAGCATTTTAACTATTGAGGAAGGATTCTGTACAGAAAGCCCCTCAAAACTAATTTCCAAAATTTTTCCTCCAGGATGGTACTTCAAACCCTGGAATATATCAAAGCCTCAATCTTACTACCAGTCTATCTTTGAGGTAACTGGTTCTGCAAAGTTCAAACAGTTCAAAAAGCATAAAGACCACAAAGACCCTGCATATTCCATATCCACCATCCAAAGAATCTTCCACCCTTCAGATTGGGGAATGGATTTACATTCATCAAAATCTTTTCCAACTTCCCTCCAAAGAACCTACCCATTAAGCCTAAACACTTTCTTCAACTATTGGGATTACCAATAAGCTTGGTTTAATACCTTTCTTCTTCAAAACGAAGGACAAAGCCATTCTTGGCTTTTCTATTTCGACACAAGCACAATCCAAACTTCAAAAATACCATATTGGTTTAAACAATGGTGGAATTTTTATGGCAATGTTCGTGAGACCATAATTCAGAAGTTCTATCTCTGTTTAATATATTCAAAGTCCACTATAAACTAAACAAACTAGAAAGATGTTTTCCCTCTTTACTTCTATTTTGTTCAAACTTTTTTCTCTCCTGGGTATGTGTATGGTATTTCTATTTCAACCAAGCAGCAGATGGAGAGATTATCCTTGCCCGAAGATTCAAAGTTAAATGGTGGGATAAATTTAACCACCAAGAAAAATTATCTCTAAAGATGGTACAAAGTTTTCTGTCAAAGAATAGCTTTTTGCCACCTTCGAAAGAACATACCACTTTCCTGGCACAGAAGTCCTTCATTATTCCAAAGCTAGCGGCGGCTCAAACAGAAGAAGATTGCTTATAATTGATCAAACAGTTGTCGAAAACCGCCTCTTCCAAAGGAAAATCTAAAGCTTCATCTTCCTCTTCTAGCACCAGGTCAGCAACAATAGATCTAGATGGTGACTCGAACGAAGATGACTGTTTTGGGATATTGAAGCCCATCAAGTAACATCTTTGTAAAACCCTTCGGTTGAAAACCAGAAATGACAGCCCAAAATATTTTTATAATGGGCCAAATGCCCAATAAATAAATAAAAGTCATTTAAAAGAAAAGAAAGAAGACAAAAGACTCTGCACCTTTACTTTTTTAAAGTAAAAGATTCCTCACTTCTGAAACGTGACAGACAACTTCTACAAAAGTCATGGAGCCTCTCACTCCATTATCAAAAGCATCCAAAAGACGTGGAGCCCCTCACTCCACTATGAAGAGCATCCAAAGCTTCAATTATGAGGCTTGAAGGCTGAAGACCTCTATAAATAGAGGAGTTTTCCAAAGAAGAAACACACGAAGAAAGAACAAGAAACTCTTGTATTCTTCAAGTCATACCATTAGAAATATAGTGAGAAAAGAGAGTGTGAGATTGATAGTGAGAAACCACCTTCCTCTTGTGTTCAACTACTCTTGTAAGTTATATTTCTTTTGTTTAAAGCTTTCATTTTAAAGCTTTTATTTCAAAGTTTGTATATTTGTTCATTCATTAATAAAATTTATTATCTTATCTTCCATTTTTATTTAAGATTTAACAAGTGTATGCTCTGTGCTTGTCTCGTCTGAGGATCCTGCACAACAGAATCTTGTTAGTCTTTACATATATATATATATACACACACACATATATGTCTTTTCTAAAAAAAAAATTATTAAATGGCTTAATGGTAGAATGATTTTATTTTTTATAAAAAGTCTAAGATTCAATACACATGGAGAACAAAATAAAAAAAAATCTATGAATGAGTCTAATAGGATGGGTACCCTATAAAATATCCGTTTAAATAAACGGGTAGTGCGTCAGGTACCCTGTCCTCGTATCCGTCTACATAAACGAGTTCAAGTATTCGCGCGGTCGAACCAGAACCAGAATCTGACCTAAACCCGACACAGATATTACATTTAAATCCCAAACCCGTTTATCACCATCCAAATATGTCCCAATAGGGTTTAATCGGGTCGGATACCTAGAAATACTTGCCCGACTACCATCCCTATGTGCACCATTTAACACATTTTATATATAAATACAATAAATTTTTTGTTGACCTACTAATTTTTATATTAATAATCAGAATTAACTTACCACATCATTTTTCTTATTATAAAATTACAAAAATTATTATCGATTTGTTTAAATAAATTAAAAATAAAAATATTTTGATAGGAAATCATCATCTTAGCAATCATACAACAAAATAACTAATGAGTTATGATACATATGGAATGCAAGAAAACACCCTCCAATCAAGAGGATTCCAAAACCTAAGGATCTCCTCAAGTGAAGTTAGGGAAACTATTTCCAACAATGAAACTAGCACTTGAATTCAACTCCAAACGCCACAAACCAAGTATGATTTGATAAGTTAAGAATCAAACACAATATTTTGGTTAGAGAGCGCCACAAACTAAAAATAGTTTGATAAGTTCAAAATTCATGCAAGAACTTAAGCAAAAACACTCACAAAGAGCAAACAAAGATTATCATTCATCAATTCTATATTTACAAATGGATTTGGCTTTGATATTTATAGCCAAAACAAGACAAAGAAACCTAAATGGATGTCTTTTGAGCTTCCCCACGTTTTTTCCTATAATTCCCCTTAAAACTTATTAAAAATGACTGTTTTTACATTGATGTCACTCATTTTGTAACTCCCAAATAACAACTAATTATGTGCATCCATTTTGTAACTCTAAAAGACAACTAATCACACCATAACTTGAGAAAAACCAAATAAAAATGAAAATAAAAAGGCTTCAACTGAATCTTATTGGACTTATGAGTTCAGCCCAAACTTATTGCACTAAATTGATGATTTTGGATTCTTTTTGTAATCCTAAATCTTGGGCTGAGCCTTGTTGTATTTGAACACTCCAAATGTCTTTAATTAAGCCCAACAAAGCTTCTTGCATCTTTTTAGACTTGGATCTTGTCATCGGGCCTCCTTGAAAGCTTAAAGGATCATTTGTAATTCTTGTCTTTATTGCATCATTCCCTTTCTCCTCATAAGGATTCGTCCTCGAATCAGCCTCATTGTCAACTTCATCGCCTACATCAAATAAAGAAAAATCAGCAACATTAAAAGAAGCATTCACATTGCCATACTCACTTAGGAAATCTATCTTGTAGGCATTATCATAAATTTTTTTCAAGGACTTAGAATGGCCCATCCCCTCTTGGCATTAATTTAGACTTCCTTTGGCTTGGAAATCTTTTCTTTCGCAAATGTACCCAAACCCAGTCACCCGGCTCAAATACAACTTTCTTTCTCCCCTTGTGTTACTTTTGATATTGTTAATTTCTTTTCTCTATTTGAGCATGCGTCTTCTCATGTAAGCTTTTAACAAATTCAACTTTTTGCTTACCTTCAAAATTAACCGTATTAATGGGTAATGGCAGTAAATCTATTGGAGTTAATGGATTGAACCCATATACAATCTCAAAAGGTAAACAATTTGTTGTACCATGAATACTCCTATTGTATGCAAACTCAACATGTGGCAAACATTCTTCCTAATTCTTCAAATTTCTTTGAATTATTGCCCTCAATAGTTGTGAGAGAATCCTATTAACCACCTCCGTTTGTCCATCCATTTGTGGATGACAAGTTGTTGAGAATAGAAAATTTTGTTCCCAACTTGCTCCAAAGTGTCTTCCAAAAGTGGCTAAGGAACTTGACATCTCTATCATTGACAATTGTCCTTAGAACCCCATACAATCTTACAATTTCTTTGAAGAACAACCCCGCAATATGAGTTGCATCATCTGTCTTGTGGCATGGAAATGAAATTTGCCATTTTGCTAAACCTGTCAACAAAAAAAAAAAAAATCTTTCCCTCCCCTTGACCTAGGTAATCCAAGAACAAAGTCCATAGAAATGTCTGCCCAAGATTCATTAGGTATGGAAAGTGGAATATACAACCCATGAGGCATCACTTTAGACTTAGCTTGTTTACAAGTGATGCATCTCTCACATATTTTTTGAACATCTCTTTTCATTTGTGGCCAAAAGAAATAATTTTCTAAAACATCTAAAGTCTTTCTCACATCAAAGTGCCCCATGTGCCTCCCTCACAAGCAACTCTCTTAAAAAAGATTGAGGCACGCATAACTTATTTTCTTTAAAAAGAAAACCATCATGTCTATAGAACTTGTCAAACCACCCTCTCTCACATGCCCCATATACATTAGCAAAATCATGGTCTGAATTATATAATTTCTTAATGAACTCAAAACCCAATAATTTTGCATCAAGTGTAGAAATTAGAGCGTACCTTCTAGATAGAGATTCGCAACAACATTCTCTTTACCTTGTTTGTACTTGATGATGTATGGAAAAGATTCAATAAATTCCATCCATTTAGCATGCCTACGGCTTAGCTTCCTTTGTCCTTTGATATATTTCAAAGATTCATAGTCGGTGTGTATAATGAATTCCTTATACCAAAGATAATGATGCCATGTCTTTAAAACTTTTACCAAAGCATAAAACTCTTTGTCATAAGTTGGGTAGTTTAGACTTGCTCCACTTAGCTTCTCACTAAAGAACGCAATTGGTCTTCCTTCTAGCGTAAAGACTCCACCAATACCTATTCCACTTGCATCACACTCAACCTCAAAGGTTTTAGCAAAGTCAGGCAAAGCAAGTAAATGTGCTGAACTAAGTTTGTCTTTTAGCAAGTTAAAAGCATTATCTTGTTCTTTTTCCCACTTGAAACCCACATTCTTTTTAATGCATTCAGTTAAAGGTGCAACAATTGTAGAGAAATCCTTAATAAATCTCCTATAAAAGCTAGCAAGACCATGAAAACTCCTAACATCATGCACATTAGTAGGTTTTGTCTACTCTCTAATTACTTTTACTTTTTCTTGATCAACATGAATTCTCTTGTCATTAATGATATATCCAAGAAAAGTAATTTTATTAGTACAAAAATTGCATTTCTTAAGATTAACATATAAATCTCTTGCCTTAACACATAAAAAACCAGCTTTAAATGTATTACATGCTCATTTAAAGATTTGCTATACACAAGAATATCATCAAAATAAACCATTATAAACTTTCCAATCAAAACGTGCAAAACATGATTCATCAATCACATAAAAGTACTTGGAACATTAGTTAAACCAAATGGCATGACTAACCACTCATATAATCCATGTTTTATTTTGAAAGCGGTTCTCCATTCATCACCCTCACGCATTCTTATTTGATGATATCCAGATTTTAAATCCACTTTAGAAAACACACAAGCACCGTGCAATTCATCCAACATGTCATCTAGCCTTAGTATAGGATGGCGATACTTTACCGTTATTTTGTTGACGGTGCGATAATCAACACACATCCTCCACGAACCATCTTTCTTAGGCACTAAAATTACAGGAACTGTATAAGGACTCATGCTTTCTCTTACGTACCCCTTATCCATAAGCTCACTCACTTGCCTTTGGATTTCTTTTGTCTCATCGGGGTTGCATCTGTATGCTGGCCTATTTGGTATGCTTGCACCCGAAATGAAATCAATTTGGTATTCAGTTTCTCGAATTGGTGGTAATCCTTTAGGCACATCTTCGGGAAAGAGGTCTTCATATTCCTACAAAAGCTCAAGAACAATACTAGGCAAATCCTTGTTAAGATCGTTAGAAATCATCAAAACTTCCTTGTACATAAGTACAAGTAAGGGCTGCCTCAAGGTTAGTGTTTTCCTTACATCACTTGGCTTTGCATACACATTCATTTTTCTTACACTCTCATCTCCCTTGTTTTCTCTCACCTTGTGTTTCCCATTACACTCACTTTTACCACTTACCTCACCTTTTTCTTTTTTTTTTCACTATTTCTTGCTCCCTCCCTAGATATTCTCCATATGAAGATTCAAGCTCTTCATATTGTTGTTTAATTCTCACTTGATCATAAAAAATAGCCTTGGGAGATAACGGTCCAAGATTGAACTTTTGTCCATCAATAGTCAAGGAATATCGATTCTTGAACCCATCATAAATCACACGCCTATCGTATTACCAAGGTCGTCCCAACAAAACATGTCCAGCATACATGGGAACCACATCATAAAGCACCTCATCCTTATATCTCCCAATGGAAAAAGAAATTAGCACTTGCTTATTTACCTTCACAACACCACTATTATTCAACTATTGCAACTTATAAGGCCTTGGATGTTTGGTAGTTGGTAATTTCAATTTCTCCACAAGCAAAGTACTAGCAACATTAGTACAACTTTCGCTATCAACAATCATGTTACACAACTTATTAGCAATTAAACAATGAGTATGGAATAAATTTTCACGTTGCTCTCCATGTTCATCGTGTTTACATTGCAAATTAAGTGTGCGTTGTACTACTAACACATCCTCTTTAGCATACTCAACATCACTAACATCCTCTAAAGTTGGCAAGTCATCATTCTTATCATCATTTTTATTGTCACTTTCAGATTCAACAATTCCATCTCTAACAATCATGATCCTCTTATTAGGGCAATCACGTGCATAATGACCATGTCCAAGACACTTAAAACACTTCAAGCTTCTAGATTGATTAGCTTGATTCTCAACTTTATTTTTGCTGCCTATTTCATTTTTATTCTTATTCTCATCAACTTTAGGCTTAGTAAATATATCATCCTTTTTACTCCAATTCGATTTCCAATTAGAAGAACTAGAACTCAAATTAAGTTTAAAATCAAACTTACTTGCACCTTTTCGCTTGAGTTGCCTTTCAATTTCATGGCCACATTCACCATGTCTTCAAGCTCCACACAATGTTGCAACTCCACAAGATCAGCAATATTCTTGTTTAGACTATTCAAGAATCTTGCCATGGTGGCCTCTCTATCCTCTTCCATATTTGCTTTAATCATAGCCATTTCCATTCCTTTATGGTACTCCTCCACACTCATGGTTCCTTACCTTAGAGTTTGTAATAATTGATGCAAATCTCTATAGTAGTAGTTAGGAATGAACCTCTTTCTCATGATGCGTTTCATCTCCATCCATGACCCTACGGGTTTTTCTCTATTTTGCCTTCTTTCCCTACACAATTGATGCCACCAAACACTAGCGTAATTACAAAACTCAACGACAACAAGTTTTACCTTTTTCTCCTCCGAATAGTTATGGCATTCGAAGATCATCTCCACCTTTTGCTCCCATTCCAAGTAGACATCAAGATCATTCTTTCCTTGAAAGGAAGAAATTTTCATTTTGATGCTACCTAGGTTGCGATCTACACCATCTTGCCTTGATCTCTTATTGTGTCTCTTAGGATGGTCATCTCCACCAAAAGTGGTTGCTTGGTCATCCTCCAAGTCATCTTCGGCATCATAATCCTCTTGTTCAAAGGCTAGTTGCCTTTCCCTTCTAGGCTCGTTTTGAATCCTTGTAATAGTTTCACCTTGCCTTCTCACGCTTTCAACAACATCATCCATTCGCCTATACATTCTTTCAAACTCCTTTTGCATTGTTTGCAAAGTTTGCTCAATGAATGCTCCAACACTACTTGAAACTTGTTCTTTTGACATTGCACAAAAACCTGTAAAACAAGTTAGGATAGCCTCACAAAAAAATTCCCTCACGTGTTTTTCTCAATTAAAATGTCACACCACTCGTGTTTGACTCAAAGTTTTAGCTTTTCTCGATGCTAGTCTCACCACTATTGCCTTTTACCTCTCTTGCTTTTACTTTAGGTTCTTAGATGAACTAATCACCTAAACAAACCAAATCAGATTATGGCAATTCAATGGAGTGAAAAAAAAAAGCTTGGTCTAGATCAAGTTGTTAGGTAAGACCGAATTTAAAGTAACTAGACACAAGAAAGCAATGAAAAAAAAAACAATAGAATAGGGCTTCTATGCCGTCCAAACCTTCTTTTTGTTTGATCTTTTGATCTTTTTTTATTTTTTTAATGATAATAACAAAAGTGAAAAGAAATTATGAACAATACAAAAAATTTTAGCAAGAGACAACAAAATTTTACTTTATAAACACAAATGTGTAAACTTTGGAAAGAAAGAGTACTTAGAAGGACAAAAAAAAATTGAAACAAAAAGAATTCGGCACAATTAAAGAAAAAATGAAGAAGATGAGAAACTTCAATAACACACAAAACACAAAGATAAGCAAACCTTAACTTGAAGCAAGCTCTGATACCAAATGATAGGAAATCATCATCTTAGCAACCATACACCAAAATAACTAATGAGTTATGATATATATGGAATGCAAGAAAACATCCTCCAATCAAGATGATTCCAAAACCCAAGGATCTCCTCAAGTGAAGTTAGGGAAAACTAGTTCCAACAATGAAACTAGCACTTGAATTCAACTCCAAACGCCACAAACCAAGTATGATTTGATAAGTTAAGAATCAAACACAAAATTTTGATTAGAGAATGCCACAAACTAAAAATAGTTTGATAAGTTCAAAGTTCATGCAAGAACTTAAGCAAAAACACTTACAAAGAGCAAACAAAGATTATCATTCATCAATTCTATATTTACAAATGGATTTGGCTTTGATATTTATAGCCAAAACAAGACAAAAAAACCTAAATGGATATCTTTTGAGCTTTCTCACATTTTTTCCTTTAATTCCCCTTAAAACTTATTAAAAGTGGCTGTTTTTACATTGATGTCACTCATTTTGTAATTTCCAAATGACAACTAATTATGTGCATCCATTTTGTAAGTCCAAATTATGACTAATTATGTGCATCTATTTTGTAACTCTAAAAGACAACTAATCACCCCATAATTTAAGAGAAACCTAATAAAAATAAAAATAAAAAGGCTTCAAATGAATCTTATTAGACCTATAAGTTCAGCTCAAACTTATTGCACTAAATTGATGATTTTAGATTCTTTTTGCAATCCTAAATCTTGGGCTCAATCTTGTTGTGTTTGAACACTCCAAATATCTTTAATTAAGTCCAATAAAGCTTCTTGCATCCTTTTGGACTTAGATTTTGTCATCGGACCTCCTTGAAAGCTTAAAGGATCATTTGCAATTCTTGTTTTTATTGCATCATATTTATTTTAAAATCTTAATACTATTAGATAAAATTATTAAAAAAATATAAAGCTCAGAATTTAATTAGTAATTAAACCAATAAAAAAATATTAAAAAGTTAGACAAATAAAATTCAAAGCAATTCACTATCAAATCAACATGAATGTCTTATTATAAAATAGAAATAAATTTTATATAAATAGAAAATTAAAAAAGGAATCCGATCGGATTGAATAGAAATGTGTTTGCTAAAAGAATAATTTTATTCAAAAAAATTTGATTTAGAGCTACTGTTGTTAAGGCGCAACACTTATGTAAGTAAAAGACAGAATTACCTCTTAACTTGTTCTGCAATCGAATTAAGAAATTGTTAAAACAACTTAAAAACAATATCTTTTGGGTACTACTTATATACAGTATTTTAAAGACGATGAGTAACACAGAGAATATAAATGGATTAGTTGAGTGGGCAGTCCCTACTTCACAATTGAAAGACAAAAATATTCATTCTTTTATCCATTTTTTTTAATTCATTCGGAGAGATTTTTGATTATCCCTTTGTCTGTCTGTCAACGCTTTTCCTTTTTTGTCAGTTTTTGTGTTTTTTTTCTGAAGATAACAGTTTCCACTACTGCTACTTGAATTTTCACATTCCCTTTCTTTTTTGGACCTTTATACATCTCTCTCCTTTTGTTCTTTTCTTTTTTGTTTTCTCTTTCCTGCTTACTTTTTTTTTTTTATAAAGAGAGCTCAGCTCTCTCTCTTTCTTTTTTCTTCTTTGTTAAACAAAGGGGTTCTTGTTTTGCTTGATTTTGGGTTTGTTAGGTTTAGTATTAGATTGTGCAATCATCATGGTGAGAAAGCATGGATGGCAACTACCTGCACACACCTTTCAGGTTTCTGATTGAAGCACTCGTTTTTTTTTTAATTCATTATCGTTCTTCTTTTCTTATTCTATATTGTTTAGGGTTTGTTTGAATTTAGCTGATTTGTCTTTAGACATCGTAAAGCTGTGTATTTATTCTTTTCTTTTTCTTTGTGAGTTTTCTATTTTCTCAAGCTCTCTCTCTCTCTCTCTCTCTCTCTCTCTCTTTCTTTTTCTAAAGCCTGTAGAAGTTGGTTGTTGTTAAATGAGTTTTCTGTTACTGGGTTCTTGTTGTTGTTTTACTTTTGTATGATATCTTGCGTTGAATTAACTACAAGATGGAGCATAGTTTATTTT
Organism: Ricinus communis; assembly: GCF_019578655.1. Classification (NCBI taxonomy): domain Eukaryota; kingdom Viridiplantae; phylum Streptophyta; class Magnoliopsida; order Malpighiales; family Euphorbiaceae; genus Ricinus; species Ricinus communis. The sequence goes on along the minus strand of NC_063265.1, from coordinate 270,239 downwards.
TCTCTGCTTCGTTGTTAAATTTTTTGCAAATGTGCTCCCAAACGTAGAGCATTCAAGGTCAGAAAGAAAAGGAAAGCTTTTGATTTTTAGTTCCCATCTTGAAAAAATAGAGTAATTTGTGATTATTAATTTGTTTGAAAGCTGATTGCTGTGAATGAAGAGCTATAAATCATTGGTGTAAGTTCATTTACAAGAAAAACACAAGGTCTATGATTTTACTCTGTGACTAGGGCTTCATATAATGCTGTCCATGTTTATGTCAGTCTTGAGAGAATTAAGCGCGGAGGAATTTACAGCATCAGGTTGCATTTTGTAATGTTGTTGTATCTCAATAGGTTTGATGAGGTTGTATTTCATTATGTGGTGTTTTGCTAGTGTAATTCCACTAGCTCTATAATAATGATACTACTTTCTGGCTGGTCAAGTTTATCTTGAAATCAAGTTTCTTTGATCAGTTCTTCGATCTCCATGCAAGTGATGCTAAATTGCTAACTTAGAATTAAGAGGTCCCTAGCCTTAAAATGCTCTTCCTTGAATAATCAGGGACAAAATATGGTACTTACACATTTTTTTATCTGTTCTGAATAACTGTTAGGTTGTATTTCATAAATACCTGAAGCTTTCATTCTTAGCTTCACGTGGGATTTCTTGATTTCAGTAATTCTTCCTGTGTTAAGTCATATATATATATATATATATATATATATATATCCTGCAGACAAGGTTACTCACGAGGATGCATTTGTTTTATTGTGTGCCTTTTAGTTCATAAATAAGTTTAAATTACTTAATCTTTTGAACTCTCACGTTTGGTTAGTTTAGCACTAATGGCACTCCTTTCACATTTTAGGCATTTATAGATTTTAACTTACTCAAAATTGATAAATTAAACAAGGAACGCTTGAGCACCATTTTTTTTCCCTCATTGCCATTGTTATAGTCTCGTTACTAATTCCATTCTTAAATTTTTTACTTTCACAATTCTATGAGATGTTAACTGCAGATCCTTTTATCTACTTTTGGATTGCAATGTGTTTGCTATAATGAAAGACTACATAATCTAAGGCTGATTAAAATGCATATCTGGCTTTCACAAATTAATTATTCACAAACTAATATAGAAGGCTAGGAACACTATTCTTTTTAGAATGACATAATTTTGTTTCACATATTTCTCTATTTTTTCAATTATGGTGTCCACATGCTGAGTTTTTCATTTTTCTTAATGCTTACCAATCTAAATCTAAATCTTGTTTGAATTGGATTCCATTATGGGTCATTATGCTTAGGTTTCTCGTTTTCGGTGGGTATTATTTGTGGGAGCCATAGTTGATTTTAAGTTGCGACTCTAATAATGAGTTAAATTGTTATCCTAATAACAAATTAAGGATTGTCAAGTGGTCATTTCTTCCTTAACAACTATTTATTTGGAGCATAATTGTTAAATAATTATCATTTCTTGATATTTCTTTTTGGGCTACTATAATGTTACAGGCTGTTTTGGGATGGTTATTTGGCATTACAGGTGGAATACACTGTTCTGGCTGTTACATCTACTCTATTTATTTCCCTAATTTTCCTTTCAAGCCAATTCTTCTTGAAAGGATACATTTTTGTCTTTCTACAGTTCTTTTGGGAAAGAACTGGAAGTGTTGGTGTACAAACTTACAATGGGGTTATGATCATTTAAATTTCAATAGCTTGTTATTTACCATACAGTAATTTTGCTTACATTTGCCCCTTGATGATGGATTTTGACTCAGGTTCGATGACTTTAAGTCCTCAATCAACATAGACAATCTTTCTTTCCTTTTTTTTTTTTTTTATGTTTAGTATATTTTGGTTTCTGAGTGGACAGGGCAGACACTGTCAGATTCTGAGGCTGCCCCTTTCATTTCCATGAAACTTGTCCTGGAATAAGACAATGTAACCACAATGTTGTCCTGACCTTTGCTTCTTACTGAGTCAAATTCTGTGTGATCGGTTATGCTGTTAACCATGCAGTTATGAAGTATATTTATAATAGACCACTTTCAGAAGTTTTACGTTTTAAGGTTAGGTTTATAATGAATGCGATTTTTATCAGTAAAGGCTGATAATGTCCAATGTACGCTGGATTAATTTTTGTTTGCCACATTTTTGTCCTCTGTAATTTCATGCTTTTACAATGAACAATTGGCTGAAATCTTTCTTTTACTAGTTATATGATGAGGTATCTGTCTCCAAAGGAAAAGCCTGGCAGCGAAAACATGGATTTCCATTTGGAGGTCTTATATTGAATCTTATTGGGTGCAGTGAGGAGTTTGACAGGAAGGAGAGTGATATATGCCCTAGCTTTGGATCGATTAATGGGACCTTGAAGTGTAAAATCCTCTCCTAACCTTATTGGAGAAGGAGATTTATTGGGATTCTTTCTTCCTCCGCCTATCTTGACTGACTAATAGTAGTATGAGAGCTCAATTAGGGAGAGAGCACAATGATCTCACAATATTTAGATGAAAGTTTGCTCGCCTCTTCATTAAACAATCTCATCTTTAAATACACAGCCAAAGCACTAGAACTCCCTACTTCCTAAGTTGTGATAAGTACAAACCTCATCCTGAATTATGTAAATAAAAATAGAAATATTATTCTAAATTATCAGCAACTAAATGATAGCTAATGACAACTAATAACAGATGATAACTAAAAAACTAATTAGCAGAATATTTTCCTACTAATCTGTTGACTTCTTCTTGAACTTTCCATGAGAAAATCTCTTGAGAATATTCTGGAATGGTGCCACGTGTGCTGCTGTACTCCTCTTCTTTTCTTTTATTTTCGTATCATCACTCTCTCCCTCCAAAGCACGCTTGATCTTAAGCGCAAATGCAGGATGTTTCTCCATAATTTGGTTGGCGTCCTCCTAAGAAGCATCTGCAGGAGATAAACCATCCCAATGAACCAAAACTTGGGCAATTCCTGAGACCATCTGTTTATCCAATTTGGTGTAGGAACTATTTCTCCCTTGTACTATCGGTAATTGGGGCATGATGTCTACTGAATTTCCTTGGAATTTTTTTAGACTGGAAATATGAAAGACAAGGTGGATTTTGGAAGAGGGAGGAAGAGTGAGACGATAGGCCACGGACCCTATTTTTGCTTCAACTGGGAAAGGTCCATAGAATTTTGGTGACAGTTTCCTATTTCTTTTAGTGCCCAGGGATAATTGTCTATATGGTTGGAGTTTGACTATGACCAAGACTCCTTCAGCAAAAGAAACCTCCTTATGGTGCTTATCATAAGATGCTTTTATAAGATTCTGTAAAAGTCTCTCTCGCAAAAGTTGCAAAGTTTGATCACGAGTCTGCAATTCTTGGTCTACTGCTTCAATACGGGCAGCACCTGGATAGTAAGTCGAGGCGTGGAGGTGCCTGGCCGTGAACAACTTCGAATGGAGTTGTTTTCAGAGATGAATGGAACCCAGTGTTGTACGAATATTCTGCCTAAGATATCCAATTGACCCAACTTCTTGGCTTGTCACCTGTAAAACATCGTAGGTACATCTCGATGGTTTTGTTAACCACTTCGGTTTGTCCATCACTTTGAGGGTGATAGTTGAACTAAAGCATAGTTTGGTGCCACACAACTTGAATAATTCAGTCCAAAAAGAGCTTGTGAAAGTGACATCTCTGTCATTTACAATTATCTCGAGTAAACCATGCAACTTAAAGATATTATCAAAAAAAATACGAGCTACTGAAGCTGCTGAATAAGGATGCGCTAATAGAAGAAAATGTGCATATTTGGAGAAGCGATCGACTACCACCAATAGGACAAATTTTCCATATGAAAGTGGTTAATCATCAATAAAGTTGAGTGATATATCTGCCCACAGCTTTAGTGAGACTAATAAGTTCCTTCTTATAAGCTGGCAAGTGATGGTGGTGTTGTGCCAATGGTCTACTGAAAAATGCTACAGGTTTGTCTTCTTGTTGTAAGACTGCTCCTAAGCCACTATCAGATGCATCACACTTTACCACAAAGCTTTTGTTGAAATTTGGTAGTGCCAAGACTGAAGTGGTTGTCATGGCTTGTTTAAGAGCCTCAAATGCAGCTTTTAAGTCAGTAGTCCAAGTAAAAGAGTTCTTCCATAACATATTGGTAAGAGGAGCTGCCAACATGCCATAATTCTAAACGAATTTTCGATAATAGCCTGTAAGTCCCAAAATCCCCATAAAGCTCTGATTGTGGTTGGTTGTGGCCAATTAATCATGGCTGCAATTTTCTCTTCATCTGCTTGCACGCCTTCTGCTGAAATTATATGACCAAGGTAAGTTATCTGTGATTGAGCAAACAAGCACTTAGTCTCTTTGAATAATAAAGAATGTTGTTGCAATAAATGAAACAAATTCTGAGATGGTGTAAGTGGTTAGACCATGTGCTGCTGTAGATGAGGATGTCATCAAAAAATACAAGAACGAATTTACGTAAGTATTGCTGAAACACTTCATTCATGAGGGACTGAAAAGTTGATGGAGCATTAGTAAGGCTGAATGGCATGAGAAGGAATTCGAAGTGCCCATGATGAGTGCGAAATGCAGTTTTTTCCACATCATCTTTGTACATACGAACTTGGTGGTGTCCCGAGCGCAAGTCCAGTTTAGAGAAATAGCGAGCTCTATGTAGTTCATCCAATAGGTCGTCAATCACTGGGATAAGGAATTTATCCCTGATTGTTTTGGCGTTCAGGGCCCTATAATTAATGCAGAACCACCATGAGTTATCTGCCTTTTTAACTAGAAGTACTAGTGAAGAAAAAGGAGAGTGACTAGGCCTAATGATCCCTTGCTGGAGCATATCTTGACATTGTCTCTCAATTTCATCCTTTTGCATATTTGAATATCTGTAAGGCCTCACAACGACGGTGTTGGAACCTGGTTGCCAACGAATGCTATGGTCACAAGGGCGAGAGGGTGGCAATCCTGCCGGTTGCTGAAAAAGTTGTTGAAATTCTGATAGTAAATTCTTTAAAGAGGTCTCCTCTGGTTCCATGATAGTAGAGGCAAAGGCTGGTGATGATTGAATTTTGTAATCCCTAATACCATATAGTTGTATTGGAGTATTCTGCCATTGAAAAGTCGTCTTCATTGTTGCAAAATCCCATTGAATGGGCCTAAGAATTCTGAGCCAATTAACCCCTAGAACTGCACCAAAACCATATAATGGAAGTAATAATAAATCAAACTGAAATGTTTGTCTATCCAATTTAATAAACATTTGGCAAACTCCAGAACATTTGAGCTTTTCGCCGTTTGCCACTATGACCCTGAGGTTTCCTTTGGTTTCTGTTGGAATCTGAAGATAACCCACTAAGGATTCATCCACAAAGCTCTGCTTGCTTCTCGAGTCAATAAGGATCGGTATTGGTTTCCCATGGATTTCCCCTTTCACCTGCATTGTTTGAGAAGATTGGGTTACCATGAAACGAAATTTCAGGTTCTAGTATATTGCTTTCAGTGGTTTCTTCCTCAATTCCTTCTATCCAAAATAGTTTCTTGCATCTATGTCCAGGAATGAATCGTTCATCACAGTTGAAACAAAGACCTTTCGCCTTTCTATCTTCCATTTTGGCTCGTGTAAGGCGTCAAATGTAAGGGGAACTTTTAGCACCAGCTTCCATTGGTCTATGAATGGAGTTCCCTTCACCTCTGCGAGAGGGTTGCGCTGCAGCTTTTCTAGTTGTGATTCGCCGCTCGTAGAGTCGTGCAAGACTCATTGCTGTTGATAAGTCAGGTGGGTTGTGGAGTTTCACTTCAACAGCTATATCTTCTCGTAATCCACCAATGAAAATCTGCATCCCCTGTTCCGAAGTTAACGAAGCGGTCTGAGCAGATAATTTTTCAAATTGGCGTTGGAATTGTTCCACTGATCCTGTCTGTTTCAATTTGGACAGCTCACCTAACTTATTGCTTCCTGTTGGGGGCCCAAACCTTAAGTTGCAATGATACTTAAAGTTAGCCCATGTCAATTGTGGCTTGTCCCTTGCTAATTTTAAGTACCATACTTGGGCATCTTCTTCTAAATGTAATGAGGCTAGAGATACTCTTTCTTCTTCAGGTGTTCGTTGATGGTGGAAGAAATTCTCGCAGCGATTCAACCAAACCAAAGGATCAGTATTTCCATCAAAAGGAGGGAAATCTTATTTTGTATAACGAGGAAAGACTTGGCGATTCTCAGTGCGGTCTATCCCGTTGAAGTTTCTAGGCTCACGAGGTGCACGATTGATGCTTCCATCTCTAGAATCAATCTCTTTTCGCTGGGTGTTTAGAGTGTGAATGAGTTGTTCTAGTTGTGCTACCATGGTTTGTTGTCTTGCATTGGTTGCAGCCTGGTCAGCTTTGTTGATTGTTAAGGATTCGTTAAATTGCTCTTATAAGGTATGCAGATCTCCCGTTACTTTTGGCTCTAATACCAAATTGATATGTGCCCTGGCTTTGGATCGAGTAATGGGACCTTGAAGTGTAAAATCCTCTCCTAACCTTATTGGAGAAGGAGATTTATTGGGATTCTTTTTTCCTCTGCCTATCTTGACTAACTAATAGTAATATGAGAGCTCAATTAGGAAGAGAGCTCACTGATCTCACAATATTTAGATGAAAGTTTGCTTGCCTCTTCATTAAACAATCTCATCTTCAAATACACAGACAAAGCACTATAACTCCCTACTTCTAAGGAGTGATAAATACAAACCTCATCCTGAATTATGTAAATAAAAATAGAAATATTATCCTAAATTGTCAGCAACTAAATGATAGCTAATGACAACAAATAACAGATGATAACTAAGAAACTAATTATCAGAATATTTCCCTACTAATCTGTTGACTTCTTCTTGAACTTTCCATGAGAAAATCTGTTGAAAATATTCTGGAATGGTGCCACGTGGGTGCTGCTGTACTCCTCTTCTTTTCTTTTATTTTCGTATCAGAGAGCTATCTTCTGTAGCATAGCTAATTCAATAGACCCAAAAGCCAAAATGAAAATACAGAAGTACCTAAGGAATTGCTTCCAATAAACTTTATAGAAATCATTCTTTTGCATATTCTTGTAGGCCTGTGGGGCTTTTTTTCCCACATCATAAATATTTCTTTTAGTGAAGTCCTTCGATTTTACTATTCTTATTTGCAATTTTATATCCTAACACTGGTTGTTATGTTTGATAGGTTGTTGCAATTACTGTGTTCTGTTTATTAGTAATTGCATTTTATGCTTTCTTTGCCCCCTTCCTTGGAGGCCGCATTTGGGAGTACGCGCTGATTGCCACCTACACTCCAGTGGTATGTGACTTTGTCACTTCTTATATTGCATAGTATGAGTCTTATTAGTTCTGAAATTATTGGTGAAATGGATGATAAACTTTCATGTTAACTTTTTGATATCTAGGCACAATTTGTTGTTATATGTCCATTTAGTTAATAATCCCCTTTAATTGAAATTATTCTTTATTTCTCTTCCATGCCCTGCCCTCCTCCCTCTTCTATCTCTTTCTCCCTCTTGTGTTTGTGCAGCTTGACCATATTGTTTTATTCATTTCTTTCTTTTTTATTTTCCCCTACTACTAGGAAAAAAAGAAACTTATATCAAGATAGTACCATATGTTTGTCAACCTATTTGCAGTGATTCATGTAGTGAATTTTCAAGATCTATTCATTCCACATTGATGACTACTATATTAGAATACAAAGGTACTAATTTTCCCCCTGCTCCTGAGATTTATGCCTGATAATTTTTCCATCTTTCCTCTTATGGCATTGCAGGTACTCCTTGTTTTCATTCTTTATGTTCGGTGCACAGCAATTAATCCTGCAGATCCTGGCATTATGCATAAGTTCAACAAAGACTTAATGAGGGATTCCAATCGGGATCATGGCTTATCAGAGAAAGATTTACCCAAAAAATTTGATGAAACTGGTAGTGCAGTGCCTTCTTCCCCATCATCAGCTACTAAAAGTTCTATTGCTGCAGCTAACTCTAGCAAGAAAAGCTCAGCAAGAGAAATTGGGAGCATGGTCACTACGGGTCAACTATTGACCAGAAGATCTTATTATAACACTGGAGGAATCTTCTGTGCGTTGTTTGTTCACGAAGATTGCCGCAAACAGGAAGGTGCAGCTGAGCAACAGGGCTCCGAAGATGCTTTATTTTGTACATTGTGCAATGCTGAGGTATACAATATAATCAATCTGATATTAATATTCTTATCTAGTTGTTGGTTATATCGAGTAGTGCCTTAAAGGAAATAACATCTTTGTTCCTGATCAAAGGTACAATCTTAAATATGTGCAGGTACGCAAATTCAGCAAGCACTGTCGAAGCTGTGATAAATGTGTTGATGGTTTTGATCACCATTGTCGGGTAAATCTTCATGTTGCTTTTAAGGGTTCTTCTTCGCAGGCTCGCATCTTGAATTTTCTTTCAACCTGTGAAGAACAAAATTTAGTTTCCTTGAAATTAACGTGTCTCTGGTGTGAATGCAGTGGCTTAACAATTGTGTCGGGTACAAAAATTATGTGACTTTTATTTCTCTTATGGCCATTAGTGTTGTGTGGGTATGCACTGAGCTTCAACCTGTTTATACCCTTGGCAATTCTTCTTTGAAAATACTGTTTTAAGAATAGTAATATTGCTCCCTCTCTCCTTTTGTATCTCTGCAGCTTGTAATTGAAGCTGGAGTTGGCATTGCTGTCTTGGTGCGTTGCTTTGTTAATAAAAAGAGCATGAATGCTGAAATTGTTGACACACTTGGAAATGGTTTCTCTCGAGCTCCTTTTGCTACAGTCGTGGTACCTATGCATAATATTCTCAGACAAAGCTGATATCTCATATTCCTGTTAAAATATTTTCAAAATCCTTGTTTCTGATATTGTATTTCTCTTGCTACAGGCTGTATGTACTGCAGTCTCGCTTCTGGCATGTATACCTCTGGGTGAACTTTTCTTTTTCCACATGATATTGATCAAAAAGGTTTGTGGCGATCAGTTGGATATAATTTTCATTGTCTAGTTTTCATGTTGGTTACTGAGAACATTGACCAGCAGAATTAAGCGTGAAATTGTTAAAACTATATCTGGCTTTAAGCTACTTGTAAAGTATATTTCCAGCTACTGAAGTTGGCGTAAAATGAAAAAGAGTTGATTTCAGAAAATAGGTATTCAGGAAATTCCAACAATATGAAGTTTCATGTTTTTAATGGCTGTGTATTTGTTAAATTAGGGTATAACAACTTATGAGTATGTTGTGGCAATGAGAGCAATGAGTGAGGCACCTGCTGGAGCATCTGTGGATGAGGATCTGCTAAATGTGCTATACTCTCCTTCAGGCTCTGCTACTACTGGCTTCAGTGGTGGAAGTTCACTTGGTCTGCAGTATAAAGGAGCATGGTGTACCCCTCCAAGGGTATTTGTGGATTATCAGGTATTACCTTTTCAATGCTTACTCTTGCTATTTTACTTTATAACTTGACAAAATGTTCAGTGGTCCAAGCAAAGAATGATGCTAGACTCCCGAAGTTACCCTTCACCAACAATGTTGGCTAAATGTCACACTAGTTTTGTAAAACCATATATTCTGATAATGTTGCATTTAGTGCATGACTATGAACGTAATTAAATAATTTTTTTTTTTTGTTATGAATTTAGTATAAGAATTTTTTCAGATGTCAACAGCCATGTTAAGACTGCGAAATAAGGATCATGTCACGGGGCTATTAATTGGAAAATCTTGCAAGGATTTTCCTTTGTTCTGATTCCTTGTGCGACTGTGGGAATCACTCAAGCTTGTTAGAAGGGAGCTAATTTCTTTTTCTGTTATGAATTTAGTATAAGAATTTTTTTCAGATGTCAACAGCCATGTTAAGACTTCGAGATAAGGATCATGTCACGGGGCGATTAATTGGAAAATCTTGTCAAGGCTTTTCCTTTGTTCTTATTCCTTGTGTGACTGGGAATCACTCTAGCTCGAAGGGAGCTTGATATCTTAGAATTCATTTGAAAGAGAGAGTTTCTGATCTCTTAAGTTTGGTAACATTCTGCTGGTCTTATTTTTATTTCTTACGTCCTTTAAATAGGACTTGCTTATTACATAGAAGTAGGAAAGTTACATAGAAATAGGAAAGCTATAATTTAATATTATAAAACCTTCCTAATTATAAGTTCTTCTAATCTAGGAAACCTTTATAATTTACTCTTATAAAAACTTCCTAACTATAAGTTCTTCTAATATAGGAATCCTATATACAATAGGATTCTATTATCCTAGATATCAATTACTATCCTTGGCAGCCTTTGACTTGCGTGAATATTTGCATCCTACAAAGGCATCCGTAACATTACTCCCCTTTGAAGAAAAAGCTTGTCCTCAAGCTCAAATTAAGGATAGACTTTGCGAAAATGGTCAACATCCTCCCAAGTAGCATCTGGGCACATTGATGTTCAATTTCGCCCTTTTATAAATGTGGATAGTGATACAATACAATCGAACAATCACTGGCTTGGTTCCCGATAGTAAACAAATATGATGATCACAATTGTGGAGTGGTGGCAGTCCCCTTGGCTCCTGAAAGAAATCAGAAAATTTTGCCAAAAGCTGCACTACACTAAGGCTGTCTTGGTTGTTCCTCGAATCATGGACTAAGTGGAGTTGACAGTTCTGACCTGTTTGTTGTCCTCGAGTGTTATTTGTTTGCTTCCAGAGTTAAAACACAGCGAGTGCAGCAAAGTCCTAGAGAATGGGCCCAAAGTTTGCGACCATTTAAAACCTAGCACAATATCAAAACCAGCCAAAGGAATAACATAAAGGTCAGCTTGAAAATCATGGGCAGCAATAGAAAACAATACACCCGAACAAATTTCTTCATTGTAAACTTTCTTTGTATTGGCCACTGACACACTTGCCCCTGTCTGAGGTTGGATTGGCAATCCAGTTCGTTTGGCTGCTGTAGAACTAATGAAATTGTGTACTACCTAAATCTACCAAACTCAACAACGGTTGTTCCTTCATGATGGCCTGCAATTGCATTGTTTTGGTGCCCTACTGACCTGTGAAGGCGTGCAATGAATTTTCCGGTTCACCCTCATGTTTTGATGGTTGTTCACTATTACTTGCGTCAGCTAGTTCCAACCAAAATAGCTTCTTGCATTGATGTGTAGTTGTATAAGGTTCGTTGCAGTTATAACGTAATCCTTTTGCCCTTCTCCCTGCCATTTCAGCCCTTGATAACTTTTTGATGAAAGGGGTAGATGAAGGCGCAGTGGTTGCTCTCTGGATGTTGTTGTCTGTAGAAAGTATGGAAGTCGAATTTGCCAAATTGTTAGCAAAAGTGAAATTGCTCCTAGCATTTTGCCAAGACCCCTTCCTCGCTATTGCTTCCTTCATCAATATTTGCTTCTTTTCAAATGCTTGAGCCAGATTCATTGCATGTAACAAATCTGGGGGATTATGGAGCTCAACATCCAGCCTAATAGGGTTCGACAGCTCCTCTGTGAACAAGCTGACGTGCTGGTCTGTGTAGACATATTTGCTTGCTCTTGCTAATCGTTCTTGGAGCTGGCGTTATTCTTCGATGCTTGTTTGTTTCAAGTTGACCATCTCACCCAGTGGATTACTACACACAGGAGGTCCGAACCGGAGAATGCAATACTCTTTAAATTCCACCCAATCAACTAAGGGCCTTTCTTGTTCCAATTGGTGGTACCATAATTGCGCCTCTCCTAACATATGGGACGCTGCCAATCCCACCTTATCTGCCTCACTTATGTGTTGATTGGAGAACTTAGCCAAACCATTGGTCCTCTAAGCCATCAGAATTCGGAAAATCGAGTTTAGTATACCGGGGAACCACCTCACTTGGTGGTGCTCCTCCCCCAGATGGCTGAGGAGCTGTCGGGTTTGTGGTTGTCCAAGTATATTGCTGCTGCTAGCAGTTCTAGCAGAATCTCTTCGGTATAATGGGATAATGCAGCAAATCTTTCTTGTAATTGAAGAGATAACTGATGCAGTTGGCTGCCCAGCGGTGTCTCCACCTCTGTAATCCTAGCCTCATTTGCTGCTCGTTCTTGTTGGAGGAGGGATCCAATGTCGGTATTCTAACTAGAATCACCCATCATGTCTGGCTCTGATACCAAATTGTTAAGACTGCAAGATAAGGATAGTGTCACAGGGCAAAAATCCTGCAAGGCATTTCCTTTGTTCTTATTCATGCGCCTTTTTGTTGGAATCACTCAAGCTCGTTAGAAGGGAGCTTGATACCTTAGAACTTGTTTGAAAGAGAGTTTCTGATCTCTGAAGTTCGGTAAAATTCTGCTTGTCTTATTTTTATCTTTTACGTCCTTTAAATAGGACTTGCTTATTATATAGAAGTAGGAAAGTTACTTAGGAAAGCTATAATTTAGTTTTATAAAAAATTCCTAATCAAAAGTTCTTCTAATCTAGGAAACCTCTATAATTTACTCTTATAAAAACTTCCTAATTATAAGTTCTTCTAATCTAGGAAACCTAATAGGATTCTAATATCCTAGATATCAATTACCATCCTTGGCACCCTTTGACTCGTGAATATTTGCATTCTACAAAGGCATCCGTAACAAGCCATCTCATGTTAATTGGTAAAAGTGGACAAATGTCTGTTCAATTTATTTCTGGTTTTGTACTTTCTTGTATATGAATATCTTGCAGGTTCTATTCTCACTGTTTATCGGAAAAGCTGAAAAGAATCAACTGGATAGAGTTGTTAGATGAAGTTAATTGATCTAGAACTACTACCTGTTGACTCTCCCATTCTCAATTCCACCTAACATTTCCAAACAAACAAATCCATAATCTTACCTTTCTTTGCAGATCCTTATGTGATTCTGTGCTTGTCAGGTTTCATTTCTTTTCTGCATTGAATTCCATTATCATTTTAATATGTTGTTGACACATGTACAATCTCGCAACGTCCTCTCAAGCTATGAATTTTTATTTCATTAAATTTTTTTCTTTATGCTTTCATGTCTAATATGCATTTTAACTTAGTTAATGTAATGACTGGAATCTCATTGGTATCTTTTGTCCTATAAGCGGAACCCAGTATACTATATTAACTCAAATTAACTTCATTCTTATTATTCTGCAAATTCAAACAGAATTTTGTTCCATCCATTAAAATGATATACTCAGCTTTTCACAAAACTAGCCTATTTGAGTATATGAGGTCCTTTATCAAATTCATTCAGTAGTATAAAATCTGAAGTATTGAACAGCTATGAAAAGCATTAAGAGTCAGTTGTCAATTCCCTATCTCCTACATTTTGTTTTTCATTTAAAAAGTTTCAAAATTTCTTATGGTTAGAATTGTAAATAATTACCTAGAACAAGCTTTTACCTTCATAGTTGTTGAAAACACTTGTTTAAATTTTGGTTGTGATAGGATGAAGTTGTACCGCACTTGGAGCCTGGGATGGTCCCATCAACTATTGATCCAGATGCAGCTGGAGCAGCAGAAAGAGGGATCAAGCTTCCCAAAAGGCCTGTTAGAATTAGTGCTTGGAGACTTGCAAAATTAGACTCAAGTGAGGCTATGAGGGCAGCAGCCAAAGCCAGGGCGTCTTCCTCAGTGTTAAGGCCTGTTGATAACCATCGTCTAACAGATCCTGAATATAGCTCTAGTGGTAACATGAGTGTCAGAAGTAGTGTGAGCACCGACATGGGTGCAAACAAAGATATTAAGAATGAGCTGAGATTATCTACCCTTGCAAACTCTTTTGTTCCAAGTCAAGGTAGCAGGGATGAGTATGAAACTGGGACTCAAAGCGTTAGTAGCTTCAGCAGCCCAAGCCACATCCATGAATCAGTCACACTTAGCCCACTACCGCAAACTCATGGTTTGGGTCATTTTAGTGCAGCAAACTCAGTCCCTGACTTTGTTCCTGAACATCCTGTAGCTTCCAAGGCACCTATTCTTTCTGGAAAGGACCCTCTATCAGATCCTATATCAGGAATCAGTGAAAAGGTTATGCAGAAGGGAAGTAGTACTGATCCATTACTTCTTTCAGCACCAGCTACTTCTCTTCTTCGAGAAGTCAAAAGAACATCTGTTGTTTGGGACCAAGATGCTGGCAGGTATGTATCAATTCCTGTCTCAGCTTCTGAGGCTAGAAACAGATCAACAACACAAATAGGAGTGCCAAAATCTAGTTCAGAGATTAGCAATCAAGGTAGAAAGCCGATCATTCCACCGGAAGTGTCTTCATCTTCAGCGATTAAGACTCCTGCACAGCAAGCTGAGAAACTGATGTACTCGGGGGATTCCATTTTCTTTGGTGGCCCACTTTTGAGTCTGCCAGTTAGGGATGGTTCAAGAAGTGGAGGTTCAGGTTCAAGAGAGGGTCAACAGAGGCTGGCACTGAACTTGCCTAGGGAATCTAGATTCAAAAGAGATTCTGGCTCAAACCAACTTCCTGTGTTTGTACCTGGGGGTTCAGAGCAGAATCCTCCTTCTATGTCTGGATTAAGGAAGAGTTAAAATTTGAATTTCTAACAGGATTTCTGTACAATTTTTTGTCCAATTGATCTGGTGAGATGAGACAATTCGGGCTTGAAGAAGAAAGCTCTTGGGAGCAGCTCAGCAGCCCCAGGAACCTTGCAATTTTAGATTGTTGTAAATGCATTGCGAGGTTCAAGCGGTTTCTTCTTTACAGGACGTTAGCGGTTGGACACCAGCTTCAGGTGAAGAATGCAAGTCAAGATGATCTCAACAAACTCACTTCCCTTCACAATGTGGCCTAAAGGGTTTCTAGAGTTCTTTCTAACACGGTACAATTTTATGGGTTACATTACAGAAGATTAACCATTATGCCTTTCCAAAGTGTTTGTGTGGGTATGTAATTTGCATTCCTCTGATCTTGCCTGTTTCTTTTGGCAGTGTGAATTTATCTGTTAAGTTTGGGGTAAAGCTATGGGGGGGGGTCGTAAATTTATAGATTAATACAGTATAAATGAACAGATAAATAAAATGAAGACTCCAAGATGATAGAATGCATGTACTTGACCATGAATTAGGCTTATGCTTGTTCTGTCTCAGCTTTGGGAGTCCTTAACATCACCTTGGAAGCTAAACAAAATGTGTTTTATTGTAGTTCTCAGTTCTTCCTGTAAAGGAAATAAAGTTGCAATTTGGATGTATCAAAACTTTTTTTAAAAAAGTAAAGGTAAAATGAAAGTATGTTTTAAATGTATTATAATAAAATATATTGATAATACTATCTTCGGTAAACATATTGGCTTTTTTCAATTGGAGTTAAATATTTAAGTTATGCTGACTTTAATTTGACATATTCAAAAATTCATTTCATATAAAAAAATATAAAAGATATAACAGAAAAAATAAAGTAAAGTAAAAATAATAAAGTTGAAAATAATATTTTAGTGTTTTGATATATATTAATTTATTGTGATATTCAAAAAATTCATTTCCTAACCATACTGCTATAAATAGAATAATACATCCTAGATTTAAGGTTAGTTATATTTTCTCAAGGTATTCTTTAAGCAATACTGATACATCGACATATGTAGAAAGTTAGTTCTTAGCAAGCCACTAAGAAAGAATTCTAATGTAGAAACTAAATTTATAGATTAATACAGTATAAATGAACAAATAAATAAAATGAAGACTCCAAGATGATAGAATGCATGTACTTGACCATGAATTAGGCTTATGCTTGTTCTGTCTCAGCTTTGGGAGTCCTTAACATCACCTTGGAAGCTAAACAAAATGTGTTTTATTGTAGTTCTCAGTTCTTCCGGTAAAGGAAATAAAGTTGCAATTTGGATGTATCAAAACTTTTTTTAAAAAAGTAAAGGTAAAATGAAAGTATGTTTTAAATGTATTATAATAAAATATATTGGTAATACTATCCTCGGTAAACATACTGGCTTTTTTCAATTGGAGTTAAATATTTAAGTTATGCTGACTTTAATTTGACATATTCAAAAATTCATTTCATATAAAAAAAATATAAAAGATATAATAGAAAAAATAAAGTAAAGTAAAAATAATAAAGTTGAAAATAATATTTTAGTGTTTTGATATATATTAATTTATTGTGATATTCAAAAAATTCATTTCCTAACCGTACTGCTATAAATAGAATGATACATCCTAGATTTAAGGTTAGTTATATTTTCTCAAGGTATTCTTTAAGCAATACTGATACATCGATGATGAGCATAGTTTTACATATATTTGCTTGCATATTATTGCGTATGTTCTTGGCAATTATTGTGCTTTTATTCCCAGATCACCCGTGTTTTGTGTTCTTTTGCATTTCAGGAACATTTATAGGACCATCATCGGTGTTTAAGCAATTATAGATCAATACGTGCAGAAACGGACGAGAATTCATCAAGATCGAACAAGAGCTATGATGCATACATTGAGCACGGCTGGACTCGGCCGTGCTCAACCAATAACTGATTCTTGAAATTGGCACTTTGGGCATGGTTTTGTAGCCACCACGGCCTTGACCGCGGCTGTGGTGGATAACAGGCAACACGGCCCGTGGTGGCCAACACAGGGAGAAACACTGCAGTGGTGAAACCCTACTGGTGAGATCCACGGTTCGGCCGGCTGGACTTCTAGTCGACCGGCCGACCTTGAACACGGCCGTCTTTGAGTTAAATATATAAGAAAAATGAATTTTTCTTAGAAAAAAGAGAGGAAAAGAGTGACATATAACCTTTGGCGGGCTGGTTCGGTTTACGCGATTATTGAGTGCGAGAGAGAGTTCGCGGGGAGTAAGAATCCCGGAATCACAAGGTTCCGAGTGCAAAACCGTAGTGGAAGCAATTCAAGAGGCAGTTTGGGAGATTAATCAAAGTGTAGATCCGGATTTGAAGTCGTTCATCCAATTCGAGAGAAAAGGGTGTACATGTTTTATTTTTATTATTCTTTCATTGTAATTGATTTCCTAGATTGTTTTAAACATGAACATGTTTAGCTAGACTGATTTAATCCATTGGGATTTCTTTACTATGTTGGCTTGATATTATATTGTTGGATTGTTTGAGTTGGTTTTGTATTCTTCTTGTTTTCAGTATTAATAAGATTATGCATTATTCATGAGACGTTGTGAATTGTGATGTTTAGATTGCTTTATGAGATTGAGAAATCCGTTTGGCAATTGAAATTTTGAATAGCAAGAACTGGTTAATAATCTCTTAGAGATAAGGATAATTAACTAGCCGGATTAAGAATTAACAAAGCTTAATAGAGGCGGATTAAAGCTTAATGCTAATTTAAGAATCAATCGTTAGGAAGAGATTCCAACTTTAGGTTATTAGGTTTAGGAATTCTGTTATCTCGAGAGAGAAACCGAATTCGGTTAAGAATTTGTCCACGGGTAGCATAATTAGACTCACCGATCCTTTATCTTTTGTTCGGTTGCCAACTAGTTTAGATTCCCTTTGGGTTTGTCTTCTTGTCTTGATTATTTCATTTATCAATTACTCCTGCATCTCCCTCGGAACTTAGCTTGTAGTTAATAGTTAGTTTAGAAATTATTCATTATCCATTTTAGGTTAATATAACAAAGAATAAAGGAGTAACTCTGAGCTTTCACTTTCCCGAGGAATACGACCTTGATACTCGCCATTAGTGCTAGACTGCATCGATAGGTAAACTGCCTTAGATTGTAGCTAACACGATTAGCACCCATCAAGTTTTTGGCGCCGTTGCCGGGGAATGTTTGAAAACTAGAGTGAAATTTGCTATTTGTTAATTTAGCCATTTTTTTTCTTTCTTTCTTATTATTTTATTTTATTTGTGCATATTTATTTAGTTTAAGTTTATGATTCAGATAGTGAATGATAAGGAGGTTCAATGCTAAATTCAAACTCTTTGTATGACACATTGGAAAATGGGATCAGGAACCAAGAGAGTGCTAAAAATTGGGATGCCCGTGCATCTTTAGATGCTCGAGTGGAATCGTTTTGTAGGGCTACCGATCAACTCTCTTCTCCTATCCTTTCATCTCAAGTCTTTTGTGAATTTTGTTGTGGTTTACATGTGTGTAATGATTGTCCATTGTATAGTGATGTTGCTCATTGTTCTTATAGCGTGAGCAGGGTGAATTATACGGAAGTTGGCCAAATGACTCGTATGGAAGCACCTACAATCAAGAGTGGAGCACTCATTCACCCTTTGGATGGAGCTTAGATGGCCAAGAACCACTAGGAATTCAGCAACTACATCAGCGACCCTAATGTTACACCTTGACTCAAGATGAAGAGTTAGTGTCGGAGGAGGCCGATGATGAGGTTCATAACAAGTCTTGAGGAAAGATTCCAACAAATGAGAGGTTACTTGAAGATCAACAAGCCTCGATTAACAACATAGAGCATCAAGTAGGCTTAATCTTCAAGTTACTAGCGGAAGAGCAATTGAGAACTCCATCAAACGTTACTTTGAATCCGAGGAACATTTGAAGCGCCATCACTTTGCGTTCAGGTGAGAATTTTTCTAGTTTATCTATTATGTTTGACGATGATGCTTATGTGCAGGACGACTCTTTGAACATGGAGATAGAACCAGAAAAGGAAGAGGCGAACATAATTCCTCCGAAAGACTATCAGCGAGAATGCCGATTGATGATGCCGAGTTGCAGTTAGAGGAATTATTGGTAGATTTTCCACAAGTCCCTTCGATGATGGAAGATGAGCACGAGTTATCCAATGAAGAAGTCTTGGAGGAGCTCGAGTTTCTCCTAGCAAGTGAACCAAGCCAAGGACTGAAGAAAACCATCAACACTCCTGAAGAAATTGCCCAACCGTCGATCATTCCAATTGTTGAAACTCCAACTTTCAAATTAGAAGAGCCCCTAGAGCATCATGACTACGTGCAAATATATGAGGAGTGAGTTTTGCCCATCATACTGGCAGCTTGCTTGATTGTCGGGAAGAGGAAGTTGACGATTGTCCCTCTAAGCGGATATTTGAAGCCATTTGCTTGGAAGAAGGATGGATGGTCGCCAATCCCCACCGTTTGCTTTTCACCATGAGTCCAGCTAAAAAGACTCATCACATCAAAAAGAAGCGCTTTTGGGAGGCACCCCAAACTTTATCTTTAATCTTTAATATTTTAACCTTTTGTTTTGAAACATTTCATTAGTTTTAGTTTTCATATTTTTAGTTTTGATTTTATTTCTTTATTTTATTATTTTCAGATTCTACCGAGGAGGCACTGAATTTCCACAACATCAGCCTCGATGGATGATCAGGGCAGTCCCCTAGATCTTTTTATTTTTCTGCATTTATTTACTTTATTTTTCATACATGTCATGCACTTGGATTGTATTGCCTTTGTTCTCTTAGTTGAGTATTCCATGCGGGGTATCCATAACATTTTACACTGAGGACAGTGTGTTCTTCAAGTGTGGGGTACTTATGAGTAAACCTTAATCTCTCATATGGTTTTTAATATATCTGAAATTACTATAGCTAGGTGTTGTGTATTTTTAGGGGATGTTAGGACACTGTGTTTTTATGCACTTGAGTATGCTATCTTTGAGCTGATTGATGACTTGATTTATAGAATTGTAGTTACTTTTCTTTGCTGTTCATTGTCCTTAGAAAACAATTTATGGTGTTTTACACATCAACCTACTTAGGGTTAAACCGGTGTTATTTAATTATTTTTCGAATTGTCGAATTTTAACTTAGAACGTTGATAATATCATATGCATGTGTTTCTTAAGTAATGATTCAATTAATGATGTTGCGAACCAACTGCACCTAATACCACACCTGAAAGTGAGATTTTGAGCCAGTTGAGCATTCATTATACTTATGCTCTTTATATTTCTTGTTTGAGTGTGCATTATACTTAACTTTGCTTCTAGAACTTGCTTTGTAATGCGTGTTGAAGTTACATGAATATTGTGAATACCATGAGATGATTTGGGCGATTTAGGATTCACCACATTTGACCAAAAGCCTATCACCTTATGTTTCCATTAGTTAGCCAGTGTTTGAGCCTTAACCTTTTCTTCATAATCTACACCTATACACTTCAATTATACCATTCTTTACATTTATCTTTCCTTTACCCTTATGCTGGAATTTCTTTCTGTGATTTATTCAACTTTATGTGGGATTAAAATGCTAGTTGCTATGTTGGTAAATTCACTAAATCTTTTTGATATTTTAAATGCTCCCTTTGATCCAATTTGTATTTGTTATTCTTTATGTTTATTCGAGTTGTATGCAGCAGTCGCTAATAAGCTGCTAGTTCATTATTATAAAAAAAAAAGAAGAAGAAGAAAAAAAAAGAATATATAATAAACAAATCTCTTTAATTATTTATCTTTTTATTGGATTTAGAGCATTTGCGAGCGTTATTCTATGAAGTAGGGATTTTAGTGAATGATTCTTTTTGTGATCTTAGGCATTTAATCCTTTGAGCATATACTATTATTTATCGCACGAATTCCAGCACTTTCACACTTCTATCTAAATCTCCGTACCTTTATCTTAGCCCCATTTCAACCTTGGTAAAGACCCTTTGCGAAGATATGATTTATGAGCAAGCTTATGGTGAGCGGGTCTTGTGCATTTGCTTTAAGGCATTTTTTATTCACCTAATATACACTTTGAGCGACTTGAGTGATCCCTGTGAGGCATTGGTTCATGATGTTTGTGTTGAGTTGTCATTTAAGTTACTCATGCATTAATATTATTTCCATTCTTTGTTAATGATTTGTAATTTGATTTATGATTGAGTATCCTTTGAGATGTGTTGAATACTCTCACATTGTGGACTAGGGGCATAAACTGAAAGGAATTGCTAACTGTAGTTTTATGAGGTGAGTTGTTAATTGCTTGAGGACAAGCAATAGCTTAAGTGTGGGGTAATTTGATGAGCATAGTTTTACACATATTTGCTTGCATATTATTGCGTATGTTCTTAGCAATTATTGTGCTTTTATTCCCAGATCACCCGTGTTTTGTGTGCTTTTGCATTTCGGGGAACATTTATAGGACCATCATCGGTGTTTAAGCAATTATAGATCAATACGTGCGGAAGCGGACGAGAATTCATTAAGATCGAACAAGAGCCCATGATGCATACATTGAGCACGGCCTGGACTCGGCCGTGCTCAACCAATAACTTTGATTCTTGAAATTGGCACTTTGGACACGGTTTTCATAGCCACCACGGCCTTCGTGGTGGATAACGAGGAGCAACACGGCCCGTGGTGGTCAACACGGGGAGAAACACTACCGTGGTGAAACCCTACTTGGTGAGATCCACAGGTTTCAACCGCGGCTGGACTTGACGTCTTGACCACTGACCTTGAACACGGCCGTCTTGAGTTAAATATATAAGAAAAATGAATTTTTCTTAGAAAAAAAGAGAGGAAAAAGAGTGACATATAGCCCTGGCGGCTGGTTCGGTTTCTGCACAGTATTGAGTGCGAGAGAGAGTTGCGGGGAGTACATATGTAGAAAGTTAGTTCTTAGCAAGCCACTAAGAAAGAATTCTAATGTAGAAAACCCATTTAGAACGACAAAAGTTTTTCTGAAATCTCAAAGCAGAATTGAATTTCTAGCTTATTTCCGATTCAACCATTTTGTCATATGCTCTGACTCGTAGAACAACTATCTACAGTGACAACCTGAGGGTTTCTCTATATCCAGCATCATCAACATCATCTTTCCTATTAAACTAGTTCTTGTATTCCTTTATGTTTTATGTTTTAGAAACATGATTAGATTTTATTTTGGATTTATTATTTCTTATGTGTTTTAAATGATTAGAATAAGCTTTCTTCTGAACTAACATGCTTACCAGGCATTGAATTTGATAATATGAACATATGCTAGGAATTGAATATGATAATAAGAATATGCAGGATTTTAAATATGTTAACATGTTTGCTTTTGGTTCTTTAGATCCAATTAAGTCAAATTATTAGGGTAACATATTAAATATGGAATTTCTTTATGTTTTTATAATTAAAGTTGGTTTTAGGATTCCATGATCAGAATCTAAAAATTGTCATTTTCATTTACTAATTTGTCTTATTTCTAGGGTTTGTGTGACTTAATTTTTTTTAACCTTTTTCTTTATCTCTTTTGCTTCATTTTTTTAGGTCCTAATCATGTAGAATTGGCTCTGAAACATAAAAATGCTCAAGAAATCCAAGACCGCCATGAAAAAGCCCTAGAGTCGATCGGCTCTATGCCTTGAGTTGATCGGTTGTTCACCCTCCAACTCTGATTTTCTGAATTTTCGATGTATTTTTTTGTTAGATGTATGTCCTAAAAACCGATTGGACTTTTGCTTTTTGGTTCATACATTCTGATATTATTGTGTAATGAATATCTTTTTATTAATGTCAGTTGTCTATCATTTATTTTTGTTGCAATATAATTATTGAAAAGTCCAATAATATTTATTAAAGACTCCATTCTCAAGAGTTGAGAATATGAGTGACAGATCATCTTTAGAATAAATCTTATAAAATAGTTCTTAGTTGTAGGATTAAATAGTAGACATCTTTAATCAGGAAGACCAACATAATGCATTTAACCCTATGATTAGTATGAGATACTAATATATATTGGATGGTGAGTTTCATACCATTTAGTATGAGTTACTAAGTTAATCATTATGGGTCACTTAGGATACGAGTGGACTGAACATGACTTGAAAAAATAATGAATCACATGGATGATTTACTTAAGTCACTGATTCATTATTAAGTTATAATGTTGTAACTAATTCTCAGATCTGAGGTGACAGAGTTGTTTCATGAATATGTAATTGGAATTTGCTTATGCTTTAGGTATCCGTTCATACCTAGATTGGGTACTTGCATATAGTGGCTCCAATTGCATATCCATGGAGGCAGGTGTTCATTAATAAGGAATCCATTGCCTTGAGTAAACAAGGAGAATATCCTATGCGATTCGATAACATCTTGACTAAGAAATCCTTGGCCGAGGTAATTATGATTAATAGAAAAGGAGTTTTCGCATTAATCATATTTAGTCGAGATGTATCCTGGATTTGGTCATAGAATCAAGTTAATGGATTTGACTAATCTATGATCCTCACTTGATCGGGATATTGTTTAATGGAAGGATTCAATTACATGGTAATCATAAATAAATGGTTCATGGATGATTAATGTTTTTATTATTAATTGGGTAATTATAAAATATTGCTAGACGTTACTTATAATTTATGGGAACAATTGAGGGACTATTATTTAATTGTTCCCTTAGTTGATTAAAGTGTTTTAATTAATATTAAAGAGTTTAATATTAAATTTCCATTACCAATTAATAATGCACCTAGAAAGTCACACACATTAAGATCAACTCAAGTACGACGATGGACTTGACTTTTACCTCGAGTAGGAACACTAGCATCTTCTGAAGTTAAAGTCTGTAAATATCTAACTAATGATAATGTATAATATATAAGCGTTATATATTGAAGGAGCTTGACACATGTCATCACAAAAGAGTTTGTAATGACATGTATTTGTAGAGTAGCTTGACACGTGTCATCACAAAAAAGTTTTATGATGACACGTGTCATGAAAGTAGCTTGACACGCATCATCATAAAAAGGTTTATGATGACATGTGTAGAGAAAGCATCTAGACACGTGTCATCATAAAATGGTTTTATGATAACATGTGTTAGGAAAGCAGCTTGACAGTGTCGTCACCAAAAGGGTTTTATGATGATATATATTAAGAAAGTAGCTTGACACGTGTCATCACAAAAAAAGTTTAATGATGGCATGTGTTAAAAAAGCAGCTTGACACATGGTGTCAATATAGCTTGACGCCTCTCATTACAAAAGAGTTTTATGATGATATATGTTAATACTATTTGACACATGTCATCATAATGTCATCATAAAATAGTTTTGTAATGACATGTATTTGTACACTGTGTTAAGAATTATGAATCCTTAACATTATATGAGAGAGTTTCTTACTCCTGTTATCATAAGAAGAATAGAGATAATCGACATATTTACTATCATAACAAGGTTATCATAGTAGGAAACTTGAGAGTGGAGAAAGAGTTTTTCATCTTTAAGGATTGAATAGCTTTGCTTAAGGTTGGTTATGTAAGATAATCTAGAGGATTTGCAATTATGAATCTCTATTTGATTCTCTAATATAAACATCATCAATAATTAAGAATTGAATTATGCTATTCAAAGATTGTAGTCTTTTTCTTTGTGTTCTTCACGTTCATAAAAGAAAAGTCATTTCTTTTTCTCAACTTAAATTCTCAATTATAACTTGTAACCTTAATTTCCATGAGATGTCAAATGTTTAGAGCTTCCGTTGCACCATTATATATGTTTTTCCAACATTATTAAGATATTTGTGTACTGTATTTAGTATTAGGTGTTTTAGTTGTAAGAGGATTGTAATAGCTAGATTTACTTTTTACATTTTACTTTTTACTTTATTTGAATGAATGCTAAATATATATTGTATGATTGCCTAAATTAAAACTGATCATATAGACATTAGGCCTTAAAATTAGGCCTAACAATAAAAATTATAGTCCATTAAGTTAATCAATGGTAATTGGGCTTAAATTCTAAAATTAACATAGACCTAGTGGACTTTGTAATATTTTAATTAAGTTAATTGGGTCATATTTAGATTTAAGATCACTTAATTGAGCCTAATCATAAAAAGTAGCCATAAAGTTTAAAGACTGGAATTCAGAGCATAATCTATAATTGGACTAGACTAGGTGGCTTTGTACATAACTAATTAGTAAATTAGATTAAAAACTTTAAACATGGGCTGGGCTTAATAAAACAGGCTAGAGTTATGTGGACATCACATGTTGTAGTGCTTGATATGTAAAAATATAACTGCTGCATTTATAAAGAATAGCGTGTTAAACAATAAAATTAAAGATAAAAATAAATAAATATGGAAGTTGGCTTCCAGATCCATCTTTAGATTTGTGGCCTAAAGCTTCCTTATGGAATTTAAAAACAACACTCACTAATAAAAATATCCCGATGAATTACCCGGGTGGCAACTGCCATCTCCGTGCTAGTCTCTATGACTAGTTAGTGCATTCCTAATTAGCTGGAAACGCTTTGCAGTGCCGTAGTCGCTAAAGACACTTGGGCGTGCGCCTGAAACCGCCGTTCACAGTTATATGTCATTTCTCATTAGAAAACAATATAATATGGCTTCATAGAATTTTACCACATGGAATATAATAGAAAAACTTGGCATTCTTTATATAAATATTATAGATTTGTCTTTATAATATGTTGTAGCTAATACTCACACATGAAAAGTCTGGTTATAGCATATAATAAATTAAACTATGATTTCTTTATACATAAATAAAATGAAAAAAACTCATTATATATATGTAAGAGAAAATATATACAAATAAAATAAATAAACAACCATTGTAGGAATACTTTTAAAATAATCATTTAATTATTTTAAAAGTATTTACATGTTTTCTATTTGATTAAAATCAATTCATGATTTAATTTTATATATAAAAATCTCAAGGTACTGGTATTAGATTTTTAAATATTTACTAAATTAGTGTTTAAAATAAATGATTATAATGTGGCCTTGGCCGCAAACCTTAATAATTAATAAGATTATTTTATGTAAATAACAAGAATAATAGAATAAGGGGGTGTATTGCGCTAATGTTCTCTGTTTTTGCTCTTCATTCTTCTTTCATACTATAAATTATATAATTTGTATCAAACTCTTATTTGAACTTTCAAGAAATATAATACAGTGACAAATGGCATTCATTGGTTAAATAATAAACAATAGGTAGCAAGTTGTTAAGTCATTTTATTGATTCAGCTTAAAAATATGTGATTTAATAAAATTGAAAAAGAAATTTTGAATATCGATGGAACAATCGACGCAACTCCTCATTCATCGGAGTAATTATTAAAGGTTATTACTGTGGTTATATAAATACTAATGGCCATGTTTAATATTTGTCGTCAAAGTACTAACTCCCCTTAAAACCTTTATTTAAAAAAGAAGCCAAAAATAACTATCCATATGGAGAACTTGCATTTTCAACTTCTTACTTCTAATGTGATATCCTCTATTGCCGGTGCGATGCATGGCAGAAATAGGGTAGATATTTACAACTTCGCACTATGTTGCAAGGTATTTAATAAGACTGTAAAATATACTAGCGTCTTAAGGAAAGCTAAAATCATGCATATATTATATAATTTGCCTTGGCCAATGCATCAAAGTGTAGAAAGGTTCCTTGTTGTGTGTTTGCATGCGGAGAATAAAGTTTCACTTTTGTATTTTGAAGTTAAATTATTTTTCATTGAGTGAACCAGAGTTGTTTCTCATTTGCTCAAAGTGGCTCAATAATAATGCCCAATGTTTGTGTATTTTCTACGGATTCCTATAATAATTCTAGTAAATGTAAAATAAGGTCATACATCATGTCGAGTCACTTGGGATGCAAATGGCTGCAATCCACTAATATAATCAAGAAAAATGTTGTGCCATGTATGCTTCCTATGAAAAAATTTGCTTCCTATGCAGGTACCTAGGATATGCCCACATGAGAACCATAAACCACTTCGTGGATATTAGTCACAGTGGCTAGAAGTACATCGAAAAGGGAGTTGCTTCGATTGTTCCATCGATCTTGAAATGAAGATTTTACATAATTGTTATGAACAGTTCACTGGAATGCTCTAGTATAATAATTTATTTTGTTGTTCCTTCTTCGATAGTAAGTAAAAAGATAAGCCATTATTGTAATTGAGTTTATATAGGTTTGAAAAATGGGTAGATTTGGATATAGTTAGATTTGCTTGAATTTTTTTGTAATTTTATTTTTTAGTAATATTTGAACACCTTTGTGTGATACATATGGATGTATTGTGTGAAGTCACATATCAAAAAGTATTAGAACAAACAAAAAGCAAGCTTAAGTATATGTTAGGATACATCAAAAGTTAGAGTGTTAAACTAATTAAATGCCCAAAGTTCACATTTGGCCTTAAAATT
The DNA here is from genome assembly GCF_019578655.1 of Ricinus communis. Lineage (NCBI taxonomy): Eukaryota > Viridiplantae > Streptophyta > Magnoliopsida > Malpighiales > Euphorbiaceae > Ricinus > Ricinus communis. The sequence continues at coordinate 243,138 of NC_063265.1, read as the reverse complement.
ATATAGCAAGACATATAGTACACTTCCCACATATATAGATGAACACTCTAATATGACAAATAAGACAGCTGACAGACACTCTAATATGAGAAATTACACACATGCTCTAAGTGGCACTTCACTTAATTTGCCACATCTACCAATTCACATGACCATTTGACCCATTTAAGTGATTTCTCAGTTTTATTCAATCATCTGAACCTCGTCATCTCATTTATACTTAATAAAAAAAGTAGCACACTTCCCACTCCATTAATTAATACTCTGATAAGAGGAATTAGACATCTTGTGTAGACAAATGTTGAATTTAATTTTCTTATTTATATATTTGGTGTTTTATTTATATTACATATTTTCTTATTTTTATATTATACACTAGGCAATCCAAGCCCCCCTCCCCACATGCAAAAACCTAGATTGTCCTAGTATAAATGCTTGATGCTAGGCATACTACATGCTTGACTTCTTGAATCTAAGCTTACAAACACTATAGAGATAGAGATGTCCATAGCCTGGTCTCTACCATGGTTTGAGATTCTGAGTCCTAAACCTTTCTTAATAAATTTGTAAAACTTTACTATGAGCATGATATTCAAGCTCATGTTTACACTTAGGTGGGACTCTAGATCTAAAGAGGCGATACATTGGTTGGTATGCTAGGAAGGTAAATTTTTAACCTATTGCTGATGTATTCTAACTCTTTTCCATTAGTATTGAGTAACAAGTGTTATGCCCTCACATTTCCTTTTAGTCCTTGTGATTTTATTTCTCACTTAGATTAAGGACTGTGGGTTCTTCTAGTGGATAAACCTAGAAGACAACTAGTTAAGGCAAAAGGTCTTGCTTCTTGAACTGCACACGAGGAAGACGGATTTGGAGAATGATTTGTGTATACAAACTTCGGTGGCTGACTCATTAAAAGATTTCGTGCTTGATTGGCAACATGAGGCAATGGGAAAGGACAATGCCATAAATACTATTCTTAACGAGTTGCATTATGTTTCCAAGAAGAATGAGAGCTTGAAACTTAGAAATGTCATTTGATTGTTGGATCTTATCCTATCTAGATTACCTTGTTATGCTATGCTATGATGAAGTTGTTTTGCTTCACAAAATAGTTTAATTGCTAATGAGATCTTTATTAACTTTGTATTTTCTTATTGTCTTCATACATGCTAATATATTATAAAAAATAATTGTTCATCTACACATTAATACAAAAATTAATTATATTAGTTATTTAATGAAGTTTAGATACTAAATTGGGCAAATTTCAACCATTAAATATTAATTCAATGGTGAAGATCTTATAGAAGTGACCAATGATATCAACAATTACATGATAATCCAAAAAAAATTAAGTAGTGGGGGCAAAAACATTTAACATGAACTAAAGACAAAAATAATAAATAATAAAGATGAAGAGAAAAATCTTGTAAGAATAAAGGAAAAAAAATAATAAACTAATAATTAAAAATAAAAACATTAATAAAAATAAGAGATAAACGTATGAAAATTTAAGAATCAAGAATATTTAAAAAATATCAATAAGGATAATAAGAAAAATTAGAACAAATTAGAAAAAACTAAAGATATTAAAATATAATTTTGGAGATCAGTAAGGGCAATAGCCCCGTACTGGCTCCCAAATAGAATCATTATGATCATAATCCATCTATATTGGAGCATCAGTTATCATATACATTAATTTGTATAAAATTTATGGTATCAATCACACTATAATCTTAAATAATTTATAAAGACGGAAAAACTGATGAGAATTCTGAATGCAAGGTTCTCCCTTAAAGTAATTTATATGATCAAGTTGAAAGCTAGGGGGTTACAATTTATTTTTCCTCCATTGAAGCATTCGACTAAAAATTTCAGTATTTCAAATTCTCCCTCCATATAATTGCAAATGAAGTGAAAGACCTACCATAGTACTCTTTATATGGACAGCTAACTATATAGAATGAGGTATTTATATCACTTAAATATGGATATATTATTATTTTAGTTGAAGTCAGGGCAGTTCCTCAACAATATGAAACAACAGTGTCTTTTTCTTCTCCTAGCGTGCAATGTGATCACAAATTAAGATCTCCAATATTGACCATGTGGAGCTTCAAAAGCCCTAGCAAAAGGTTATATCGATGTCAGCTTTGGGAGGTATACATTAACCGATCTTTATGTCTTATTTGTTAAATATGCATTTCTGCATTGCTAACAGGCGATTCATTTTCTTATTAGCACGATGATTGTGTGTTTTTCAAGGAGTACGATTGTTAACACACTTAAGGACTTAGAAGAGGGATATTAATCGTGAACTAAATCTATAAGGTATTGCAATTGTAGAGTTGGAAAAATGTATCTTACTGGCCAAACACGAGGCCGACACTAAAGCGAAGGTTATTAAACAGTTCAGCAAAGCTAATTGATATACTTTTTATATAGCTACAATCTAAGGCAGTGAACCTATCAATGCAGACTAGCACTAATGGCGAGTATCAAGATCGTATTCTCGGGAAAGGATGATCCTAGAGCTACTGCAGCATCTTATGTTATCTAACCTTAACAAAATCGATGAAGTTACTATTCTATGACTAGATGCAAGCTAAGTGATTAACTAAATGTCAACCAGTCTGTAAAGATTTAGTGAAACAATCAAAGGGAGAAAGCAAACCCAAGGGGACCAAAGCTAGTTGGATTTTAGTGTAAGTAGAGATTATATTGATTACCATTTGTGATTACCTGTGAGTGGATTCTAAATTGAATTCGATTTCCTTCTCGAGAACATCGAATCCTTAAACCTAAGAACCTAAATGATGGAATCTCTTCCTAACGATTGATTTTAAGTTAGCCTTAAGATTAAATTCACTACGTAATTCTTAATCCGGCTAGTCAATTACCCTTATCTCTAAGTGACCATTAACCAGTTCTTGCTATTCAAATTTCCAATTACTAAATGAGCTTCTCAATTACATAAAGCAATATGAACAACACAATTCATAACGTCTCATGAATAATGCGATTTTTTATTAATAATAAAAGCAAGAAGAATACAAGCATTGATAATCAAAATCTCATAAACATTAAATGCAATCCAACAACAAAGGAACCCCAATGGGTTCAACAATACTAGCTTCTCATGCTAATAAATAACACAAAGTAAGGAACAAATACAAAAAAGCAAATTGAAAACATGTACACCCTTCTTCTTCAAGTCAGATGAACAGCCCTAAATCCCCAAATCTGAATAATGAACCTCAAATTGCCTATTAAATGCCTCCAAATCCACTCTTGATCTTCAATGTGATGCTTAAACCATTGGAATTTGTCCTTCAATATGCGAAATAGTTTTCCAAAGTCGAATATCGAAGTCTGGAAAATGGTGGCTCGTGCGTGTATGTGAAATCTCAAGTCAGAAAATCGAACCCTAGAAAAATAATTCAATTTTGCCTAATTGTCCCAACCACGTGGCTTCAAGCCCGTCAAGCCAAGAACTCCTTGGCGACGCGGGCCGGTCGAGCCGAGCGTCTTTGGACCTCCAGAGTCCCAAAATAGCTCTTCCTTGTTGCCCTCTGCACGTGCCTTGAGCACACCTGATGATGGAGGCGTGGTGGCCGGTGCCGTGCCTAAAGGACACTTTTTAAGGGTCAAATGTCAATGGTTCAGCATGGCTAGAATCGAGGTCGTGCTCAACCTTGAAATGGTAGCCTTTGCTCAATTTTGATGGATTCAGGTCCGTATTTGCACGTATTTCCTCGACTACTAATAATGTCCATCGATGATCACCTGAAACATGAAAGGAACCAAAACAAAGGTGATTATGGCATAAAACAAGATAACTATGCACAAAAATGGAAGTAATTGGGCATATAAACATGTGTAAAACAATGCATATCAATCACCCTATATTTAAGCTTTTGCTTGTCCTTAAGCAATCAATAACTCAATGCATATACAAGCAACAATTACCCCTCAAAATCCATGTTAAATTTCACAACTTAACCTTATTCAACATATAAAGAATGAAACTCAAGTAGCTAAAAAAATCATACACCTTCAAAGAAGAACTATAGTAATACCATCTTGAAGTACAACATATATAGCAACTCAGTATTAAAGACTAAGAACCATTGCCTTATAGGAATCTCTTAAATCATTCATAGTGTTTACAGGTAAACAAGAAAATTCCCTCAATGCAGCTGCACAAAACCTGTTTACCATAAGCTTGCTCATAAACCCCATCTTCGTTACTGCGAATAAATGAATACCAAAATCAAAGGGTCTTTACAAGGGTTGAAATGTGGCTAAGTTAAAGGTAAGAATATTTGGATAGAAGTGTAAAGTATACTGAAAAATCATATAGTTATTTAGAATGAATGCTTTAGGAGCTAAATGCCAAATCAACAAAAGTACTCACTAAGCCTTATTTGAAGTAGAGGATGCTCAAAAGAATTAAATCCAAAAGAGAAAAGAGCTAAGAAATAAGTCTGAATTCTTTTTATATATGCCACAACAGCTTACACAGGGGCTGCATGATTAATGATACAAACAACGAGAATATTTATACAATTTGGATTAAAAGGACCATCAAAGAATGATTAAAAAGACTAAGTGAATTTATAACAAAATTAGCCACTATGATTCCATAAAAGAAGCATAACACATAATTATTCAATATACAGGGTGAGAAAAAAGATAAATATAGAGAATAGTGTAGATGTAGTGTATAGGTGCAAATCATGAAGAAAAGGTTGAGGCTCAAAACTGGCTGACTAATGGAAACAAAGGGTAGGCTTTTGGCTAGATGTGGTGAATCCTAAGTTGCCCAAATCATCTAATGGTATTTAAAAATTCATATAACCTCAACAAGTATTACATAGCAAGTTCTAGAAACAATATTAAGTACAACGCACACTCAAACAAGAAAAATCATGAGCACAATTTGCAATGGATGCTCAAATTTTAGTTCAAAACTCACATTTGAAGTGGTTAAAATTTGCAATTAGTTCCCAGACTTATCAATTGAATCATCATATAAATTGTATAAGAGATTGGCATAATCAAAGTTCAAAAATAAAGGCTAAAAATTTGAAAAGAACTCAAGCAACACCAGTTTAACCCGGCAAAAGTGACATATTGAATACAGTGAAATTGCTTTTGAAGAACAACAATTGAGAGGGACAATCAATTACTAGTGTGTGAATTAAGTCATTAATTACAAAAGAACAAACTAAGCTTAAACGTTATGAAGAACCTAGGTCCTAACATCCTAAGAACAGTCCATTATCATTGCCTAAACAATCAAGGGATAATAAAACCACAAATGCCCACCCTATACTTAAATAGAACACTGCCCTTAGTGTTAGAAAAAAATGGGTATATACATAGCTAGCACATAAGAAGAATGAAGATCATATTAAATGTACATAGCATAAAGGCAAGACAAAGTGTTTTATTAAAATAACATAAGATGAAAGAAATATGAAAGCAAATAAAATAAAATGAAAATGCAAAAGAAACAAAAATAAAAATAAAAATAAAGAAAGAAAATAAAAAGGAAAAGGAAAAGAAATAGACCATAAATTTTTATCACCAGCATTAATCCTTAATCTGAGAGAGAGTAGAAAAGGCATGAAGGGCGATGGTGGTGTGCCGGGATCAAGTGAAACAACACTTTAGATCAAACTCCATATCATCAATGAATCGCTGAGATTATGCTTCGGAATCCGCCTTCTTTTGTATCTACTTCGCCATTAGGTCCGTCTGGGTAGCCTGCCTATCCAATCCATGCATAAGCTGCTGGAGCATATCATTTAACCCTTGGAACTGTGCCCTAGTCTCATCTTGAAACTGCCCAAACTCTTTTCTACGTTGCACAAACTCAGTATAGTGTTGTTGCTGTAAATCACAAACTCGATCTAGTCGGTCAGCCAAAGCACTAATCTAAGCACTCAATATCCTTGCAGAGTAAGAAGAGGAAGCTCCAGATGTAGGCATAAATACTCTGGCTGGGTTAGGAATCCTAACATCTGGAATCTCAAGAGTATGGGCTCCTCCCTTGAAATGGCACAAACTATGCATGACAGCCCGTACTCAATGCCATATGGGTGTTGAGTGGCCGTGATCATTTCCATGTTGATCATGTCTAACCCCTAATGGTGTCATGTCACCAATCTGAGAAAGCTCGGCTAGACAGTCGTCTAGTACATCCAATCTCTTAGCCAATCTAGTCACATATGGGCCAAAGCAGCAGAGCATTTTCTTCTGGGCGTTGACTATGAAGGAACGGACTTAATGAGCCAACAAATATCCCATGTAAAGAAGTGTTGCATAGCCCAGAGAATGAATACATCGGTCTGTGTGATCGCTCCAAAACTATCTCCTTGGCCTGTAATAGTGTAATCTAAAAGTGTATGAAGATAGCGGAGATGATCCGGAAGGCTAGATGCCTTAGACCTGCTGGGATAGTACGGTTCTTGCCTGAGTACTAATGAATCCCACATGGTGTCGTACGAGATGGGGTGGACGTAGATGCATCCTTGATATTACCCGCCTGAGATCTCCTGCTCAGTCTATAAACCCAAGTGCATCCCGAACTATGGAACTGACCTTGAGAACTCCCTTCCTCCAAGTTTGAAGTAAACTGCATTAGGCTGATGCCAATTTATGATCTGTTGCTATAGGAAGAAGGTGCTTAGGAATTCAATGGTGAGCTCGCGGTAGGTAGGCTCAATGATGTCGAAGAAGCGTGCATAAGGCAGTGTGTTAAACAGTGCATGAACATCCTGAGCCAACCCCACTCTCTCCAGAATATAAAGTCAATGCATCGTCCGACCATTACTTGCTTCCATCTCATGACTTAGAAGTGGCTCTTATTATCAGCATTTTGAAATGTCTATAAGCAATGTCGACCAGGTGCGGGTGGATTTACTCAGCCTCTTATTTCTTCTTCTTGCTCTTTCGGACTAGTTGCTATTGTGGTGGGGTATCACATCTCTTGTTGGTTGCTGTGAGAGTGAAGTAAAGAAAAATTTTCACCATCTTTCAGTAGATAGCGTTGTCTTGTTCTTGCATGCAACAATGATGATTGATCTCGATCCCTCAAATTGCCTAATACAATCAATCATTAGTATTCGAACAAGAAATCAAGTTCACACAATTACATTGAAAATTTAGCAGAATAACAGCTAGAATTTGATTAACAGAAAGCTTTAGGCTTAAAACTAAGACTAAAGCCTCAATTTCCTATAGAAAACTAATTCCCAATGGCATTCCAGCCCACAATATTACTCACTAAATAAAGAGAACTTATCCTATAAATTTATCAAAATAAAATGCCATAAATTAACTTTACAGCTCCCAAGCCCCACACTTAGCATGTGATTATTAAAATCACAAAAATACAACAACTAATTTGAGCTAAATATAATCCAAATCAAACTCAAGCAGTGTAAATAAAAATGAAAAAATAATAAACCAATCAAAGCAATAAATATTGACAAATACTAGAGCATATCAAAATGTCCTATATAATAAAAATACATAAAAAACTAAAACTTAACCAAATAAAAAGTAAAAGGCGAAGAAACTTACTTGAAATTGCCGTGACAGGTAAGAAAAATCGAGAAGAAGAAGAAAGCACCTTAGAACTTTAGAGAGGGAAAGTTGTAAGAGGTTTGAAATGGCCTCCTTTTATAGTCACGGGTCTCGCGGCGAGGCGAGGCATTACCACCTGCACTTGAAGTGTCCTCATGTGCGGGTTCACCACTCGGTGTGGGCAGGTGTTGCAACCTATGGTGGCTTTGGAAGCCGTGGTGGACGGCCAATTCCCAAACTCTTATATGTGCATGTTCATCCGGTAGGACTCAAGACTAGCATGGATCCACCGCCCATGAAAGCGTGAAGAAATCAAACCTTTCTTTGACATCTCGAACCGTCCAACTCCCTACCTGCATTAAACAAACATACATACACATTTAGGCTATAATTCAAGTAAAAATGTATCAAACAGGGAATTTCATATTCACCAATCACCAAGAATCCTACTTAAGTTATTAAAACCCTAGCTTCAAACAATTAGGTTTAGTCACTAAGCAAGTAGAACTACCATCAAACATGCAAATGATTGATAAAAAAAATGTAAAGCTAAATATGAGAATGCCTCCCAAAAGCACTTCTTTTTAGTTCTCGAGTCATTTAGCTGGACTCGACATCATACTACTCTCGCGGGAAAAGCACCATGTTCACTCACTCCTCAACTTCTAGCGAGTTCTCGTGATAGTGCTTCAGCCTATGTCCATTAACCTTGAAGTCTCCTTTCTCCAGATGATGCAACTCTACTATGCCATATGGAAAGACTTGCTTGACTAAGAACGGTCCCAACCATAGGCTCTTTAGCTTACTTGGAAACAATCGAAGACGTGAGTTATATAAAAGAATCCTATCTCCAGCTTTGAACTCTTTCGAGCCTTTTAGTCGCTGATCGTGCCACTTCTTCGTCCTAGCTTTGTAAATTATGGAGTTTTCATAAGCTTGCTGACGCCACTTCTCTAACTCATCCAGCTGCCATTGTCTTTCTTTACCTGCAGAATCAACACTAAAATTGCATGATTTCAAAGCCCAAAGGGCCCTGTGTTCCAATTCAACAGGTAAATGACACGTCTTACCATAAACTAGCCTATACGGTATAAAGCCAATAGAAGTCCTATAAGCTGTTCTAAAAGCCCACAGTGCATCATCTAACTTGGCAGCCAATACTTCCTATTAGTCCCCACGATTCCATTTAGAATGCATTTTAGACCCCTATTAGTTACCTCCACTTGCCTACTAGTTTGTGGGTGATAGGGTGTAGAGAACCGGCGTGTGACCCCATAGCGTTTAAGTACTTTCCCAAGTTGGGTATTATAAAAATAGGTCTCCATGTCACTAATCAATGCTTTAGGTGTACCAAGCCTAGCAAATAATTTCTTGAGGAACCTAGCAATTACCCTGGCATCATCAATGGGGAAGGCTTGCGCCTCTGGCCATTTAGAAAATACTCAACAGCCACAAGTATATACTTATTTTCATAAGAAGAAGGAAAGGGTCCCATGAAGTCGATGCCCCAAACATCGAAAATCTCAATAACTTGTATACTATTCTGGGGCATCTCATCATGGGATGAGATATTACCTGACCTCTGGCATGCATCGCAAACCTGGACAAAGGTTCTCGCATCCTGAAAGATTGTAGGCCAGTAGAATATCGCATCTAACACTTTCCTAGTCGTACGATTAGCTGTTTGATGGCCTCCAATTGGTCCCTCATGGAAATGCTTAAGGATTTTTTAAGTTTCCTCCCTATATACACACCGCTGAATAACTTGATCTGCACAAACACGAAACAAAAAGGGGTCTTCCCAAATGTAGTATTTTAAGTCAGCAAAGAATTTCTTCTTTTGCTGATATGTCATACCTTTTGGTAGGACCTTCGCAACCAAATAATTCACATAATCTAAAAGCCAAGGGGAATCAGTATATACCTGCAATGAGCACAAATTCTCATCAGAGAAGCTATCATCAATGGCCCTGTCATCAAGTGCCACCAAGCTTGGGTTCTCTAACCTCGATAAGTGATCCGCTGCCAAGTTCTCAGTGCCCTTTTTATCCTTGATTTCTATATCAAACTACTGCAAGAGTAGAACCCATCTAATCAGTCTTGGTTTAGCATCATTCTTTCTGAATAAATACCTCAATGCCGAATGGTCTGTGTAGACGATGGTCTTTGATAGCACAAGGTATGAACAGAACTTGTCGAAGGCATAACCATAGCTAACAACTCCTTCTCAGTGGTGTTTTAGTGCTCTTGGGCGTCTGTGAACGTCTTGCTAGCATAATAGATAGGCTGGAACTTCTTCTCGACCCGCTGTCCAAGAACAGCTCCAGCTGCATAGTCATTAGCATGGCACATGAGTTCAAAGGGCAGCCCTCAATCAGGTGAAACCATGATATGAGCTGTGGTTAGTAACTTTTTTAATAACTCAAAAGCCTATAAGCAATCTGAATCAAACACAAAAGATACATCCTTAACAAGCAATTGAGTAAGAGGCCTAGCTATTTTAGAAAAATCCTTAATGAATCTCCTATAAAAGCTAGCATACCCGAGGAAGCTCCTAACAGTCTTAACAGAACTAGGGGGTGGCAATTTAGATGTGGTCTCTACCTTAGCTCTATCTACCCTATCCCCGCATGTGAAATCTTATGCCCCAACACAATACCCTTTCTCACTATAAAATGACATTTTTCCCAATTTAGAACTAAATTTGCCTTAACACATCGTGCAAGCATGCAGTCTAAATTAGACAAGCAGTGTGAGAAAGAGTTACCGAACACTGAGAAGTTGTCCATGAAAACCTCTGATATGCATTGTTTTACATATGTTTATATGCCCAATTACTTCCATTTTTGTGTATAGTTATCTTATTTTATGCCAGAATCACCTGTGTTTTGGTTCCTTTCATGTTTCAGGTGATCATCGATGGACATTATCAGTAGTCGAGGGAGATACGTGCAAATACAAACCAAAATCCATCAAAATTGAGCAAGGGCTACTATTTCAAAGTTGAGCACAGCTTGGACTCTAGCCGTGCTGAACCATCAACATTTGACCTTTAAAAGTGTCCTTTAGGCATGGTTTTTAAGGCCACCATGGCCTCCATCACGGCCCATGGTGGCTTAGCACCGGCGAGGGCACGGTCAGGGAGAAGACCTGATTTTTGAGACTCGAAGGTCCAACACGGCCTGGACTTCGCCCGTGCTGACCAACACAGGCTTGACCACGGATGTGCTAGGACAATTATATAGGCAAAATCGAATTATTTTACTAGAGTTCGATTTTCTAACTTGAGATTTCACATACATGCACGAGCCACCCTTTTTCAGACTTCGATATTCGACTTTGGGAGACTATTTCGCATATTGATGGACGGATTCCATTGGTTCAAGCATCATATTGAAGATCAAGAGTGGATTTGGAAGCATTCAAGAGGCAATTTGAGGTTCATCACTTAGATTTTGGGATTTTGGCCTGTTCATCTGACTTGAAGAAGAAGGGTGTACATGCTTTCAAACTACTTTTTTGAATTTGTTCTTTACTTTGTGTTGCTTGTTAGTATGAGTAGCTAGAATTGTTGTACCCATTGGAGTTCTTATGTTGTTGGATTGCTTTTAATGTTTATGAGACTTTGATTATCAATGCTTGTTTCTTCTTGCTTTCATTATTAATGAGAAATCACATTATTTATAAGACATTGTGAGTTGTGGTGTTTAGATTGCTTTATGTAATTGAAAAGTTCATTTAGTAATTGGAAATTTGAATAGCAAGAACTGGTTAATGATCACTTAGAGATAAGGGTAATTGACTAGCCGGATTAAGAATTAACAAAGCTTAATAGAGACGGATTAAAGCTTAATGCTAATTCAATAATCGATTATTAGGAAGAGATTCCAACTTTAGAATCTTAGGTTTAGGATTTCGGTTATCTCGAGAGGAAAACCGAATTCAGTTAATAATTTGTCCACGGGTAATCGCAATTGGTAATCAATATAATCTCTACCTTCACTAAAATTCAACTAGCTTAGGTCCCCTTGGGTTTGCTTTTTCCTTTGATTGTTTCACGAAATCCTTTCAGTCTGTCTAACACTTAGATAGTCACTCGCTTACATTTAATCATAGAATAGCAACTTCATTGATTTTGTTAAGGTTAGATATCATAAGATGCTGCAGTAGTTCTAGGATCACCCTTTTTTGAGAATACGACCTTGATATTACTCACCATTAGTGCTAGTCTACATTGACAGGTTCACTGCCTTAGATTGTAGCTACACAAATAGCCTATCAAGTTTTTGGCACCGGGGGGAATGTTTGAGAACTAGAGTGAAATTTTTTATTTGTTACTTTAGCCATATTTTTCTTATTTCTTTTCTATTTTTGTCATTATTTTATTTACTTATTTATTTATTTGTTTGGGTTGTTACTACTTTATCATTACAGGTAATGTATGACCAGGAGATCTAATTCTAATCGAGTAGACCTTTTAGAAGTTGCTTCGCCAATGGAAGATGGGCATGAGCTGTCAAAGGAGGAGGTATTGGAGCAGCTTGAATTTTGGTTAGCCTAGGAGCCAAGCGATAATATTGGGGAGTTTTGTGAGATTGACAGGGTAGGTGTGCATCAATTGAGACCATCACTTGAGGAACCACCAGTCCTCGAGCTGAAAAATCTTCCACAACATCTCAACTATACATATCTGGATGATGATATCAGGTTGCATGTCAGTCTAGCAGCGGACTTGACACCTGAGGAGGGGGAGATGCCTTTACCCTTTCTAAGGGACTGCCTACAAGGGTTCACTTGGAAAAATGCTGACATTCTAAGGATTAGCCTCACTTATTGCTCAACTCATATTTTTATAGACAATATCAATAGCCTGGCGATTGGGCCGCAGAGCAAGCTAAAGCCGCACACGAAAGGAGGGGTTACCGAGTCCAGCTAGACGAAAAAAAATCTTTTTATGGGTCGCTTTCTGAAGATTATATATATAGTTTATGTACTTATTTTAAATTGAGTATATGTTCTTCTCAATCTTTTTTTTTCTGAAGTTCTTTTTTTTTCGATTGAAAATAAAAGATTAAAAAGAAGCGCTTTTGGGAGGCACCCCAAATTTTATTTTATATTTTTACCATTTTATTTTTTTAGTTTTGAAACATTTTATTAGTTTTAGTTCTCATATTCTATTTAAATTTTATTTTCAGTTTCTATTATTTCTTTATTTTTCATTTTCAGCTCCTGCAGAGGACCTACTGAATTTCCACTCCACCAGCCTCGGCGGATGATCAGGGCAGTCCCCCTAGATCTTCTTTTTATTTTCTGTGTTGATTTACTTTTTTTTTCATACATATCATGTACCTAGATATTATTGATTTTGCTTTCTTTATTTGTACATCCCATGTGGGGTACCCACTTTGTTTTACACTAAGGACAGTGTGTTCTTCAAGTGTGGGGTGGGTGTGGGTAAACCGTATGTTCTCTTCTTTTTCCCATGACTTTTGGATGTGTCTGAAATTGCTATCACTGGTGTTGTTTATTTTTAGGATGTTAGGACCTATGTTTTTCATGACATTTAAGCTTAGTTTATTATTTCATAATTAATGACTTAATTCACACACTAGTAATTGATTGTCCCTTTCGATTTTTGTTCTTAGAAAGCAATTTCATTGTATTCAATATGTCAATTTGGTCGGGTTAAACCGGTGTTACTTGAGTTCCTTGCAAATTTACAACTTTCAACTTTGAACTTTGAACTTTGATTATGCCAATCTCTTATACAATTTATGTGATGATTCAATTGATAAGTTTGGAAACCAATTCAAAATTTTAGCCACTTCAAACGTGAGTTTTTGAACTAAAATTTGAGCATCCATTGCACATTATGCTCATGATTTTTCTTGTTTGAGTATGCACTGTACTTAATTTTGCTTCTAGAACTTGCTTTGTAATGCTTGGTGAGGTTACATGAACTTTTGAATACCATTAGATGATTTGGGCAACTCAGGAATTCATCACATCTGGCCAAAAGCCTACCCTTTGTTTCCATTAGTCAACCAGTTTTGAGCCTTAACCTTTTCTTCATGATTTACGCATACACCCTACACATACACCATTCTATACATTTATCTTTCCTTTCACCCTGTATACTGAATAATTATGTGTTATGCTTCTTCTTTTATAGAATCATAGTGCCTAATTTTGTTATAAATTCACTTAGTCTTTTTATTCATTCTTTGATGCTCCCTTCAATCTAAATTGGATAATTGTTCTCATTGTTTATGTCACTAATCGTGCAACCCCTATGTAAGCTGTTGTGGCATATATATATGTTAAAAAAAAAAAGAAGAAAAAGTAAAAGAAAAAAATTTCTGACTTATTTATTAGCTCTTAGCTCTTTTGAATTTAATTCTTATGAGCATCCTTCACTTCAAATAAGGCTTAGTGATGAGCATAGTTTTACACATATTTGCTTGCATATTATTGCGTATGTTCTTAGCAATTATTGTGCTTTTATTCCCAGATCACCCGTGTTTTATGTTCTTTTGCATTTCAGGAACATTTATAGGACCATCATCGGTGTTTAAGCAATTATAGATCAATACGTGCGGAAGCGGACGAGAATTCATCAAGATCGGATAAGAGCCCGCATTGCACATTGAGCACGGCTGAGTCAAGGCCGACCATCGCCTAGACTACGGCCGTGACCAACCATCAAAACTTGGTCTTCAAAATAATAGTTTGGGCACGGTTTCCGTAGCCACCACGGCCTTGACCCGTGGTGGATAACACGAGGCAACACGGCCGTGGTAGCCAACACGGGGAGAAACACTGGTGGTGAAACCTATGGTGAGATCCACAGTTTGACGCGGCATGGACTCACCACGGTAGTCTTGAGTTAAATATATAAGAAAAATTCATTTTTCTTAGAGAAGAGGAGAGGGAAAAAAGAGTGACATTGAGCCTGGGTGGTTCGGTTTGTCTTGAGTGCGAGAGAGAGTTGCGGTGAGTAAGAATCCGGAATCGTAAGATTCCGAGTGCTGATGATGGAGCAATTCAAGAGGCAGTTTGGGAGATTAATCAAAGTGTAGATCTAGATTTGGGGCTATTCATCCAATTCGAGAGAAAAGGGTGTACATGTTTTATTTTCATTATTCTTTCATTGTAATTGATTTCCTATATTGTTTTAAACATGAACATGTTTAGCTAAATTGATTAAATCCATTGGGATTTCTTTGCTATGTTGATTTGATATTATATTGTTGGATTGTTTGAGTTGGTTTTGTATTCTTCTTGTTTTCCGTGTTAATAAGATTATGCATTATTCATGAGACGTTGTGAATTGTGATGTTTAGATTGCTTTATGAGATTGAGAAATCCGTTTGGCAATTGGAACTTTGAATAGCAAGAACTGGTTAATAATCGCTTAGAGATAAGGATAATTAACTAGCCGGATTAAGAATTAACAAAGCTTAATAGAGGCGGATTAAAGCTTAATGCTAATTTAAGAATCAATCGTTAGGAAGAGATTCCAACTTTAGGTTATTAGGTTAAGAATTCGTCCACGGTAGCATAATTAGACTCACCGATCCTTTATCTTTTGTTTGATTGCCAACTAGTTTAGATTCCCTTTGGATTTGTCTTCTTGTCTTGATTATTTCACTTATCAATTACTCCTGCATCTCCCTTAGAATTTAGTTCGTAGTTAATAGCTAGTTTAGAAGTTATTCATCATCCATTTTAGGTTAATATAACAAAGAACAAAGAAGTAACACTGGGCTTTCGCTTTCCCGAGGAATACGACCTTGATACTCGCCATTAGTTCTATACTGCATCGATAGGTACACTGCCTTAGATTGTAGCTAACACGTATTTAGCCTATCAAGTTTTTGGCGCCGTTGCCGGGGAATTGTTTGAAAACTAGAGTGAAATTTGCTATTTGTTAATTTAGCCATTTTTTTTCTTTCTTATTATTTTATGATTTTTATTTTTATTTGTTTAATTATTTTAATTTTGTACATATTTATATAGTTTAAGTTTATGATTCATATAGTGAATGATAAGGAGGTTCAATGCTAAATTTAAACTCTTTGTATGATACAATGGAAAATGGGATCAGGAACCAAGAGAGTGCTAAAAATTGGGATGCCCTTGCATCTTTAGATGCTCGAGTGGAATCGTTTTGCAGGGCTACCGATCAACTCTCTTCTCCTATCCTTTCATCTCAAGTCATTTGTGAATTTTGTTGTGGTTTACATGTGTGTAATGATTGTCCATTGTATAATGATGTTGCTCATTGTTCTTATAACTGTGAACAGGTGAATTATACGGGAAGTTGGCCAAATGACTCGTATGGAAGCACCTACAATCAAGAGTGGAGCACTCATTCACCCTTTGGATGGAGCTTAAATGGCCAAGAACCACTAGGAATTCAGCAACTACATGACCTAATGTTGCACCTTCGACTCAAGATGAAGAGTTAGTGTCGGAGGAGGCCGATGATGAGGTTCATTACAAGTCTTGATGATGATTCCAACAAACGGAGAGGATACTTGAAGATCAACAAGCCTCGATTAAGAACATGGAGCATCAAGTAGGCTTGATCTTTTAGTTACTAGCGGCAGAGCAATTGGAAACTCCATCGAATCCGAGGAGCATTTGAGCGCCATCACTTTGCATTCAGGTGAGAATTTTTCCGGTTTATCTACTATGTTTGATGATGATGTACTGTGCGGTGACGATCTCTTGAGCATGGAGATGGAACCGAAGAAAAGAAGAAAGAAAGCGAACATAATTCCTCCGAAAGACTATCAACAAGAATGTACGATTGATGATCTTTGAGTTGCGATTAGAGGAATTGTTGGTAGATTTTCCACAAGTCCCTTTCGATGATGGAAGATGAGCATGAGTTATCCAATAAAGAAGTCTTGGAGGAGCTCGAGTTTCTTTTAGCAAGAGAACCAAGCCGGGGATCAAGAAAACCATCAACACTCCAAGAAATTGCCCAGTCGATCCTTCCAATTGTTGAAACTCTAGCTTTCAAATTGGAAGAGCCCTAGAGCATCATGACCATGTGCAATTATATGAGGAGCGAGTTTTGCCCATCATTGGCTTCTTGCTTGATGGTCGGGAAGAGGAAATTGTGACGATTATCCTAGCTAAGGATACTTGAAGACATTTGCTTGGAAGAAGGATGGATGGTCGTCGATCACGACTTATTGCCTTTCACCATGAGTCCGGTGAAGACTCATCACATAAAAGAAGCGCTTTTGGGAGGCACCCCAAACTTTATCTTTAATCTTTAATATTTTAACCTTTTTTTCGAAACATTTTATTAGTTTTAGTTTTCATATTTTCAGTTTCGATTTTATTTCTTTATTTTATTATTTTGATTCTCACTGGAGAGCACCGAATTTCCACAACATCACCTCAATGGATGATCGAAGGGCCCCTAGATCTTTATTTTTGCATTTATTTACTTTATTTTTCATAGATGTCATGCACTTGGATTGTATTGCCTTTGTTCTCTCTGGTTGAGCATTCCATGCGGGGTATCCATAACATTTTACATCAGGGATGTGTTCTTCAAGTGGGGTGCTTATGGATAAACCCTAATCTCTCATATGGATTTTTAATTGCTATGGCTAGGTGTTGTGTATTTTTAGGAGATGTTAGGACATTGTGTTTTTATGCACTTGAGTATGCTAATTTTGGTGATTGATGACTTGATTTATAGAATTGTAGTTACTTTTCTTTGTTGTTCATTGTCCTTGGAAAACAATTTATGGTGTTTTACACATCAACCCCTACCCGGGTTAAACCGGTGTTATTTAATTATTTTCGAATTGTCGAATTTTAACTTAGAACGTTGATAATATCATATGCATGTGTTCTAAATAATGATTCAATTAATGATGTTGCGAACCAATTGCACCTAATACCACACCCGAAATGAGATTTTGAGCCGGTTGAGCATTCATTATACTTATGCTCTTTATATTTCTTGTTTGAGTGTGCATTGTACTTAACTTTGCTTCTAGAACTTGCTTTGTAATCGTGTTGAAGTTACATGAATATTGAATACCATGAGATGATTTGGGCGATTTAGGATTCGGTGATTTGACCAAAAGCCTACCACCTTATGTTTCCATTAGTTAGCCAATTTTTGAGCCTTAACCTTTTCTTCATAATCTACACCTTACACTTCAATTATACCATTCTTTACATTTATCTTTCCTTTACCCTTACGTCGGAATTTCTTTACGTGATATATATTCGACTTTATGTGGGATTAAAATGCTAGTTGCTATGTTGGTAAATTCACTAAATCTTTTGATATTTTAAATGCTCCCCTTGATCCAATTTGTATTTGTTATTCTTTATGTTTATTCGAGTTGTATACGCCGGCTATCGCTACGCTAAGTCGCTAGTTCATTTCTTTTAAAAAAAAAAAAAAAAATAAAAAAAAAAAAAAAGAAAAGAAAAAAAAAAAGAAGAAGAAGAAAAAAAATAAAAAATATATATAATAAACAAATCTCTTTAATTATTTATCTTTTTATTGGATTTAGAGCATTTGCGGCGTTATTCTATGGTAGGGATTTTAAGTGAGCGATTCTTTCGTGATCTTAGGCATTTAATCCTTTGAGCATATAATATTGTTTATCATGCAATTCCGGCATTTTCATACTCCGTCCAAATCTCCGTACCTTTACCCTAGCCCCATTACAACCTTGGTAAAAACCCTTTGATTTTGGTATTTACTTATTCACGATGGCGAAGATATGATTTATAAGCAAGCTTATGGTGAGGGTCTTGTGCATTTGCTTTGAGGGATTTGTTATTTACCTAATATACACTTTGAGCGACTTGAGTGATCCTTGTGAGGCATTGGTTCATGATGTTGGTGTTGAGTTGTCATTTAAGTTACTCATGCATTAATATTATTTCCATTCTTTGTTAATGATTTGTAATTTGATTTCCCATTGAGGATCAATACTCTCTGTATCCTCATGGAGGGGCATAAGCTGAAATGAATTGCTAAATACTTTGTAGTTTTATTGGGTTGAGTTGTTAATTGCTGCTGCGAGGACAAGCAAATAAGCTTAAGTGTGGGGTAATTTGATGAGCATAAGTTTTACATATTTGCTGCATGCATGCATATTGCGTATGTTTTAGCAGTGGCTTTTATCTTTTCCCGGACCATGTGTTTCATGTTCTTTTGCATTTCAGGAACATTTATAGGACCATCATCGGTGTTTAAGCAATTATAGATCAATACGTGCGGAAGCGGACGAGAATTCATCAAGATCGGACAAGAGCGCGCGCACATTGAGCGGCGCCGTCAAGGTGCCCACTCCGGACCGGCTGAACCGCCCGACCAAAACTTGGTCTTCAAAACAATAGTTTGGGCACGGTTTCCGTAGCCACCACGGCCTTCAGTGGTGGATAACCGTGGCCGTGGTACGGCGCGCTGCGTGGTGAAACCCTCAGTGAGATCCACATTAGTTCAACAACCGGCATGGACTCCGGCCGGTGGCGACCAGACTCACGCCTTGACAGCCAGTTCTTGAGTTAAATATATAAGAAAATTCATTTTTTCTTAGAGAAGAGGAGAGGAAAAAGAGTGACATTGAGCACATGGTTGGTGCCCTTGCCTATCTACGCAATACAATCTGCTAGAGAGAGGAGAGTTGGGTGGTAAGAAGTCCGGGAATCGTAAGATTCAGGGTGCAAACGATGGTGGAGCAATTCAAGAGGCAGTTTGGGAGATTAATCAAAGTGTAGATCTAGATTTGGAGCTATTCATCCAATTCGAGAGAAAAGGGTGTACATGTTTTATTTTCATTATTCTTTCATTGTAATTGATTTCCTAGATTGTTTTAAACATGAACATGTTTAGCTAAATTGATTAAATCCATTGGGATTTCTTTGCTATGTTGGTTTAATATTATATTGTTGGATTGTTTGAGTTGGTTTTGTATTCTTCTTGTTTTCCGTGTTAATAAGATTATGCATTATTCATGAGACGTTGTGAATTGTGATGTTTAGATTGCTTTATGAGATTGAGAAATCCGTTTGGCAATTGGAACTTTGAATAGCAAGGCCCGGTTAATAATCGCTTAGAGATAAGGATAATTAACTAGCCGGATTAAGAATTAACAAAGCTTAATAGAGGCGGATTAAAGCTTAATGCTAATTTAAGAATCAATCGTTAGGAAGAGATTCCAACTTTAGGTTATTAGGTTTAGGAATTCGGTTATCTCGAGAGAGAAACTGAATTCGCTAAGAATTCATCCACGGAGTAGCATAATTAGACTCACCGATCCTTTATCTTTTGTTTGATTGCCAACTAGTTTAGATTCCCTTTGGATTTGTTTTCTTGTCTTGATTATTTCACTTATCAATTACTCCTGCATCTCCCTTAGAATTTAGTTCGTAGTTAATAGCTAGTTTAGAAGTTATTCATCATCCATTTTAGGTTAATATAACAAAGAACAAAGAAGTAACTCTCGGGCTTCGCTTTCCCAAGGGCTACCTACCGATACTAGCCATTAGTTCTAAGGCGCATCGATGGGTACTTTGCTTGATTGATTGTAGCAAACACGGTTTAGCTCATCCTTAGTTGAGTATTTTTTGTTGTTTTCGCATTAAGCTCCTGAAGCATTCATTCTAAATAATTACATGATTTTTTAGTATACTTTACACTTCTACCTAAATATTCTTAATTTACCTTAGCCACATTTCAACCCTTGTAAAGACCCTTTGATTTTGGTATTCATTTATTCGCAGTAGCGAAGATGAGATTGATAAGCAAGCTTATGGTAAATAGGTTTTGAGGAATTTTGTGATTTGAAGCAATGGTTCCTAGTCTTTAATGCTGAATTATTATATAAGTTGTACTTCGAGATGGTATTATTATATTTCTTCTTTGAAGG
The DNA here is from genome assembly GCF_019578655.1 of Ricinus communis. NCBI lineage: Eukaryota > Viridiplantae > Streptophyta > Magnoliopsida > Malpighiales > Euphorbiaceae > Ricinus > Ricinus communis. The sequence goes on along the minus strand of NC_063265.1, from coordinate 222,610 downwards.
TCTATAATTTGTTTAGTTACTTGAGTTTCATTCTTTATATGTTGAATAAGGTTAAGTTGTGAACTTTAGCATGGATTTTGAGGGATGATTGTTGCTTGTATATGTATTGAGTTATTGATTGCTTGAGGACAAGCAAAAGCTTAAGTGTGGGGTGATTTAATGTGCATCATTTTATACATATTTATATGCCCACTTACTTACATTTTTGTTTATAGTTATCTTGTTTATGCTAGAATCACTTGTGTTTTAGTTCCTTTCATGTTTCAGGTGATTATCGATGGACATTATCAGTAGTCGAGGGAAATACGTGCAATTATGGACCATAATCCATCAAAATTGAGCAAGGACTAGCATTCCAAGGTTGAGCATGGCCTAGACTCTGGCCATGCTAAGCCATCAACACTTGACCCTCGGTGCCATTTTACGCCACAGATTTAGTTGAGGCCGCCTCCACCATGGCAAACAGGGCACACGCACCAAAGCCTTAAGTTGTGGGCGGAGGTCCAGCCTGGCCTTCACGCTGGGGCAGGCGGCCACGAGCCCCTTGAGATATATAGACAAATTCTATTTATTGAGGAAGGTTTGAATTTTCTAACTTGATTTCACACATACATGCATAAGCCATCCTTTTCCAAACTTCAATATTCGACTTTAGGAGACTATTTCATCTATTGAAGGAGGATTACATTGGTTTAAACATCAAATTGAAGATCAATAGTAGATTTGGAGGCATTCAAGAGGCAATTTAGGGTTCATCATTCGGAATTGGGAATTTATGATTTTTCATCCAACTTGAAGAAGAAGGGTGCACATGCTTTCAAATTACTTTTCTCAATTTGTTCTTTACTTTGTGTTGCTTGTTAGTATGAGTAGCTAGAACTGTTGAACCCATTGGGGTTCCTATGTTGTTGGATTGCTTTTAATGTTTATGAGATTTCGATTGTCAATGCTTGTTTCTTCTTGCTTTCATTATTAATGAGAAATCACATTATTCATGAGACGTTGTGAGTTGTGGTGTTTAGATTGCTTTATGTAATTGAGAAGTTCATTTAGTAATTAGAAATTTGAAAAGCAAGAACTGGTTAATTATCACTTAGAGATAAGGGTAATTGACTAGCCGGATTAAGAATTAACAAAGCTTAATAGAGGCGGATTAAAGCTTAATGCTAATTTAATAATCGATCGTTAGAAAGAGATTCCAACTTTAGGTTCTTAGGTTTAGGAATTCGCTTATCTCGAGAGGGAAACCAAATTCACTTAAGAATTCATCCACGGCTAATCATAATTGGTAATCAATATAATCTATACCTTCACTAAAATCCAACTAGCTTAGGTCCCCTTGAGTTTGCTTTTTTCCTTTGATTGTTTCACGAAATCCTTTCAGTCTGTCTGACACTTAGTTAATCACTTGCTTACATTTAATCATAGACTTCATTGATTTTATTAGGGTTAGATATCATAAGATGTTGTAGTAGTTCTAGGATCACTCTTTCCCGAGAATATGACCTTGATACTCACCGTTAGTACTAGTCTGCATTAATAGGTTCACTGCCTTAGATTGTAGCTACACAAATAGCCTATTAGAAACATAACGCAACTTATTAAGAAAAGTAGTTATGGCATTGTCCTTTGCCATTGCCTCCTGTTGCCAATCAAGCATGACATCTTCTAATAAGTCATGACATACCATTAGACAATCTAGTGTCACCCTAATCTTTAAATTGACGTGCATTATCCGCATATAGCAAAGTGCACACATCGTATCAAGTAATACGATGATGAATAAAAGTATTGTTTCACTGAGGACTAATTATGAGTACTACCTTCAATCATACACTAATGTCTAGCAATCAAAACATTGTTTGGATGTAGTAATACTTGAAAATAAAACAATCTTGAAAATAAAGATTAAAAAAATTGGTAAATTTATCAAGGATAAAGCCTATTTAAATAGTGAATTCCCATAATAAGTTAAGTATTTCATGAAACAAACATCAATTAATTCAAATCAAGAGTTGAGTTAGAATTCTACAAAATTAGGTTTAAAAATTTCTCAAATGATTAAACCCTGATTCCTAAGAGAAGGGAGAGGAATCGTTTCTCAAACCTACTCACTTAGGTCATGCAATAAGATTAAGAAACTATTGAACCAAAGTATCTTATAGATCTATCTCTAGTATCCCAATCAATCCTCAATCCCTAAGATGCGATCAATTCATAAAAAGTTACCTCTAATCAATTTATAAAAAAAAATCCCAATCAGTATGTTGACTTATCAATTGAAATAGATAATTAAGCAATCAATGGAACAAAATAATTCATAGAAAAGATTAATTGCATTAATTTTAAATCAATCCAAACAAAACATACTAGGGTTCATCAAAATTCAAATAGTAGGAAAATTAGTTCATACATATTACAAAAAAGAAATAAAGATTAGGGAAAGAAGATTTCAAACTAATCATGAAAGAGTAGAAATGAAAATCTTTAATCTTCAATCTTCAATCTTAGAAAGCAATTAAGGAAATGATATTCTTCTTTGAGAAATGACCAATCAAAACCCTAAAAGTGGAAGGAAAATGAAGTTTCTAAGTGTTTCTCTCTCTAAAAATGAAAATATCATGGAACTCCCTTAAAGCAACCCTAAAAGTTCCTTGAATAGCGTGTTTTTACGATCCATATGGAGACCACATGGCCGTGTGGCGTCCTTAGCTCAAAATTGTTCTTGAGTCAATCCTCTGATCATATGGGAAGGGCACACAGGCCTGTCTTCTTCCCGTGTCGGGTCTTGGACATTCTACCATATTTTTATATCACACAGGCATGTTCGTCCACTCTTTCAATCTGTCAATTTTTGCACTTCACACGGGCAAGTTCTTCCTATATCGTGCGTGTGTGATTCTCCGTTCCTTGATAAACAAGTACTCCTTAGCTGATTTTTGTGTATTTTGATGCCAAAACTTCCTCTTGTCATGCAAGCTTGCCAAGTACCTAAAAAGGACTGAAACCAAACTCAAACAAATAAATTAAACTAACTTTAAGGTGAAATCAAGATAAAATAAGACTCAAAAGTAAATGCTTCTAGCACTTATCAAATTCCCCTACACTTGAGCAATTGTTTGTCCTCAAGCAAATTGAATAGAATCAAAAACAAAGAAATGATAAACTCTCTCTTCAACAAATAGATATCAAATAATATCAAGGCTAATCATTCATATCATCACAACCTAGAATCATTAGCCAATAATCGATCCTTAAACAAAATACCGACATCTTGGGTAGTCTTATAATAGGAAGTAATGAAAATTAAAACATTGACATTTAAAGTTAAGGGAATGAGCATTCCTTCCAAACAACCAAAAATTTCGAAGAAAACAAAAATAAAGATTCCTCCTCTGAGCATAAAATAAATTCTCATAAAATGCAATTACTTATGTCTCTTTTTTTTAGAGATCTACGCATATTCAAAATCGTGACTCTAGCCTTTTGACGCGAGTGTAGACATTGATAATGCCAACCCCCGGTTACTCAACTAGAATCACAAAGCTAAATAACTATTCATATTCTCAAATTTCCTTCAATTTATTCTTTTTCATTTCGAACCCTTTTTAGAATAACGGAATAGAGCGAAAAACATAACTAAAGTTTCAAGTAAAAATAAGGCAACACTATGAATCAAAAATCCTAGCATGGATACCAAATTCAATTTACAATTCAAAGCTAAATCAACTAAATCATAATTCAATAAACATCTAACCAACTTTATTATTTTGAACCTATAAATTTGAGAGAGAAAATCATAACAAGTAATTAATTGAATTCAATAAGTTTAATGGGGATCAATTATAACTAACTAAGCAAAAGACAACAAAACCTTCCCCAACACTTATTGGACACATTGTCCTCAACGTGTCTATAAAAATTAAAAGAAACAATGGGAAAGGAATTGCTCCCTTGGATATAAGTAGATTTCAGAATTTTGAGTCCAAAACTTTAAGTTACTTATTCCACTAACACATGCTTAATACAATGATAAGTGTAAAGATAGTAGAAGATCATAATAACATACTAAGGTACAGAACCAAATTTACTTTGAAATAAAACCAAATAAAAGAGTTCGAAAAAGAAAATTAAATTGTGCAAAAATTAAAATTGTTCTAATTCGAAACACAACAAAACAAAAACAAATCAAAGCAACTAAATTGTTCAAAGTACAAAATGAATAAAAGCAAATTTGGCATTTAGCTTGCCATTCCATCATCATCATCGTCCTCCTCCTCCTCCTCATTGCTATCTTCGGAATCAATATCATGAATAGCTCCATCATCTGGCTGCACTTGATGAGGTCGATAAAAATTCGATGGAGGTCGTGGCGGGGCATATCCTTATGACTGCCAATAGTGCACCATCGAGTTTTGGAGCCAGTCCATGTTCATTATTGACGACGCATTATTTCTTGCTAATTTCGAAGCATCCCTAACATTTGGACTTAATTATTGAGCAGCTTATTTTCTTGCCATTGAAGCCCATGTAATTACATTTACAATCTACAATTTTGCTACTCAAATTCTATCGGCTTCTGATCCTTGTTCGTTCGCATAAAGTTGTAATCCATCCAATCATACGGCTCACCTCAGGAAGGGCTGGAAGAGGATAATGGCCTACCGCTTGGGAGTAGTGAGTAGCACACCGTGATATTCGTGGTGGTGGATGTGATTTTTTACTCAGTTGGTAAGGAAAACTGAAAATTGTCTTGAGGTTGAGGTATGTTAGACAAAATATCTTTGTCCTTGTCCATATGCTGCAAGGTTTCAAGGCCCATCAATTTTGGCAATCCATCTAGTGTCATTGCCGAAAGTCCATAAAAAAACCCGTAAATTCTTAGCTAACCGTGTTATATACATTCCATCATAAAAATACCCTTTGTCCAATTTCTTGACTTGCTCTAGCAAATACACCAATAAGCTCAAAGCCATATTGCACAATATAACCTCCTCTAGACACATTAAATAAAATAAGTCTGTTTGAGGGCAATGTCCTTCACTCTCTCCTCTACCTATGATTGTGGTAGTCAACAAGAAATGCATAAAATGTAATGACAAAAATTAAAAGCGGAGGCCTTAGATTTAGAGGTCACATACCTAGCGCATTCGGCGCCAACTTTACCCAAACCCCTTCCATAGTGCGATTTTTGAAGAACTTGAAAAGTGCATGCTTATATTCGTCGAATGCCACTTCTTCTTCCGTGTAGATACCCATTGCAATGTCGAACTCATTTACCGACATATCAAAAATATTTTCTATCCATTTGAAACTTAATTTTCTTACCCGTACGATCAATTCTTGAGCTGACTTCGAAGCGTATAGTACACAAGAACTCGAGGGTGATCTCTGTAAAGGCTGGTTCCGAAATCTCAAAAAATTTCTTCCATGTCGATTGGTTTACCCATCCTCTAAGTTGCTCCTTAAAGCCAATAGACCGCATAAACTCCCAATCGAAATGACGAGTTGGTCAAGATTCCTTGTTGGCCAGATTCTCAAATCGTGCTAAGGAGACGTTATCGGTGAATTTCACGGATGGGTGATTGTGATTAAAAAAACTAATGGGGCGGCCAAAGTAGGGGCTTATGACGAAGAGCTTCCACTCCTAGGAAGTTTAGTTGGGATTTGGGTAAGAGTTCGCTTCTTAAAGGCACTTTTCTTAGGTCCTATTATGAAGAAGAGGAAAGGAGGAGGAAAGAAAGAGATAGAGAAATGAAAAGGGTGAAGAGTGTGTTAAGAAGGAAAATGGTGTTTGAAGGCAAAGGAGTGAGAAGAGATAAGAGGAAAATGATGAAGTTTTAGAGAGAAAAGAGATAGGCGGCTAGGGTTATATGATGAGTAAGTGAAAAAATGAAAAAAGGTTTATATATTATGCATTTTGTAATTCCACATGGGAAGAGACACGGGCGTGTGGCTCCCCGTGTAGCATCTCTGACATTCCAGCGTTTGAATCACACGAAAGGGACACGGGCATTTCACTTCCCCGTGTGATATGAAAAAGGCTTCAAGAGGTTTTTGTGATGTTAGAAGAGAAAGGACACAGGCGTGTCACCTCCCCGTGTCGCTTGTGTTTCCTCTCGGCCAATTCCCCTATTTCACATAGGAATAGACACAGACATGTGGCTCCTTATATGGTGTAGAGTTTCAAGTATATCCCTAATGTTCCTTTGAATGGAATCATGCAATTAACTCCTATATGCCTTATTAACTTAATAATAAAATTGACAAACCCACAATTCACACAAACATGCTTAAAACGTAATGAAACTTGAATCGAAAGAAATTGAATTTATTAAAAAGCATAAAGAACTAGCCAAAATTAAGACAACTTGTCTCCAAACCCTAAACAAAAACTAAATACCAATCAACTAACTAATAGAAAAAGTTTATTAACTAGAACTAAAAGACCAAAATCTATTTTAATGGCTTCCTTGGTCGCCCTCTACCTCTTTTAACTTTGGAGGGTTGCTGAACCTTCTTTGGACGTCCTCGTCCTCTCTTAGGTATTCAGATAACACGATCACACTTCTTGGGATGATCTCGAGGTCTTGGGGTAGATGGAGTGGCTTTTCTACCTTCCCAATCACTAGGTTTACTAGGACCACGCTTCTTGGTTAGCTCACTCATGCTACTCATTCTCTACTATTTCCTCCAAAGTGTGAACTTCTTCTATGATTTTGGCTATGCTATTTAATAAGCTAATATGGCAATAAACTCCCATGGCCTTAGATCCCATGGTCTTCTTCTCTTATAGAATGGTACCCATCTTCTAGGGGATGTTGAACGAGGTAAAGGAAATCCCGCTTCATAATCCTATATAGGCGTGGTGTGGGTGACAATGATCTATGCCTATATTTAGGTGGTAATGGTGAAGGTAAAGAAGGAACATCATGTACCTGGTTTTCTTGAGTGCTCATGGCTATTGGAGAAGTAAGAAAAATGGAAAATGTTAAAGGGAAGATAGATGAGGTCCTAATAGAGCAACTCCTAAGAGTTTTAGTCCTAATTAAAATTGATAGTGCTTATTGGAATAATATCACTATTTTAGCTATTATAGTAAAACTAAACTCTTACTCCTTAAAGAAAAAGGAAAAGAAAGACAACTCTAATACAACAACTAGTTTAATTCTAATTAACTTAAACTCTAAAACCTCATGGGCCTTAATTGAACTAAAATGGGCTCGAACCTATACAAAATTAAACTAAAACCCAATAGGAGTAAGGAATGGGTTAAAATCCTTAGTTCTAATACAAAAGAAAAAAGAAGATAGTAATAATAAAAGCATGATTAACCAAAAATACAAACAACAGTAAAAAATAATTAAAAAGAAAAAGTAGGTTGCTTGTAACACTTTTTTTCCTGAATCAAATAGACAAATCTGTATCAACTCACATTGACTCGAGAACTTGTAACACTTTTTTTCCTGAATCAAACTCTCCTCCAAAATATGGTTTTAACCTATGGCCATTAACTTTGAAATCACCCTTTTTAGGATGAGTTAACTCAACTGTTCCATATGGAAAGATTTGCTTAACCACTATGGGCTTGACTAACGTGACTTTAATTTACCTGGAAAAAGCTGAAGTCTTGAATTAAAGAAAATCACATTATCTCCAGCTTGAAACTCTCTCCTTGGCTTAATTCTAACATCATGCAACTTCTTATGCGTTCTTTGGTTAGATGAGCATTCTCATACGCATACAGCCTCCATTCATCCAATTCATTAACCTGCAATTTTCTCTTCAAACATGCACTAGCAAAATCAAAATTAACTTGTTTAATTGCCCAAAAAGCTTTCTGCTCAATTTCAACAGATAGATGACAAGATTTTCCATAAACTAATCTATAAGGAGTAGTTCCTAAGGCTATTCTGGATGCAATCCTATAGGGCCACATAACATCATATAGTTTAATGGACCAATCCTTCCTAGATCGTTCTACAGTTTTCTCAAGGATCCTCTTTAACTCTTTATTGGTATTCTCTACTTGACCACTGGTTTTAGAGTGATAAGGGGTAGCAAATTTATGTGTGACTAATTCTTTTTAACACGTTTTCTAGCAGAGCATTAAGAAAGTGTGTATCCCTATCACTAACAATGGCCTTAAGGATGCCAAACCTATAGAAAATCTTTTTCAAAAATTTCATTACTACCCTTGCATCATTACGAGGCAAAGCTTGTGCCTAAACCCATTTAGAGATATAATCAATACCCATCAATATATATTTATTGTCAAAAGAACTAGGAAAGTGTCCCATGAAATATATGTCCCACACATCAAAAATTTCACATTCAAATATACCATGTTGGGGCATTTTATTACGAGATGAGATATTACATGTACGTTGGCAATGATCACATTCTTGCACAAATGATTGGCTATCCATAAACAAAGTTGGCTAATAGAATCTTAATTCTAGGACTTTTTGAGCTGTTCTACTCACCCTATAATTTCCTACAGCTGGTCCACTATGGCATTGACCAAGAATGCTCATAGTTTATGGCCATGCCACACACCTCCTTATTATCCTACCTACACATATTTTAAATAGAAAAAAGGTCTTCCCAAAAGTAATATTTCAAATCTGTAAAGAATTTCTTCTTCTGTTGATAAGATTATTCTTTTGGAAGTTCTCTTGTAACTAAATATTCTGCAAAATCAACATACCATGGTATTGAAAAATCTGAACTACATAATAAATTTGTTATAGTATACAACTATTCATCCGAAAAAGTGATCATTAATGTCCCTCTTATGTAACTTCTCCATATAGGGGTTTGATGTGTGCTACTCGTGTTAGCTACAATCTAAGGCAGTGTACCTATCGATGCAGTCTAGCACTAATGGCGAGTATCAAGGTCGTATTCCTCGGGAAAGCGAAAGCCCAGAGTTACTCCTTTGTTCTTTGTTATATTAACCTAAAATGGATGATGAATAAATTCTAAACTAACTATTAACTACAAGCTAAGTCCTAAGGGAGATGCAGGAGTGATTGATAAACGAAATAATCAAGACAAGAAGAAAAACCCAAAGGGAATCTAAACTAGTTGGCATCCGAACAAAAGATAAAGGATCGGTGAGTCTAATTATGCTACCCGTGGACAAATTCTTAACAGAATTCGGTTTCTCTCTCGAGATAACCGAATTCCTAAACCTAATAACCTAAAGTTGGAATCTCTTCCTAACGATTGATTCTTAAATTAGCATTAAGCTTTAATCCGCCTCTATTAAGCTTTGTTAATTCTTAATCCGGCTAGTTAATTATCCTTATCTCTAAGCGATTATTAACCAGTTCTTGCTATTCAAAATTCCAATTGCCAAACGGATTTCTCAATCTCATAAAGCAATCTAAACATCACAATTCACAACGTCTCATGAATAATGCATAATCTTATTAATACTGAAAACAAGAAGAATACAAAACCAACTCAAACAATCCAACAATATAATATCAAGCCAACATAGTAAAGAAATCCCAATGGATTTAATCAATCTAGCTAATCATGTTCATTCTCAAAATATACAAGAATTCAATTACAACAATAAGCAAAGGTAGAGAAAACCCGATTACACCCTTGGATGAGAGTAAACCGCCCCAAATCCTTTTGCTCCAATTGAATCGATTCTTGTTCCTCTTGCTCGATTTGAAAATCAATCAACGAACCTTGCCCAATCTTCAATCCTTCAAGGAAATCTGATTGAAACCTTGATCCAAGTCTCATTTTCCATTGATTTCAGCTCAGAAAACCCCTAGGGAGAGAAAAATTAGGGTTTTGGGACGTTCTAACCCTATCCTCCTCCTTTTCTCTTCTTTTCGTTCTTTTAATTAATACTCCCTGTTGCCTCTAAAACGGCCGTGTTACTGGCCGTGTTCTTAACACGGGATGGTGTTCCTGGCCGTGTTACTCTCTGTGGCCATGCTCCCTAAAATCTACTTCTTCTTTGATGTCCAACACGGCCGTGTTTGTCCCTGTGTTGATAACACGGCCCATGTTTATGACCATGTTAAGAACACGGCCAGTGTTGAGATCAACACGGCCATGTTCAGCTTCCTCATGCTCATACTTAGCTCGTTTCGGCAGCTTTGACGTCCAATTATGCCCCAATTCTTTCCTTTTTCATCCTTTGACCTCTTTTGGACCTAATGCACACAAACATATGTATAAGGTGAGTGTTGAGACCAATTCACATCCAAATGTCCATAAAATCAATCTTAAAAACCCCATTTAGATGTGTGTATTTTACGCACATCAGGGTTCTCAAGGCATGATAAATAGTCAGTAGCCAAGTTTTTTGCACCTCTTTTGTCTTGTATCTCCAAATCAAATTCCTACAATAGTAAAACCCATCTTATCAATCTTGGTTTCGCATCAGTTTTAGAGAACAAATACCTCAATGTTTAATGGTCAGTGTATACTATCACTTTTGACAAAATCATGATTAAAGTTTTTTAAAAGCAAAAATAACTGCAAGCAGTTCCTTTTCAGTAGTAGTGTAGTTCGCCTACGTGTTAGTCATCTTTTACCACATAATAGATGGGCTGAAAGTATTTTTCTTTCCTCTATCCAAGAGCGACTCCAACTGTAAAGTCACTTGCGTCACACATTAGTTTAAAGGGAAGACTTCAATCTGGCGCTACCATAATTGGGGCGTCAACAGGCTTAGCTTTTAGGGAGGTGAAAGCTGACATACATTCCTCATCAAATATAAAGTCAACACCATTGTCCAAAAGTCTAGTAAGAGGTCTAGCTATTTTAGGGAAGTCTTTAATGAACCTACAATAGAAACCTGCAAGCCCAAGAAAACTTCTAATAGCTTTGACAGATAAAGAGGTGACAGTTTCTCAATAGTCTCAATCTTAGCTGTATCCACCTCAATTCCTTTACTAGAGATTTTGTGTCCCAACATAATACCTTCCTGTACCATAAAATGGGATGTCTCCCAATTTGGCGCCAAATTGGTCTCCTTATATCTTATCAATACCTCTAAATGCTCTAGACATTTTTTAAATGAACTTCCATGGACAGAAAATTCATCCATGAAAACTTCCATAATATCCTCAACCAAGTCAACAAAGATAGCCATCATGCACCTATAAAATATAGCTGGTGCATTGCACAATCTGAATGACATTTTTATATATGCAAAGGTTCCATAGGGGCATGTGAACGTGGTCTTTTCCTGATCCTCAAGGGCTATTGGAATATGAAAATATCCCAACAAACCATCTAGAGAATAATAGTACTTATGCCCTAATAATTTCTCTAGCATTCAATGAATGGTAATGGGAAATGATATTTCCTCGTGGCATCATTCAACTTCCTGTAGTAGATGCACACCTTTCGTCATGTCACAGTTCTTGTTAGGATTAGCTCGTTATTTTCATTTACCACAACTGTCATGCCTCCCTTCTTCGGCACTAATCGTACTAGGCTTATCTATGAACTATCCGAAATAGGATAGATAATCCCGGCATCAAGAAGCTTAATCACCTTCTTTTTTACTACTTTCTTCATGTAGTAGATGCACACCTTTCGTCATGTCACAGTTCTTGTTAGGATTTCATTTACCACAACTGTCATGCCTCCCTTCTTCGGCACTAATTGTACTAGGCTTATCTATGAACTGTCCAAAATGGGATAGATAATCCCGGCATCAAGAAGCTTATTCACCTCCTTTTTTACTACTTTCTTCATGTTGCAATTGAGATGCCTTTGAGGTTGCACCACAGTTTTGAACTTTTCTTCCATAAGAATCTTATGGGTGCAAAGGGAAGGGTTGATTCCTTCTATATATGTAATTCTCCAAGCTATTGCCCTCTACTTCCTTCTCAAGACTTCCAATAGCATAGTCTTTTAGTCATCCAGTAATGCAGAACTGACTATTACTAGTAGCTTAGATCTTTCCATCAAGAAGGTGTATTCCAAATTTTCCAAAAGCTACTTGTATTTTAAAGAATGAGGGTCTTCAATGGAAGGATTCATCCTTTCCTTCTTCAGCATCTCAATAGACTAGAACGACTATTTTCTGATTAGCCTTGCCGCTCTTGGCATTTCACATTTTTTCTATTCCTGTACTAAACATAACTCCAAAGGATCTTTAGCAATAATAGATGAAGTAAAATTCACAGTCTCATACTTAATTCTATCATTACTAAGATCCATGTCATCAAGTACAAGCGGATGTTTCACAGCGTTAGGGATCTGAAAAGTCACTTGCTCTTCTCCTACCCTAATAATAAGATTACCATCATGAACATCAATGATGGCCCTAACTATAACAAGAAATGGTCTTTCTAAAATAAGGAAAACATCAACAGTTTCATCCATCTCTATAACTATAAATTCCATAAGAAAAATAAACTCTCGAACCTTTACTAACAAGTCCTCAATGATACCGCTAGGGTATATAACAGATTTTTCAACCATTTGAATACTCATGAATGTTGGTTTAGGTTCTCCTAGCCCTAATTTCTTGAACAAATTATAACGCATAACACTAATGCTAGCCCCCAAATTAGCAAGTGCATTATCAATATTTAAACTACCAATAAAGCAAGGGATAGTAAAATTCCTTAAATCTTCTAGCTTCTTTGGTAGTCTCCTTTGAATGATCACTGAGCTCTTTCTCGAAAGTTGCACCATTGATACTTCCTCGAGCTTCCTCTTGTTAGAGAGGAGTTTCTTTAAGAACTTAGCATACTGTCGAAAAAGTAAGGGATAGTAAAATTCCTTAAATCTTCTAGCTTCTTTGGTAGTCTCCTTTGAATGATCACTGAGCTCTTTTTTGACAGTTGCACCATTGATACTTCCTCGAGCTTCCTCTTGCTAGAGAGGAGTAATATACTCCTCGAGCTTCCTCTTGGGCATCTGCGATAGAGCTTCCACAAAAGGTATATTAATATGCAAGTACTTAAAGAGTTTAAGAAACTTACTAAATTGTGTATCCAATTTGTCCTTCTGAAGATGGTTGGAAAGGGTATTCTTGGTTTATATTCCTTCACAAAAGGGGTAGGGTTTTTTGTTGCTTCTACTTTATCCTCTACTTCAGCCTGTACACCCTTTTGTTCATCATCAACCTTCTCAGTCGTAGTAGAATTCTCATCTACTTTATCCAGCAAATTCACTCTAGTTCACACAAAAGTGTTTCTCCAGCAACAACGCCAAAAACTTGATAGGCTATTTATGTAGCTACAATCTAAGGCAGTGAACCTATCGATGCAGACTAGCACTAACGGTGAGTATCAAGGTCGTATTCTCGGACAAGGGTGATCCTAGAACTACTACAGCGTCTTATGATATCTAACCCTAACAAAATCAATAAAGTTGCTACTCTATGATTAAATGTAAACAAGTGGTTAACTAATTGTCAAAATACTCATAGTTTAAAAAGGAAAAATTGAACTCTAGACTGGTGAATAAATGTTTAACATTATTGTAGAAATTTGTATCACTATGGCTAAAATATATACCCAAATCCTCATAGTTTTCGGCCAACACAATAGGAGATCGCTTGCCTTGCCAAAAGAGCTCTTGATTTCTCTACATATGATATGATGTGCTCCTTGTTATAACTTACAGATTTCTTGAAGACAAAAGAAGATTTTAGTTCTATGGTCAATTAAGGTTTTATAAAGTCTCTTTAATTTCCTATCTCACGATTCCCACTCCCTTTGCCAATACATATAATGCCTATTTAGCCACTTCTCCTAATCTACCAGAAGTGTCCTCAACCTCCTCCCACGTGTGTCTATTACCCTTTCACTTTGGTGTCCAATTCTTCGACTCAAGAGGTCACCACTGAAATACCTTGATAGGTTCTCTTCATACACAGGCCTAATAATATACAGTAGAACCTCTATAAAATAATAACCTTGGAACCACGAAAATTATTATCTTATAGAGGTTATTACTTTATTGATAAATTAGTATTTTATAAATTTATCAATAAATTAATATTTATTATTTTAGAGAATTATTAATATTTTATACATCATTTTTTATTAAATTCATATAAAATTAATGAAGAAATTAAAGAATTTAGAAATGATCTTTGATATTCTAGATGCATAATGGACGATGGTGCATTGTATCAGAACTAATGTTGAGAATGATGTGATTTAAAATGCAATGCATGCATGTATATACATTAGAAAATGAAGTGTTTCAAGTGCACAATAAAATATTTATAAATAGAAATATGCACTCTAATTTCATATATCAAAATATAAGAATTCATATATATCTTCTCCTCCATGGCTTCTCATTTGAAAGGTGTAAAAAAATCTACACTAACAGATGATATGCGAAAAGCATTATGTGAGTACAAAAATGAGCATCCATCTTCAAGTCAAAAATTTTGCAACAATGGGTTCAACAAAAATTTGGTCTCTCTCTCAGCCAAGGAACAATATCAAATACTCTCAAAAGGTGAGTAGAATATTTGTCAAAGGAGATAACAAATAGCAATGTTAAAAGGCCCAAATCAGCCAGATAATGACGATCAAAATCGAGATGATAGTAATGTTTTACCACATGTTTCTCCAAAAGAGATTTTCTTGCGGTGGAGTCCTTGAAAAATTACTTGCTTCAACATGAGAAAAATATACCAGATGTGGTCTACGCTTTGCAAAAGATTAAAAATGAGATTAAATTTAGTTCACTTGTAAAGAAGAAATAATTAACTATAGATACATATTTTAGGAAAGAATAAAATTTAAAAATAGAAGTTATCTAGAAAGTGCTTTATTTTATAAATTTACACAGTATATGTAATTTTCATATGTATTTAATGAATTATTATTTTATATTATCAATGGGCTTTAAGGAATTTTTTAAAAATTATTATCTTATATATTTAATGAAATTATTATTTTATCCTACTAGCCCAAGTCGGGACCGGAGAAAATTATTATTTAGTCGAGGTTATTAATTTATTAACTATTAATTTATTGAGATTCTGATGTAACATCAAATTATCTCAAGGCCAATATGTATATATCATTGATCATATAGTAATTATAATGTCCTAAACTACCTTCGATTAGTGTTAGATTATATTTATCCTATAGTCCTAGAATTGATACGTATATGTCCTATTTTTTTATTGTAATTTTGGAACTCGATTAATCAAATAGGTCTTGGTCTTGCTATTAAAACTCTACTATTATACACAATAATCTAAATATTTATTTTACTAGAGGTTGAATTTTTTTCAATATTATATATTATTAAATATGTAAATGTGATTTATGCTAATAAAAAAACTAAAAAAGTTCAATAATGGAATATCATATCAATAATATTATAATTTCAAATACAAATTAAAAATGTAATTGATGTGCATCATTTTATACATATTTATATGCCTAATTACTTCCATTTTTGTGCATAGTTATCTCGTTTTATGCCAGAATCACATGTGTTTTGGTTCCTTTCATGTTTCAGGTGATCATCGATGGACATTATCAGTATTTGAGGGAGATACGTGCGAATATGGACCAGAATCCATCAAAATTGAGCAAAGGCTAGCATTTCAAGAATGAGCACGGCCTGGACTCTGGCCGTGCTGAACCATCGACATTTGACCCTCAAAAATGACCTTTCGGCACGGTTTCCTAGGCCACCACAACCTCCATCACGACCTGTGGTGGCTCAGCATCGGCGAGGGCACGGTTAGGGAGAAGAGGCTGATTTTTCGGGACTCGGAGATCCAGCACAGGCTTGAGCACGGCCATGCTGACCAGCACAGGCTTGAGCATAACCATGTTGAAGCATTTATATAGGCAAAATCGAATTCTTTTGTAGGGGGCAATTTTTCTGACTTGATTTCACACATATATGCACAAGCCATCCTTTTCCAGACTTCGAAAAGTGACTTTAGGATACTATTTCGCCTATTGAAGGAAGGATCACATTGGTTTAAACATCACATTGAAGATCAAGAGTGGATTTGGAGACATTCGAGAGGCAATTTAGGGTTCATCATTCAGATTTGGGGATTTTGAGCTGTTCATCCAATTCGAAGAAAAAGGGTGTATCTATTTCATTTTCTTTATTCTTTCATTGTTATTTAATTCCTAGTTGTTTTAGACATGAACATGTGTAGCTAGATTGATTAAACCTATTGGGATTTCCTTACTATGTTGGCTTAGTACTAAATTATTGGATTGTTTGAGTTCCTTTTTGTATTCTTCTTTCTTTCAGTATAAATAAGATATCGCATTATTCATGAGACGTTGTGAATTGTGTTCCTTAGATTGCTTTCTGTAATTGAGAAATTCATTAAGTAATTAGAATTTTGAATAGCAAGAACTGGTTAATGATCACTTAGAGATAAAAGTAATTGACTAGCCGGATTAAGAATTAACAAAGCTTAATAGAGCATTAAAGCTTAATGCTAACTTAATAATTGAACATTAGGAAGAGATTCCAATTTTAGGTTCTTAGGTTTAGGAATTCGGTTATCTCGAGATGGAGACCATAATTCAGTTAAGAATTCGTCCATGGGTAGCATTATTGGATTCATCAATCTGTTATCTTTTATTTGATCGCCAACTAGTTTAGGTTTCCTTTGGGTTTGTATTTCTTGTCTTGATTGTTTCATTTATTTATTCATTCTTGCATATTATTTAGAACTCAATTTTCAGTTTTTAGTAAATTTAGAATTCATCCACCATATATTTTAGGTTAGATAACAAAGAATGAAGTAGTAACTCTAGATTTTCACTTTTATGAGAATACGACCTTGATACTCGCCATTAGTACTAGACTGCATCGATAGGTTCATTGCCTTAGATTATAGCTACATAAATAGCCTATCAGTAATATTGTAGATTTTATTAATGTTAGGTCTAAAAATAAAAGAAAATAATTATCATTTTAGGAGTCCTGCTTCCTTTAGCCAATTTATGTTATTCCCACCAAGCCACTTTTGCAAATTGAACATATATGTCCTGACTCTCTTACCAACTTTGTCCCTTTTCCTTTAACTTAGGTATCCAATTTTTCCACATTATGAGTCACAATTAAAATACTTTGATTTGTTAACTTAACATCCAGTGCCAACACTAAGATTAGGTTAGTTCAAGGCTCATGTGTGATTGCATCTATGTCGGTGCCTCAAAATTGATACATGTGATTTTCTTTCTAGTAGTTTGGGACTTGATTCATTTATTAAGCTTTCTCAATAATCGAATTAAATATTTTACTTATGTAATTTTTTCAATACTGCTTATTATTATATAAATATAATTTACACTAATAAAAAATTAAACAAATCAGAAAACATAATAGTTGAAAATATCATAACTTTTAATTGTAAAATTAAGATGTTCATATGAGATTTTATTACTGTTAGGTTTTAATAGTTAAAAGAATTATAGTTTTTCAATTTATTTAAATTTGTAAATGAAAAAATATTTAATAGTTAAAAGAATATAGTTTTTTAATTTATTTAAATTTGTAAATGAAAAAATATTTAAATGCATTTTTATATTAATATTATATGCTTATTATAATTATGTAAGTAAAATAAAATATGAGACTATAAATTATAATGCATTTAATATTTTCTTCCTATACCATAGATTTTCTTTTCTTAAAATTTAATGACATCGAAGTGCAACTTTTGATTTGGACTACTTATTATTCTTTTACAATCTTATAGTATCCAAATAGAGCTTTAGTTTTTTATTTCTTATATTTTATATGCATGTGACAGTTCAACTTTTTATTTTTTAGAAATAAAGAAAATATGCTGATATTCTTTTCTTGTCATACAATAATAGAATGAAACGATTAAATTAAGATTACTTTGAATAAAATGAACAGCTGAAATTACATATTTTACTGCTACTTTTAAATACCTCAATGCGACACCGTATTTAAAAATCTAACGCTATAATCAACTTGAGCTGCCAAGACCCTTATTCTGCATCCAAATATATAAGATAGATGGGAATCCTAGTCACTCTGTCGTGTCCCAAAGACGGGATTGGTAAGATTTATTCTCTAACCGGTCCAGTCATCTTATGAAACTTATTGTCCATTTTGTGTCACACTTGAATTTCCACAACCAAAGATCATAAAATTCATACTTTTTGTAAGTTAGTTAAAAAAAAAAAAACAAAAAAACTTAAGGAAGTTGAAGTATTGATGGGTGTCTCAGAGATTAAGAATCTGGATTAGAAATTTTTTCATGTCCATATTGAAATGATCTGTCATGTTTAATAATTTTTATTATTAAATGATTAAAATTTTATTAACTTTATATGATAAATAATTGTTTATTATATAATAAATTTAAATTTAATAATTAAAATCAATATTTATATATAATTTATAATATTATTTAAACTATGAGAGAATCTAGATCGAGAGAAAGAGAATAATGGAAAATAAGGCATGGTGGTAATACAAATTAAATTTTGCTTTGTTGTCTTAGCAACTAGCATCCAAGAATTCAAGTGGCTAAAAGAATTGTAAGATAATGGCGTGGGATCCACTGATGTTATATTTTAATTATATTAATATGCTTATTGTTGAACTTCAAGAAATTGTGGGACCTGGTAGGAGATATTTGATAAGGTTCCGAACTTCTTTTTTTTCCATTTTCTTTTTAAGGTGTGCTACGAAAAGGGCGGAGAGTGTAAAGGAGTTGGGAAATGTTTCATAGGATGATAATGACATAGGTCCTCTTAAAAAGGCACGAGTACTTTTTATTAGGAAAGAATTAATATTATAATAAATAAAAAATAATAATTTACATAAATATTTTATAATCTAATATCAAATAAATAAATAATTTGTATTTAATTATCTAAAATTAATAAATATTTATTGATTTGATTTACAAATAAAAACACAACTTAGATTAAGAAATTCAAAACATAACATAAAAGAGAAACAGAAAATGTAATTAAGGTCAAAAATTAAGGCGAAAGAAGGTAATTAATTAAAGACTGGAATATGGGAGAATGAGCTATGCAAGATACTTTTTTCTTGTAATTCCCAAATATTGGAATCAGAATTAAATGAGTTAATACGTTACAACAGTCACTGACACGTTGCCCAATTTGACAAATAAATATGGAAGCAGGCGAGAGAGAGAAGAGAGGAGAGAGGGAGCTCTTAACAAATCACAGCATCACCAATAAAAGCCAAAAAAGAGTGTATATCCATCGTCTCTACTCTTTGCAGCACCGCAGGCAACGCTCTGCATCAGTCTCAGTTCCTCTATTCTCTGCAATCTTTTCTTTAATAAGTCTTTGAAGATGGTCCTCAACAATCTCCTTCGATCCGCTCTTAAAACTCAGGTACTCGGGTTTCTCTGCTTCTTGAATGCCCACTTTCTTGTTCCTGCAATTCTTTTTTCCTGGTTTTGCGGATCATATATTTTTATATGCGTTTTTTTTTTTTCTTTTCTGGGTTATCTTATAATATGTTGTTGTCTTTAAGGTTGTACGTTCTATGGCATAGTATGGGCTTGTCAGCATATGGTGATCATAGATTAGAGAGTTTCTGTTTCTGGCTCTTCGTGTTTTTACTTGTATCTGTACTAGAACAGTTGGTGTTCTTGCTCTTGTCAATCTAGTTTCCACGTTAAATGTTCATATACGAGTTTTGAGGGTCCTTTTGATTGGTGAGGAACTACTGGCGGGACAACAAGTTAGGCTTAATATTGATCAAAGAAATATTTTAGTTTTTCTTTTGGAGGAAATTTATCAGGCTTATATATTTGTAACATTATTGGGTTTTTTGCCAGCTACATTAACTAAGTGGAAGTAACAATTTAAGGATAAAAAGAAAAAGTGAAAGTAAACATTACAATCTTCAACTTTATTGTAATATCAAGGCTAATTATTACTAATGGGCAGGTCAATTGTGAGAATAGCCAGAAATTTTAAGAGGTCTTCTGAATCTTGACATTATTATGTCTTTCAACTTTTCATGTCTTTTGGACATTGTTTTGTTTTCATCAACCTAAGGAAGGAGAACCACTTATCCTGGTTTGAGATGGGAGAACGAGTCTCCTCTTGGTATCTGTATAGCTTTCACTTGTGGTGAAATCTTTTTATATGCAGTTTGAATGGCCTTAATTATTTTCAAGGGATTTAATTTCATAAACTCAACTCAAATAAGCCTTAATGCTAAGTTACTTGGGGTTGGCTATATGGATTCTCTTCACCATTTCAAATGATTTTAGATTACATATTAGAAAAATATAAGGACACTAGATCATCCTTTACCACTTTTCTCCATATTAGTTTAGGCCTGCTTTCTTTACTTCATTCTACCACTCTTAATATGGTTGACCTTTCTAACCAAAGCATCAATAGGTCTGCGGCTCACATGTCAAAATCATCTTAATCTGCATTCTCTCAACTTCTCCTCAATGGAAACTGCCCTACCTTTTTTTCCTAATACATTCATTGTAAACTCCATCTCTTCAAATATGCCCATACATCCATCTTAGCATTCTCATATCCACAACTCTCATCTTTGAGATGTGTTGTCCCTTCATTGATCAAACTCACACCATACCTCATAGCAGGCAGTATTGCAGTGCATTAGAACTGGCCTTCCAATCTGAATGGATTTTGCCAATCATGTAACACTCACGTGGAACTCCTCCACTCCATCCATCTCCTATGGTTAAACATCCTCTCCAGTCATTATCTCCTTTGAGCTGAGGTACTTAAAGGGTCATATATTCCATTTTAGTTTTACCAGGCTGTATTGGTAACTGTATATTCATTATAGTTCTTGATTTGCGCCATATGAGTGTCAATATATTCTCTATGGAGGCTGTTGACCTTTGGAAAAAAAAAGTAGAGGCTGTTGACATCTATTTAAACTTCATTTAATGATCTATGTATTTGAAACAATTAGATTCTTGGAACAAAGAAGAATAATTGAAGGAAGATATATATAAACAACAAACAAGATCCCAAATTGCTATGAAGTTGAAGCCTGAAAGCCATTGCAATAAAATTACAAACAATTTAAGGGGAAAAAATAACAAAACTCAGAAGTGAAAAATGCACTAGTTGAATGAGTCCATTGAAGTCAATGGATTGGAAAGTTGATAATGGTAGCAGGATTGGTTTTGAGGTTATTTATGATTATTCCAATGCAATTGAACCAGCTGTGAATGTGCCTCCTTCTTTTGTAATTGATCCATTTATGCTGTATAAGATTGGTTGATAAAAATGATATATACAGCTGTTTGCTTATGCAAGCCTTTTCATCCAGTTTTTTTTCTTTTTTGATTTTCAGCTTGGTTCATGCGTCAAACATGCTAATGCTTCTGGAACTTCACAGAAGCATCTTTTTCAAACTGCATCTTTGACCAGATTGTATAGTTCTGAGGGATTCGTGCAAAGGGAGAGTGATAATGGAGGGTATGTTGTAACTATATGGTTATAGTATATACTAGGATCTCTCCCTCTCCTCCCCTTACTTCTCCTCACCAATCCCTGATCTTTACTTTTGCATTCATCATATAACTATGGATGTGTCTAGATATGCATGTAATTTCTATCAATGTTAATGTTTGTGGAAGTAGGAGTTCAATCTTAAGGCCTGCAACAGTAGCTGATAATTTTGATAATTGCAGTTACAAGGGGCACGATATGTTGGCACCTTTTACTGCTGGATGGCAGTCTACTGATTTGGATCCTCTAGTTATAGAGAAGTCTGAGGTATAATTTCTTTAGAATCGCTTCTTTGGTTGTCTTTATATTGTTTCAATTTTTGGTTACAAAATACATTTTCTTGGTAATCTAAGCTGTTTCTCTTCTTATTTATCAATGATTTAGGGTAGCTATGTTTATGACATCAATGGGAATAAATATCTCGATTCTCTTGCTGGTCTTTGGTGCACAGCCTTGGGTAATGATTATACTTTCTCCTTTCTAATGTCTTCCTCTCAGAACACCCATTATTAACATATTTTTCATCTTGAATATCTTTACTTTTTCATTGAACTTTAGATTTCGCTTCATCTATTACTTTGGTATTGATTTCTTGTATCCATTTAAGTAGTCCCAATAGAATTAAGGATTTATGAGGATTGCTTGTATGCCTATCTAAAGAATAACAAGTAGGGGTGAGCATGATTCGAGGAATCGGCAATTGAAAAATCTCCAGAACTGAACTGTACTTTGGGAATTTATAAAAATAGCTCTCTAAAACCAAACTGTAATATAAAAATCTCCATCCCGAATCGTTCCAAAAAACTTGGAGATTCGGGTCTAATAGAATGGTTCTGTACAGAACGAGACAATGAAAGATTCGGAATTTTTTTATTTTTTGTTTAATAAAAGATATTTTCTTAAACTCGAACCATTTACAATTAACTTGAAAATCTATTAACAATTTAAATTAAATACGAAAGATAAAATTATTAAAATTACATATTACATGCTTATCTTCAATAACTACATAGTAAAATGATAAATTGCATACTCATTTTTAATAGAGATGAATGTTATAAAACTGGAATCTACACTTAATATTGTAAATTTAGATTTGCTATATTTGGGCCAATAAACTTTATATATATATATAAGCATTTTGAAACTGGTTCTAGTTCGGTTCTTGGTATAGGTAACTAATGAGATCGAACACCATACTAAAGAATAATTTTAGTATGGTTTAGTTCGCAGAAAGTCAAACAGTCAAAGGATATTTTCGATTCTGGATATTTTGGATTCGGTTTTCAGTACGGTTTGGGATCTCCGAGTCCATGCTCAATCCTAACAAGAAGATACAATTGTATCTTTAAGGGGCAGACATAATTTCATTGTTTGGAGGAGCTGTCCGCCTCCACATGAATGCTCTAGCATCATGGTTAAAATTATGCATGTCTACATGTTCTTGTGGCAAAGCATGAATGCATTATTATGTTTAATTGTTCAACTATATTATAGAGCAATATATGAACATGTTGAGTTAATTGAATGAAATTGCTCAACAAGGGGAGGAAGGAATCACCAGCATCATTGAACATATAACTCGTTTCCTTAGTCATTTATCATTTCAAATATTAATCTTTCTTTTGACATCTAATTGAACTTCCCTTCTTATTTAAAAGCACATACTCTCAACTTTATCTTTGTTATATTAATTCAATATTTTTCAGAATTTTAATTTACACCTATTTAGACTGGAAAAGAATGTGAACATGTTTACAAAAACCAATAAGAAACACACAAAATAAAACGGGAATATCCATCAGTACTGTCTTCAACAAAGCATTTTATTTGTCTTTTAATTGTTTGGAAAAAGAATACGAGAGAAAAAATATTTATCACTGCTATAAAATTCAAAAAATGAACCAACTTTGAAACTAATCTAACATCTCCGAAGGTCAAGAATAAATGGAAAGTAACTAAGACTTACAACTAGATAATTTCTCTTTCTTTTTCTTTTTTGCTTTTATCAGTAGAAAAATAAAAATTACATATATCAATTAAGTCAAATATATAGAAATTTGTAGTATATTTATTAAATATAGAGTATAGAGTAAAGTTTGGATTTCCATAAAAAGCCAAATTGACTCTCTATTTTATATTTAAAGAATAAAGAATGCATTTTGAGTGCTATTTTATAATAGAATTTTTTAAAATAATTTTTTTTAACATATATAAAAAATACATTAAAAATACTATTACTGCATGTATTTTTACATCTCGAAGTGTTTCTAAGATTAGAAGAATTGCAAGAAGAAAAATAAAAGATTATCACCCTCCTTTAAAATAATGAGCTGATAGTAAAATATATATTGTGTTCAGTCACAAATCAGGCTACTTGAAGTTTTCTCCATAAACTTTTTTTATGGAAAGTAACTAAGACTTACAACTAGATAAGTACACTGACGGGAAATTAAGAATTATGCTTCTAGAAGAAGAAAGCAGTCTATGCTTCTTACCTAATACTACTCTCTGGATAAATCTTTAAAATTGCAAGTAAATATATAACCTATTCACTCAGTATTCAGTTGCTTAATTGCCAGATTCCAAAAAGCCTCGGTGCTAAACCAACAAATTCTTGATAAGATTATTTGGTGAAGTTGCTAAGTACCTCTTCCTTTTCTCTTCTTTTGATATTATTTTAACACGTTCTATTTTGGAAGCAAAAAGATTGTTTGGTTTAAATTAAATTGAAGTGGCTTTTTGGATGCAAGAAAACTGCATATTTCTGAAAAGAAATTGAATTAACACACGTGCATACACATCCCTGCCACCATGCGTTCACACACATCATAACAATTTCTTTTTAAGAATGTGAAATGTTAGGCCTAATAGGTTTTCTGGCCTGGTAGAACCAATTTTGATGTATTTAGATAGACAACATTCTTGCATTTTAAACTTTAAATGCTATTGAAGTTTCTCAAATATCATTATAACAATACTCATAGTCAACTGTGAATATTTGGGCATCTTGTGGAATCAATACAGGCTCATAAATACAGTTCCTTCTCAGCTTTTAGTAAGAAGGTAATTGGAATAGGCAAGATATGGTTTTAGTCAGAAGTTACTTCTAATAGCTTTCATCGAACCTATGCCCATCATGGGGGCCAGGGCATGGTTATGATGTGTAGTCAACATATATTTTCTAGTACATATTCTGAACTAGAAGCGACTGATACTGGTAAGGTAATGTAAAATAGCTGAAACATTTATGAGAACCATTCCATATTGTAGCTCTTTTGGCAATAATGATCTGAAAATTGAAAGACCAGCTCGTTGCCATTTAAATAAAATGATTTCTATAAGTTTATTATTGTCCGAAAAGACTTCTATGGAGAGATTCTCTAATAACACAGGCGCTTTTTGTATCTCTACTTTATAGGACTGGAACAATTAAATATTGTCAGTTGTGGTTAGTTATTCGAATGCGGGCATTTTGAAGAGCTAGAAGATCACTGTACTACATGTTTACCTAGGTTCCAGTTATGTACTTGTAAATGAAAATATTGGAAACAAATTCTGATGTATTCTTGTCTATATGCAGGGGGCAATGAACCACGGCTTGTGGCTGCTGCAACAGAACAATTAAATAAGTTGCCGTTTTACCACTCATTTTGGAATCGTACTACAAAACCTTCATTGGTAACCTTGCTCTTTTCCCTTTTCCATGTTCAAACAAATTCTGAAATTAAATTTAGCTATTTCATGCTCATTTGGGTCATGAGTTTTCACAAGTGATTTTTTTTTTTGTATGATTTATAAACATATTGCTTCATCTTTCTAAAAACAAATTCTCAAACACTTCTTCTGCATCAATCATCACACAATATTTTATCCTTGTTCAAACAAATACTGGATCTTAAAGTGTTATTCTTTCCTGCTTATTTGCTTCATAAGTCCTCTAATTCACAAATGATTTTGTTTTGCATGATCTATAAATGTCTTGCTTCATTTTGCATCTCTTACACACTCTTTCTGCATCAATCATCACAGAAATTTTGATGGGATTTCTTTTGAAATTGCTCTCTAATGGCTTTAAAATGATCTGACAGGATCTTGCAAAGGAACTTCTAGAAACTTTTACTGCAAGAAAAATGGCAAAAGCCTTCTTTACAAATAGTGGATCGGAAGCCAATGACACTCAGGTTTTTTTTTTATTTATTATTTTGTAGGACTTCTATTGTTGTTGTTACTCCACTGTTGCTGCCATTATACCTGAATTATGAACTCTCTTAACCAAACTTGATCATATTGCATTTGAGCTATTGTAAATACACCTAATGACCTTAATTAAACAGAAAGAGCTGCAAATTAACAGCAGCTTGGGTATCTTTCCAACTCAATATATTGTCAGCTAGTGAGTAAAAGCAATTTAAAAAAAGTTGGTTTTTCAAGCAGCCATGTTTGATGATTGAAGAATAAGCATTTCCATGAGCAAACTAAACCTGGATGTGAAACTTGTGTTGCTATATCATGCTTTGATATTGCTATACTTTGATATTCATAAAGAATGTTAATGGTGAGGGTAATAGTAGTGCTGTACCTTCTTTTTTTCTTTTCTACTTGGCAAAAATCAGTGCTCTATCTTTTTTGTTTATCATAATTCTTTTTCTCGCTTAACACTAGGTGAAGCTTGTGTGGTACTATAACAATGCTCTTGGAAGACCAAATAAGAAGAAATTTATAGCTCGAGCAAAATCGTATGTTAATTACAAAAGCGATGATCTTCTGTTTCCTTTTCTATGGTTGTCATTTCTCCTGATCTCTAATTATAAGATCTTTTCATCTTCATAGGTACCATGGTTCAACTCTCATATCGGCTAGTCTTTCTGGGTGAGATAATGTTTGAGCATTTGTTTTCCACTAAAAATTCAGCACTTGACTTCTGAAACTCTTGGGTAAGTACCATTAATTGATAAAATATAAATTACAGGCTTCCAGCATTGCATCAAAAGTTTGATCTTCCTGCTCCATTTGTGTTGCACACTGACTGTCCTCATTACTGGCGTTATCATCTTCCAGGTTTCTATATTAATTGTCTTACTTTTAGGATGCTTTATGTAATGAGAAATTTTTATTCAGTCATTCTGATTCCTGTATCAGGTGAGACAGAGGAGGAATTCTCAACTAGATTGTCCAATAATTTGGAGAATCTTATCCAGAAAGAAGGGCCAGAGACGGTATTTCAATTTAATATCAGAAACTCATTTCAGATCAGAAGCTTGTTTGTGTTGCTCACCTACTATAGATGTTCATTTCAGATTGCTGCATTTATTGCTGAGCCTGTCATGGGGGCAGGAGGTGTGATACCTCCCCCTGCAACTTATTTTGAAAAGGTAAGATGTTGCTTAATCATGATTTATTTGACATGAAATTTTCTAGATGCAAATGCCTTCCTTGATGCTTTATTGCGAAAATGGCTTTCTGATGAGCCTAATTACCAACTAAATCTTAAACTTTCAAGCTTTTAATAAATTTAATCAATTCTTTCAAGTTTGCAGACTTATACCCAAGCTTATATTTTTTTCCTTCTACAAATCACTATCCGATGATAAAAATTTAAAAAACTGGTTATGCGAGCTGACATGGTGATCAGACCTTTTTAACACCAAAAACACATTCTTGATCACTGACTCGTCAAATTCAATTAACAAAAAGAAAACAAATATTCAATTTTCGCAACGTCATCTTCTTCCTTTCGATTTGGGATCTAGGGTTGTAAAAAGTGTTTCTTTGTTCTTCGTAGTTTGCACATTCTGAAATAAAAGCTTTATTTTTAGTTAAGCTTCTTAGCTCACATTTGCTACCTTCATTATCGGCACTTGAAAGGGTTCAATGCACTCCAGGACTCCATTCTCTCTCTCTCTCTCTCTCTCTCTCTCTGATCTCTTTCTCAATGTTAACTGAGAAATCTCAAAAAAAAAGGGTTAAGAAGTAGATGACCAAATACCCAATTCACTAAAACCAAAGGTAGAAGAAGCAGACAGTAAAATCTTGCTTTGAAATGTTAACTGAGAAATCACCAACATTGCTTCAAATCTTAAAGAAACTACTGATGAAATCTCTGCCGAAATTTAGATGCATTTGTAAGTTACCGTTTTCTCTTATTACTAGCCCTATTTTCGTTTTTCGCTTTATTCATTCCACTGTAAATAACAAAACCATCTATGGATTAATGACCTTAAATCAAATGCTTGGAGGACTGGTAGTATCAAGAATCTAGCATACTTTGTTTATGGTTTTGTTCAGTCTTTTGTAGGGTGTATATTTTAATGCTGTTGAAGATCACATACATTCTATGTGGGCAGGGCCATTGTATAAAATTAACTATATCATCGTTTGACTTAAATGATGAGGCATTTAAATATTCGATGATTGGATCCACGGATAAGAAGATGCTGATATAATGGTGGAAGACGATTTTGGTTTGTGAGAATGTGTAAGAAAATGGGACAATAATAGAATTAAAGTGAGAGTATAGAGAGTTTCAGAAGTATAGAACAAGAACAGGAACAAGGACAAAAACAATAATGAAGAATAATTTTGTGCTGATGCTGAAAATGACGAAGAAGAATATTGTGCTGATGCTTTGTTATTGGAACTGTGGGTTTTGAGCTTAAATCTAAAACTCACCGTTTTAGGTTTGTAGGTTGCTGGCTCACTAAGTTTTGTAATTTTAAATTATTATATTATAGTTCTGGTTCCACCTAAGCAAAAACTACCAGGATTTTAAAAGAATTGGTTAAAACTGTTAAATACTTGAAAGTTCAAGATGTAATAGGTGATTGGGCCTTCTGATGATCTTTCAAGTTGTTTTGGATACTTATTTGGACTTGACGGTTTGGCAATGATGCTTTCATGGTGAAAATTCCAAATGTTATTGGAATACTTTTACGGGCTTGGGATAACATGTGTTAGACAGGGAAATGGCCATTTTGATGCTTGCATCATGAAAAATTCCTGAGTTGCTGTGGTCATTCGAAATATTGCTGAGATGCCACTTTGCTCTTAATATTACATTGCGGAAAATGTTTAAAATCAAGAAAGATGTTTAATTTTCTGCTGGTCTTTACATCTGTTGTTAGAATACTTATTTTGGGGATTTTCTAATTAGTAGTGTTTCAGTTAGTTCTTTCCACTCTTTCTCAATTGCTCTCTCATTCGCCTATGCTTTATAATTATTTTAGCATTTTTTTATATATTGCAGGTGCAAGCTGTTGTGCAAAAATATGACATTCTTTTTATTGCGGATGAGGTACCTAATAATTATATCTCTATTACCAAATATGTTATGTCCAAGCTCTCTATTACTGGTTTCTCAAGCTAGTTGTCTTCATTGTGTTTATTATAGGTAATTTGTGCATTTGGAAGGCTTGGGACAATGTTTGGGTGTGACAAATACAACATCAAGCCAGATCTTGTATCTGTAGCAAAGGTAAGGCTGAAGGAACCTTACATATTTTCATATCCTAAGACACTATTTCATTTGTCTTCATTCTAATTTTGGATTCCCAGGCACTGTCTTCTGCATATATGCCAATTGGAGCTGTTATGGTGAGCCCTGAAGTTTCAGATGTTATACATTCTCAAAGCAACAAACTTGGTATGCTGATGTATTCATCAACTAGTATCTCTTATCATTACTACAATAGAGTGCTTAACCTAATATCTTCTCTATCAGGTATTTTTTCTCATGGCTTTACGTATTCTGGTCACCCTGTGTCATGTGCTGTTGCTATTGAAGCTCTCAAGATATACAAGTACGTCTCTTTCTATATTTCTGTTGGAAATTTGAATGTGAACTCAAAAGTACATGGATTTCAAGAACGTATAGGCATACGTTATGTTTCATTCTGATCATAAGAACAAATGAACAGGGTGAGTCTCATAAAATTTTAGGCAATCCATTACTTGTGCATCATGATTGTGGATTTATGATATTCTTTCTTCCCACAATGATGAGAACAAATTATCTGTTTGGCTTGCTTATTTATCAATAAATTATCCTGGATGAACTCATTCATGATACAAGTGCAGGATCTGCTTTTTTAGGTTAACAATAAATATATTGTTAGCGAGTTGAACCTATACATCTTTGTAGGGAGAGAAACATCGCTGAGCGAGTAAATGAAGTTGCCCCTAGATTTCAAGATGGTTTAAAAGCCTTTTCAGACAGTCCGGTCATAGGGGAGGTATACTATCTGAAACATTTCATTTCTGATTTATTTATATATTTTTCGATCATAGAGGTAACAGATGTGTACCCAGTAATTTTTCCCGGATGCTGCAGATACGGGGAACTGGCTTGATTCTTGGTACAGAATTTGCAGACAATAAATCACCAAATGATCCATTTCCTGCGGAATGGGGCAAGTTTCATCTTCTTTGCAGTTCTCCATTAATTTTAAATATATTCTTAGGATATGTTTGCTTCCTGTTTGTTATAAGGACTTTTTTGAATTCTGTTTATTACTATTATTTTGCGAATTATTCATCTCCAGAAACAACTCTCTGGAAACTTGCACCCTATTTCTGGGGAGAACATTGTTGGTAATTATTGAAAAACTAAGTTGGTAGCTGGCAAAAGAGTTCTCTGAAAAACAAGAACAATATTTTAATCTTTTTCTCAATTTTGAAAAGATGTGCTTAAAGACTGAATAAAAACTGATTCAACAAGGATATGTTTTTGGTGACAAGTTGCTGGCCTTGCATTTGAGAACTCATTTATCTTTTCTTTTTTGTGGTTAATTTTTTTGACACTTGGCCTCCAGGTATAGGTGCATATTTTGGAGCACAATGTCAGAAGCATGGGATGTTAGTCCGTGTTGCAGGGGATAATATAATGATGTCTCCACCACTGATAATCACTCCTGAAGAGGTTGACAAGGTATACATTTTATGGCTGTTTTATATTTATTTTCTTCATAAAATATTTGCCATTGCAATCGTCAAGTTTGTTACAGTAAGATTTCTTTTCCTTCTATAATGTATTTGGTGGAATAGAACACTTATCAGTAATAAATGGGAGGCTTTAGAGTTGTTCTTGATGCTTGATGTTGGGTGCATTCTGAAATAGGACCATAACTAAAGTTTTGGTATATTTTTGTTGCAGCTAATCAGCATATATGGGAAGGCACTGAAGGCTACTGAGGAAAGGGTAAATGAACTGAAGTCTCAGCAAAAGAAGCTGTAAAACAACATCAGTTGATAATGGCGAAAATTATGCGCGCTTTATGTAAAGCAAAAAATTTGCTTGGGATTCTGCTGCATTTAGTAGCTAAGAAAGCATTTTATAAAGATGTTGCTTCATTTTGTATCTTAGTTTTATCTTGTCTTATTTTTATAAGACTATTATGGTAAAGCAGATTGATCGGGTAAGTAATTAGAACAACCTGATTGTGGTGGCGAAAGAATCCTCCATGTCCCCTAAAAAAATCAATTGTATTGGTCAACTGTTTTCACTTGAAGGACTAAGCAACTCTGAATTTTCCTGCAGTTAAAAGAGGATAAAAAATGAAAATACTAATTCATCTTTGCAATTGTTCAAGTGGATTTCTTGAATCTTTTTTCTTTCTTGATAGTTTTCTTTTTTCCTTTTTTAATTTTTTTAAAATGTTTAGCATCCATACCTAAATTGTTTCCACTTTAGTATTAGACCGAGGAACCGGATAGAAGTAGTTAATTTTAGGAGTAAGAGGAAGAGTCTATTGAAATTACATGCATCTTGAAAGTGAATATTCCAATTGTAAAAGTAAATCTCAGGGACAGTGAGATCCAATTCTTTAAAAACTGTCCATAACTTAAAATGAAAAATCAAATAAATTCTCTTTGCTACGACACCGCACAGGGCCATACACACAACTCAGCAGCTAGGACTATCAGGGTATCTAATCACAATTGCTTCCTTAACTTTTGCCTCTCAGTGTTATTATCGGTCTAGCAAAGTGCTTTCCTTGTTGGTATTGTTTCCGATCTTTATGCATTTTATTCCTTTACTAGAAATTCTCTTTGCGTCTACTGTACTTCAGCTTTGCAGTTTCCATCACTTGTCTACGGTTTAATTTTGGGATGTAATAGATGGACGTTTTACACCCAATTATTTCAGATAACGCTTTCATTATTTAGATTATTACAACTACTAGCACAGAGTTAACAAATGCTTATTCTTTAGATATTGTCATTATTTCTTCTCAGGGAGGAAAAGTTCACGACTAATAGATCTTCTATCTCCACACAACATTGCTTTTGTAGGCGTTCGCCCATTATAGAAAATTTTCCATCACTGCTTCCAATAAGAATCTAGGCCATATTTCAGTACTAGTATAGTTGATCTTATCAACTAATTCCGGTCTAAAATAATGTGCTTATGAACTTGGTCTTACTTCATTGTTGGGAAAAAAAAGTTTGCATCGATAAATTCTCTTCCTTTTGAGGTGTGAAGTAGTATCAAACTAAAATACTCAAAAAATATTACCTCTAGTTCACGAGGTGATCCAGTCACACCATACGATTGCCTTATTACGACTCCAGTCATTGGTCTTACCTCTATTATCCCTCTCCTTGTTCGGAACAAATATATTGACTTATAGCTAAATAACGATTATTAGCGGTTCCGGCTTTATGCAGGTGAGTTGTAGCTTGCAATCCAAACTAAGGATGGATTCTGAGTAAGCTCATCCTTGCCTGATTTGTATTTTATATATCTATACAGAGTTTCAAAAAGTGTAAGAAGTGATACAAATAATTGCTATATGAATTAGACCTGTTATAAAAAGTTGAAATATTTTAAATTGTTTGTTGACACAGACAAAATCAAGAAAAATCTTCAAAAATATTTCAATATTGAACCTGGGTAATATAATAGTTCCAAATAAAATCTCCTTAGAAAGAAGATCATTTATCTCACGGTAGGCTACTCTTGTACCCTTACAAAACCTGTGTTATTTAGATAGCTATAACATTACATGTAGCTAGCGATTTCACATATCATTATCAAATAATATAAGTTTTGGATAAAGAATCTATAAACGGCCTTGTAAACAATTTAATCTAGAACCCATATCCTCTTTACGAACAGTTATCATATAAAAGCAAAACGGGAAGAAATTATGAATCATGCAAGTATAACAATGGCTCATCAATTTATATAACCACAGAAGTACCGCAAATTCAAATTCTATAATATGAATAAAAAGGGTTTTATGATAAAGCAAATAGCTATAGCTGTGGTTTTGTTATTCTGATCATTCTTTTGCTCAATTCTTAGCCTGTTTTTCAGCCTTTCTTCTTGCTCTTCTTTCTCTGGAGCTGACAGATGGCTTGAACGCTCCACCATCTTCATATTCTGATTCTTCCAAGTCCCTAAGAGATTTCTACAAGAAAAAGAAAAACATATGCAAAACTGAATAAACAAGTTATGAAGAAAAGAGACTGAAACAACGTATGCAAGGTACCTCTCTGATCTCAGCAAAGCTTACAGCATAGAAAGTAACAGCAGCAGCAGCTACAATTCCCAGTACGGGAAGTGCCAATTGCATCCCTGCCTCCATCTTCCCTTTCCCTTCTTCTTCTTCTTCTTCTTCTTCTTCTTCTCGTAGATAATATACTTTTCGATATTTTCAGGCGATAGATACTGTTAATATGATGACAAGTCAATTGGATAAGGCGTGTCACCGAATAATGACTTTCTTGTGGACGAGCATGGATTGTAATAGTATATAAATGCATATGTATTCTTCTGATATTTGACTATTTACCCAATTTATACTCTAATTTCCCGTGTAATTTTAAGGAATTAATTTTTTTTTTTAAATGAACATTTTTTTTAGATGTCCACTTGTGCTGCATATAGGTATCTAAATATTATCAAAATATAAAATTTAAATCTATATTGAGTTAAAATAAAAAAAATAAAAAAATTTAAATACTAAAAAATAAAATTTTAGTGTCTGTTAAATTAAATAAAAATATCAATTCCATCAAGATTTCTGGTTTGTATCAAAGCTGAGCGGTGGAACCAGTCACAGGGCAATATACAAAGAGCGTAGCCAATGAAAGAAATAGAGAGGCAATAACATCAACTTTGAAAGGCATTAACTAATGTGTTTTTTTTATTTAGTAATTTTCATTACCAAAGGGCAGTGGCCCATTCTTGCCCTAGTTCTACCGCTGCTTAAAACGACAATCAAATATTAGTCATTTTTTGTAGGGAGCATTTTAAAATCTCTTGTTATTTACTTTTGGTTAGAAAGAAATAGTAATCTTTTTGTCTGAAGAAGTGCTAAAATTATATTCTGAAGTAAAAAATAAAACACAAATATTTAAGAACTATTAAATATAATATTATTTAAAATAAACGACTTAACTTTAATATTTTTTAATTATGTTAATAGAGCATTCATAATTTAGTAGTACTTCAAGGAGCCAAAAATTGAAATATCAACGATAAGAGTTTTCTAATATTTTTCAAGGAGAAAGATAAATTATGAGAATTAACTTCAAACCGCTTAGAGAAAAAGAGATAACATAGCAAAGCAAGAAAACATTACAGACAATAAAAGAAATAAAAAATAAAAACAGATTTAGCTATTTTTATTACAGAATAATTAAATAAATTAATATATATTATAATATATATAAAAATTTTAAAAAATGAAGATAAATAAATTTATCAAAATGGCCTAATTGATTATTTAGTAAATTGGATTAATTATGTCACTTATTAATGAATTTTATTAATAATAAAAGTACCAATAATTTATCAAAATCTAATTCTAAAAGTCCAGCCATATTAGAATTTCAACATTGTTTATAAAATAAAATTTTAGATAATATTAGTGCTAGTAGTAGTAATGATTCTAATTATTAATAATTATTAATACTTCTATTATATGAATATTGATTTAATATTTATTATATTCTTTTAAAGGATAAGTGTGGTTTCCCTATTTTACGACTTTTAGTATGTGTTTCCTTTTCAGATAAAAAGATATATATGGTTAAAGATCGTGATAGAAATAGGTATATCATTGTTGAAAAATCTCGATTTGTAATCATTTAGTCATTAATTGGTCTAAATTATATATAGATATTTAAAGGTATTTTAGAGCTCTAATGATATATTTCTATATATAAAATATGGTGAAAGTATGTACTTTTACCTCACTCAACTTAATTGTCTATTTTCAGGTAGTATTAGCCAAAAGAGGAAAATATAGAGCTAAATACTCAAAAAGAAGCTCAATTGGATATATTTGTGTCAAGGCTAAAGATTAAGACGCATAGACTGCTATTTGCAAGGCCTAGCTAAAGATTACAAGGCCAAAGAGGCATTTTAGTCATTTTGTACAATTATTAAAATTTATATTAAGAGTTATTTATCGGATAGTATTTGGTGGAGATAAAAATGCTTAAAGTATTATCTATTAAATAGACTTATATTAGGTTTCTCTTATCTGCTCTCTACACCTGCCCACTATTATTGTAGTGACCCAGAACTATATCACATAAGATATTGTCCGCTGTGGTCTGCCACTGGCCTCACGGTTTTTTCTCTTTGGCAAGTTTGAGAACCTCCCAAGAGGTCACCTATCCTGAAGTTTCTCTGAACCAAGCATGTTTAACTTTGGAATTTCTATAACTCCACAGCCAAACAACCAGAATGCACCTTATCCCGAAATTTTATTTATAGCATCAATAATAATTATAAATAGTATAAATCATAATCAAACATAAATTATTCAATAATATATTAAGAATTAAGGTTGAATAGCCTCGAGTATAGCAGACATACAATTTATGTGTAATAATAATAATAAAATAATAATAAATATGATAGCAAAATAATGATAATAATAATATTAATGATATCGATAATAACGAAAATAAATTTATTAATAATAATGCTAATAATATCCGCAATAATTATTAGTCAAATAAAATTACTAATAATAACAACAATAATGATCATAATAATTATTAATCAATTAACATCGCATCTAATTTAGACATGACAAAAGTACAATTGAATAACTCACAATTCTGTCATGCTCTACAGTCTGCTCCTACGCCTAAAGTAGAGCTGGCTGGACGGACAGATTACCTATTCACGAAATACTTAGTTAATATGATATTTTTAATTTTTTCTAGGCCTAGACTCCTAGATTAGACTGCATGAGAAAATTCAAATCGGAAATTCTTACTCAAAATTCAGTAGAACCTCCTCTAAAATATGGACGTTTACCCCCGTATAGCAGGTCCAAAACCTACTAGAAACACTTCGAATATTTCGCAATTAATTAACGGGAGTCGGGCCACTAAAACTGCATTATTTTTTCCGACTCTGCAACACACCACAGATCATAATTAATTACAGACGGTCCGAGATAATATTTATTTTACAACCAACTCACACAAAAAATTTTGGTATTTAAATAATCAAACAGAATAATAACTAATCATATTAATTAATTTATAATATTTATATCTAAGTCATAATTAATTAAATCTAATTAAATTAAATTATTTATATTTGATAATTAATTGCACAATATTTTCTAAAACTATAAAATAATTTCTAAGGTTCAAACAAATTTATACCGAGCCGAAAAGCCGAAATCTTGTGCATCGAAAAAATACCAGGGTCCGAAAGTCGGTACCACCAACAGTGTCGAAATTCGAATTCAGAGGCGCCTACGCGAAACTTAAGTTGCGGGGAGTCCGAAAATGCAAATGCTTTAGCCGAAAACTCTCTAGAAGCCATTGGATCGGGGACGGAAAGACGCTACTTGGGTGAGGCTTCACCAAGATTGCCAGCGATGAAAAACAGTGGGGGAAACTCGGCTTGGGGGTTTTCGACAGCGAAGAGCTCATTTCCGATGTCGGCTTTGCGAGGAGAGGGCGGCAGGTGGCTGGTTCACCGACGGCAACTCCCTCTCTGCCATGTTGACGTTGGCAACTAGGGGAGGAGGAAGGAAGGAGAGCGGCGTCGACTGGATAGGAAGGGGAGAAGGAAGTCGGCAACTTGAGAAGTGCTGGTGGCAGAAGGAGGGAGGCGACAAGGGGGAAGGGAAAAGAGGAAGGAAGAAGAAGGAGAAGAAGAAGAAGAAGGGGGGAAAGGAGATTTTTTTATTTAATTATTTATTTAATATTATTTTATTTTATTTTTTATTAGGGTATTACATTCTACCCTCTTAAGAAAAAAAATTATCCTCGAATTTTAAAAGAAACAAGGCTTACCTCAAGATCACATGAGATATTATCCGCTTTGCCCCCGGAATATAGTCCCTGAACCACTAAGATGCTACCCCCTTCAGAGAAAAGTCGGCCATCTCCAAATCATGAGTAGGGTAGTTCTGGATGGATTATCATGGAGACAGTTTAGGGTGGCCGGAAACTCTCTAGAAGCCACTGGATCGGTGCTGGAAAGACGCTACTCCGATGAGGCTTCACCAAGATTGCCAGCAACGAATAACAGTGGGGGAAACTCAACTCGGGGGTTTTTGACGGCGGAGAGCTCATTTTCAGCGTCGGCTTTGTGAGGAGAGGGCAACAGGTGGCTGGTTCGGCGATGATAACTCCCTCTCTTCCAGGTTAATATTGGTAGATGGGGGAGGAGGAAGAAGAGCAGAGTCGGCTGGAGAGGAAGGGGAGAAGGAAGTCAGCGACTGAAGAGGTGCAGGTGGCAGAAGGAGGGAGACAATAAGGGGAAGGGAAAAGAGGAAGGAAGAAAAAGAAGGGGGGAAAGGAAAATTTTTTATTTAATTATTTGTTTAATATTGTTTTATTTTATTTCTTATTAGGGTATTACATTCTACTCCCCTTAAGAAAAAATTCATCCTCAAATTTTAAAAGAAACAAGGCTTACCTCAAGATCACATGAGATATTGTTCGCTTTGGCCTCAGAATATAGTCTCTGAATCATTGAGATGCTACCCTCTTTAGAGAAAAATAAGCCACCTCCAAATCATGAGTAAAGTAATTCTGGTGGGTTATCATGGAGACAATTTAGGGTGGCCGAAAACTCTTCGGAAGCCGTTGGATCGAGGCCGAAAAGACGTTGCTCCGCTGAGGCTTCACCAAAACTGCCGGTAATGAAAAACGGCAGAGGAAGCTCGGCTCAGAGGTTTTCGACAGCAATGAGCTCATTTTCAGCGTGGCTTTACGAGGAGAGGGCGGCAGGTGGCTAGTTCGGCGATGGTGACTCCCTCTCTTTCACGTTGATGTTGGTAGCTGGGGAGGGGTGGAGGAAAAAAGGAGAGCGGCGTCGGCTGAAGAGGAAAGGGAGAAGGAAGTCGGCGACTGGAGAGGTGCATGTGGCAGAAAGAGGGAGGTGACGAGGGGGGGAAGGGAAAAGAGGAAGGAAGAAGAAGGAGAAGAAGAAGAAGAAGGAGAAGAAGAAGAAGAAGGGGCTTTGATGCAACATGAAGCTGAAAAGGATGATATTTGATGAGTTTTCATAGAGATTGATGCTTTGGAGAATTTTGGATAAAATGGAGAAAAGATGGCAGAAGATCACTTCAGTTATAGCGTGCCCGCGGCATATTCCAGAAATCCAAATTTGTGAAAAGAAGCTTAAAGTGATACTATTTGCCATGTGACTTTTTAATTTATTTTTGGGAATGTTTATTTACTAAAA
Organism: Ricinus communis; assembly: GCF_019578655.1. Taxonomy (NCBI): domain Eukaryota; kingdom Viridiplantae; phylum Streptophyta; class Magnoliopsida; order Malpighiales; family Euphorbiaceae; genus Ricinus; species Ricinus communis. The sequence continues at coordinate 184,456 of NC_063265.1, read as the reverse complement.
ACCCCTCACAACTTAAGGTTATTTTAGGAATTCTTAGGGACCAAGTTCTCCTATAAAAAGAAAAAGATGAAAAGAGAATGAGAGATTTTTTTTAGGTTTTGGAGAAAAGGGGGCTGCAAACTAGTTTTCTTCCTATCATCCATTGTTTTCCTTCTTTGCTTTATTTTCTCTATAACAATTATGTGTGGCTAAACTCTTTTCTTTCCAACTCAAGGTTAATTAAGGTTTGAATTCATATGGGTTGTGAGATTTAATTGTTCTTCATTATTTTCTCAAATCTATTAATATTCATGTATCTTCTATGTCTATTAGGAATTCTATTTTTGTTGATTGTGTGAGAAGGCCTATTACTCAATTATCAAGATAGTCTATGCCAAATTAGAATATTAAATCCGTAATTGTTTAATTATTCTAATGATTAGTGGTAGAATAACATGCCCATGTTATGTGGATACATGATCTAGTCTAAATGAATTCATCTTATGTATTTGTTGGCTAGGGTTGGGTTTCTCTAAATTACATTGCTATTGGTAAATTAAATCTTGGAAGCTTTTCTAGTGTTGTTTATTCAATAAGAGAATTAATCAAATGGCTTCTATTGATTAACAAAAAATTAAGGAGAAATTAGGTTGTTAGAGCTTCTCAACAACTATACCCAATTTATTAATGGATTTGGAAATTATATTTGCATCAATGATCAATTCAATGAATTAAAACTGAGATTATACCTTGGGTTGGGGTTTTCCCATATTGATTTATCTTCTCAAATTTTATTATTGCTTCTAATTGATTTCTAGTTTAATTTATTTTGATTCCAAATTTAAAACCCCCCTAATTTTATTTGAATTTTGTTAAAGAAATAAATCTTACCAATCTCTGTGGATTCGACCCTACTTGTCACTATTTACAAGTTGTTTTTATTTGAAGAATAGGAACTTATTTTTGTTGGATTCGACACCCACCAAATTTTGGAGCCGTTGTCGGGGATTGGTGTCACTTAATTTGATTTATTTCTTTTATGCCTCATTCTTCTCATACAGAAAAATTTGAATTTGATCCTGAGATTAAGAAAACCACAAAAAGAATAAGAAAGGAGACTAAAGAACGTCGTAAGAATTCCAGATCTTTTTCACCTTCAGCACCTCCAGAATTGGAAACAGATCTTGACTTGGTTGATTCTTTAAGTGATTCTGAATTAGAAGAAACCATGGAAAATCAAGGAAGAACTCTAAGGGAATTGGCAACACCAAAAGTAGACCAACAACCGCTTTGCATTCAATATCCCGATTTGGAAGTAGCCTTTGAGCTGAAATCAGGTTTGATACATTTATTACCCACTTTTCGCGGTCTTGAGAATGAAGATACTCATAAGCACTTAAAAGAATTTCATGTGGTGTGTTCGAGCATGAGACCACAAGGGGTATCCGAAGAACAAATCAAAATGCGTGCATTTCCATTTTCATTAACCGATAGAGCTAAGGATTGGCTATTCTATTTGCCATCTGGTTCTATCACCACATGGACGGATATGGCAAGAGCATTCCTTGACAAGTTCTTTCCTACCTCAAGAGCCGCAAGTATAAGGAGGGAAATATGTGGAATCAAGCAAAACAATGTGGAGACTCTCCATGAATATTGGGAACGGTTTAAAAAATTGTGCGCGAGTTGCCCTCAACATGGAATTACTGAACAACTTCTCATTCAATACTTTTATGAGGGATTGTTACCCATGGAGAGAAAAATGATGGTTACCGCTAGTGGAGGCGCTATAGTGAACAAAACTCCTCAAGCCGCTAGGGACTTGATCTCCATCATGGCTGCCAACTCTCAACAATTTAGCTTCGGTCAAGACTCAACACCAAGAAGAGTGAATGAGGTAAGTAGCAATTCTATCGAAACTCAATTGTCTAAACTAACCTTTCTTGTTCAACAATTGGCCTTAGGAAATGCACCAAAAGCCAGAGTTTACGGAATTTCTACCGACCCAAGTCATCCAACCGACATGTGTCCAACACTTCAAGAGGACTCTAATGAGCAAGTAAACATGGTTAGAGGATTTCCAAACAAGAAGTATGATCCCTATTCAAACACGTACAATCCAGGATATAGAGATCATCCTAACCTTAGCTATGGATCAAGAAATCAAAATTTCCAAAACCCTCATCAAAATTTCTAACAAAGATCGGGAAATTTCCAACAATCACCTCCCGTAAAGCAAGGTATGTCTCTTGAAGATATTGTTAAAGAGCTTGCTAATAATACAAGTATTTTTCAACAGGAAACGAGAGCAAGCATTCAAAATTTAGAGCCTAAAGTAGGGCAATTGGCATCTTCATTGAGCAAATTAGAATCTCAAGGTAAATTGCCATCACAAACAATTGTCAATCCAAGGCACAATGCTAGTGCAATAACCTTGAGAAGCGGAAAAGAATTGAAAGAATTTGATGATGCAAAAAGGCATGGACAAGCCTTAGAACAGGAGGTTGAGAAAGAAGTGGCGACTTCATCGTAAGAAACCGATCAATCTCAAGTACCCAACAACGAGAAACAAAAGGTATTGGTGACAAAACCCCCTTTTCCTGAAAGATTTGCCAAATCTAAGAAACAAGAAGAGGAAAAAGAGATATTTGAGACATTTCGCAAAATTGAGGTAAATATTCCTTTACTCGATGCAATTAAGCAAGTACCTCGTTATGCTAAATTTCTAAAAGAGTTGTGCACCAATAAGAAAAAGTTAGAAGGTATGGAAAAGATAAGTGTGGGTGAGAATGTTTCGGCTATTCTTCAAAGAAAGCTACCTCCCAAGTGCAAGGATCCAGGTACATTTACTATCCCTTGTAAGATAGGTAGTGTTGAAATTAAGAGGGCGATGTATGGTAAATTAAAAGAAATGGGTGTTGTTATACAACTTGCAGATAGATCGGTTGTGTATCCTGAGGGTGTCTTAGAGGATGTTTTAGTGCAAGTGAATGAATTGGTATTTCCTGCAGACTTTTATGTACTTGACATGGAAGAAGATAATTCTCCTAACTCAACGTTAATTTTATTAGGAAGACCATTTCTTAAAACTTCAAAAATAAAAATTGAAGTACATGATGGCACACTTAGCATGGAATTTGATAATGAGATCATAAAATTTAATATCTATGATGCCATGAGATATCCTAGTGATGTATCCTCATTTTTTATTTTAGATGCGATTGACACTCTAGCGCAAGAAACTTTTGAGTTGGAACATGAAGACAAGTTGCAAGTTGCACTCACCAACAACCTCAATCCAAAAGAACTTCTACGCCTTGAAGCACTTTATGTCGCCTCTACAAGACACCATTTTTGCATTGGATGCACTCGAGCTTGTGAGAAATTATGTTGCTTATATTGATTTATCTTATTCTCATAAAAAGCTTATTCCTTCTATCATACAGGCACCAAAGTTAGAATTGAAAGCTCTACCTAGCCATCTAAAGTATGTGTTTTTAGGAGAAAATGAATCATTGCCGGTTATCATATCTAATAAACTCACTACTTTGGAAGAAGAGGTGTTGATTCGGGTACTTAGAGAGTACAAAGAAGCAATTGGGTGGACTATAGCTGATATCAAAGGATTGAGCCCCTCTTTGTGCATGCATAGAATACTTTTAGAAGAGGAGAGCAAGCCATCTAGAGAAGCCCAACGCCGACTAAACCCTCCTATGATGGAAGTGGTAAAGAAAGAAATTATGAAACTTCTTGATGCAGGTATGATCTACCCAATTTCTGATAGCAAATGGGTAAGTCCAATTCAAGTTGTCCCGTAGTGCAGTTATAGAGAATTCAGACGGTGAGTCAATTCCAACCCGCATTCAAAATGGGTGGAGAGTTTGTATAGATTATAGAAAATTGAATACTTCAACTCGTAAAGATCATTTTCCTCTCCCATTTATTGATCAAATGCTTGAGCGTTTAGCCGGTCGTTCTCACTTTTGTTGTCTTGATGGTTAATCAGGTTTTCACCAAGTTCCGGTGGCACCCGAAGACTAAGAAAAGACAACCTTCACTTGTCCATTTGGGACCTTTGCATATCGACGAATGTCGTTTGGTCTTTATAATGCACCCGCAACCTTCTAAAGGTGTATGGTTAGTATATTTTCAGATTATGTAGAGAATATCATAGAAGTTTTTATGGATGATTTTACGGTCTATGGTAATTCTTTTAATGAATGTTTGGCTAACCTTACTAAAATTCTTAAGCGGTGTATAGAAACAAACCTAATTTTAAATTATGAAAAGTGTCACTTCATGGTTGACAAAGGTCTTATTCTAGGTCATGTTGTGTCATCTAGAGGAATTGAAGTTGATAAATCTAAGATAGATGTGATTAAATCCCTGCCTTACCCCGCTAGTGTACGGGAAGTTCGTTCTTTTCTTGGTCATGCAGGATTCTATCGACATTTTATCAAGGATTTTTCGAAAGTAGCTCAACCATTGTGTCGCTTACTACAAAAGGATATTGAGTTTGTACTCGATGAGTCATGCAAGGAGGCATTTGATAAATTGAAAGATGCGCTAACTTCAGCACCAATTATTCAACCACCAGATTGGACCCTTCCGTTTGAGATCATGTGCGACGCTAGCAACCATGTCGTGGGTGCCGTCCTTGGGAAAAGAGTAGGAAGAGCTCCACATGTCATTTACGACGCCTCAAGATCACTAGACAATGCACAATGCAACTACACAACAACGGAAAAAGAACTTTTAGCCATTGTTTTTGCTTTAGAGAAATTTCGCTCATATTTACTTGGAACTAACGTGGTTGTTTACTCTGATCATGCAGCTCTCAAGTATTTGCTTTCCAAAAAGGACGCAAAGCCAAGGCTTATTCGTTGGATACTCTTACTACAAAAGTTCAACTTGACAATAAAAGACAAGAAAGGAATAGAGAATTTGGTCGCGGATCACCTTAGTCGCTTAATCACAAATGAACAGCCATCACCCTTGAATGATGAATTTCTATATGAGCACCTCTTTTCTATTCATAATTCTATTCCTTGGTTTGCCGATTTAGCTAACTACTTAGTTACTAGAACGCTACCAAATGATTTATCTAGGGCTCAAAAGGATTGAATTAAGAGTGATGCCAAATATTATATATGGGATGATCCTTACTTGTGGAAATTTTACTCTGATCAAATCATTAGAAGATGTGTGTCACAACATGAAGTTGCATCCATTCTAACATTTTGTCATTCATATGCATGTGGAGGGCACTTTGGCCCCAAAAGAACGGCTCGTAAGGTGTTAGAATGTGGATTATTTTAGCCCAATTTATTTTGTGATTCATTCATGTTTTGTAAAGCATGCGAAAATTGTCAAAAAAGGGGAAACTTAGGACATAGAGACCAAATGCCCCTTACCTCCATTCTTATTTGTGAAATATTTGATGTTTGGGGCATAAATTTCATGGGCCCTTTTCCTCCTTCTAATGGCAATATTTACATACTTCTTGCTGTGGATTATGTTTCAAAGTGGGTAGTGGCAAAAGCTACTCGGACTAATGATTCTAAAGTTGTTGTAGATTTTCTTAAGTCTCGGATTTTCTTAACATTTGGCACACCGAGAGCTTTGATTAGTGACCGTGGCACTCATTTTTGCAATAGAGTGGTTGAAGCCTTATTGAAAAAGTACAATGTCACACACCGTACTTCTACAGCCTATCACCCGCAAACAAGTGGGCAAGCGAAAGTCTCCAATAAAGAAATCAAATCGATCCTTGAAAAAGTTGTCAATCCTAATAGGAAAGATTGGAGTGTACGACTTGAAGATGCGCTATGGTCATATAGAATGGCTTATAAAACCCCTATAGGTATGTCCCCTTATCGTCTAATCTTTGGGAAGCCATGTTACCTCCCGATTGAATTGGAACTTAAAGCATATTGGGCTGTCAAGCAATGCAATATGGAGATGGATAAAGCTGGTTCACAAAGAAGATTGCAACTACAAGAGCTAGAAGAAATTCGTCTAGATGCATATGAGAATGCACGAATTTACAAAGAAAAGACAAAGAAATTTCATGATAATATGATTTCTAGAAAGAGCTTTTGTACCGGACAAAAAGTTCTTCTCTATAATTCTAGACTCAAATTATTTCCAAGTAAGTTGCGCTCTAGATGGAGTGGTCCTTTTACTGTCACTAATGTTTTTCTCATGGTGCAGTAGAAATTCAAAGCCAAGACACTGGAAAGATGTTCAAAGTTAATGGTCAGCGTCTAAAACCTTTATATGAGGGATTTCAACTTGATAATATTGCAGAAATTAACTTAGAGTGTCCAAGTTATACATAGCGTGCAGCCATGTCTAGCCGGAGACATTAAATAAAGGCGCTTTTTGGGAGGCAACCCACATTTACTTTTTAATTTGTTTTATTTTCTTGTCCTTTTGCAGTTTTATAGTTAATTTCCGTGCTTCCTTACTAATTTTTTTTTTATGAGTTTTGGGGCAGAAAATAACTATGTTTAGAGAGCGGGCACGCTACATTTCGAGTTAACATAAAGATAACAGAGTGTGCCCATGCTCTAACAGAGAAGAGCTTCTACTCCAAATTCTAAAGAATTCATAAAAAAAAAAATAATCACCAATTCTTATTTTTTTTCATCAAAATTTCTTTTACCCTAATATTTTACACGCCTCACCGGCCAAACCACCAACCACAAAGGCCTCGTATGGCAATGTAGTCTCGCCCGGCTGGTCCCAAAGACGCAACGCAGGCATGTCGTCCATATCGCGAGCACGCCACGCCATAATACCTCTACCAACGCAACGCAGTCTCGCCCAACTCACACAGCTCCTAGCAGTCTCGTCCCAACCAGCCTCACCAGCAGCAACATGTTCTTCTCATTTGTCCTCCTTCTTTATAAAAAAAATCAGTCCAATGGTTAAGAAAAAGACGGTTCACAAGCCAAAGCTAAAGGCAACTCCACAACAACCGTGCAAGGCCAAACCAAATGCTTCAAGCTCACGAGCACGAATTGGGAAAGGGATGCATATTTTGCCCCCATCCGAAATTGAATTGAAAGGAAATCTGATATTCAATAAGCAAGTCCATAGAGAAAGTCTACAGGTCCTATCGCGAAGAACATTTCAAAGAGAAAACTCCGTCAGGACGAGAATGAGGAGGAGAATTTAATTTCAATGAACCATCTCCTTTTGGATCATCCTCCCAATGGCGATATATTGAACAACTCCAACGCCTTGAATAGCGGTAAATAGAAATGGAATTAAACTTGATGGCTTTCTTCAAGCACATGTGTTTTACTCCACCATATCCACCTCACTGCTAAACATTTTCGCTATGCCTAACATACTCAAGGAAGTTTCACCATTCCTATCTTTTATTTCCAATTTGATATGTTAGGCATTATATAAATACATTGGGGACAATGTATGAGATAAGTGTAGGGTGTTTATAGGCTGTTTTTGGGCATTGTACATGCATGTTAATTTTTTTTTGGGTATTGTTCTATGATTGTGACTTATGAATCCATGATTTAAATTGCTGAGAATTGCTTGATTGAGTTAAAATATAATAAGAGATTTGCATAAATGATTAAGTTTTTATGTGTTGCATTGTGAGTATTATTTTTATAATTGATTTGAATGAAAAAGTGCATAGAACTTAACACACAATCACTTTTTGTGAGCTTTTGAGCCTAAGAGCATTCATCACGATATGCTCCATATTTTTCTTGATTGTGTGATTGTCATGTGTAGATTGATTTTTCTAGAACTTGCTTTGTTATACATATTAAGGTCACATTAATGGATTGATTGCATTAATATGATAAGGGCAATTAGGGATAACCAATTTGAACGTCTAAAAAAACCATCCTGACTTTACCCCTAGCAAACCGATATTGAGCCTTAAACCCTTTCTTTGTTTATTAATTTTCATTTAACCCATTATAGCCTTTTCTTTCATTTTACCTCTTTTGTAACCTAAGTTGAAGGATTTTGTGAATTTATATGCATGAAACTTTTGGATGATTATTAGGACTTCAAGTTGCAATTATATTGTGCTATTTCTCAAGTTTTGGAAGAAACTAAATAAAGTCTTCTTCAAAGATAATTCAAAAAAAAAAGCGAGAAAGGAAAGAAAGTAGGAATTTTAAAAAAATGAAAAGAAAAAGAAAAACAGAAAAAAAAGGAATAAAAAGGAGTTCATGAGAAATATGTTGTGTGTCAGAATGTAACTTGAATTGAATATTATTATTCCTAAAGGTTAAGTTTCATGTATATATGTTTTTGTAAAAAATTCTTCAACTTATTCATAGCCAAATTCTCTTATTTCCTACCCATTACCTAAGCCTCATTACAACCTTATTAAGACCCTTTGATTTTTGCATTTGATTCATTGTTTAGTGGTGGAGATTTGATATATAAGCAAGCTTATGGTAAAATTCTTTCTACGCATTGACTTGAGAGTTTATAATTATCCTAAAACACCTTGAGTGCATTGAGAGAAATCCTTGGGAGAGTGTTAAAGTTTTATTGCACTTTGATTTTGAACTTATTAAGAAAATTGATACTCATTTGTGTTTACTTGAAAAGACTCATTTGTGGATTGCATCTATCTCTTGCTATATTTTGATTCGAAAAAGTGAGACGTGATAATTTATATCATGAATGAATATGTCATGAGAGGAGTTGAGAGAAAACCGAGTATGCTTGATGATTTTAATGAATACTTGAGGACAAGTATTGTTCAAGTGTAGGGTATTTTGATAGTGTGCATTTTATGCATACTAATTATCATATTTTCTTGGATATTATTGAAGTATTTATGCTTAATTATGGATTTTAAATGTGATTATTGATTTTCATGTTAGAAGGAACGCTTTGATGCAACATGAAGCTGAAAGGATGATATTTGATGAGCTTTCATAGAGATTGATGCTTTGGAGAATTTTGGATAGAATGGAGAAAAGATGGCAGAAGATCACTTCAGTTAGAGCATGCCCGTGGCATATTTCAGAAATCCGAATTTGTGAAAAGAAGCTTAAAGTGATACTATTTGCCATGTGACTTTTTAATTTGTTTTTGGGAATGTTTATTTACTAAAAACCCCTCACAACTTAGGTTATTTTAGGAATTCTTAGGGACCAAGTTCTCCTATAAAAAGAAAAAGATGAAAAGAGACAAGGAGAGTATTTTTTAGGTTTTGGAGAAAAGGGGGCTGCAAACTAGTTTTCTTCCTATCATCCATTGTTTTCCTTCTTTGCTTTATTTTCTCTACAACAATTATGTGTGGCTGAACTCTTTTCTTTTCAACTCAAGGTTAATTAAGGTTTGAATTCATATGGGTTGTGAGATTTAATTGTTCTTCATTATTTTCTCAAATCTATTAATATTCATGTATCTTCTATGTCTATTAGGAATTCTATTTTTGTTGATTGTGTGAGAAGGCCTATTACTCAATTATCAAGATAGTCTATGCCAAATTAGAATATTAAATCCGTAATTATTTAATTATTCTAATGATTAGTGGTAGAATAACATACCCATTTTATGTGGATACATGATCTAGTCTAAATGAATTCATCTTATGTATTTGTTGGCTAGGGTTGGGTTTCTCTAAATTGCATTGCTATCGGTAAATTAAATTTTGGAAGCTTTTGTAGGGTTGTTTATTCAATAAGAGAATTAATCAAATGGCTTCTATTGACTAACGAAAAATTAAGGAGAAATTAGGTTGTTAGAGCTTCTCAACAACTATAACCAATTTATTAATGGATTTGGAAATTATATTTGCATCAATGATCAATTCAATGAATTAAAACTGAGATTATACCTTGGGTTGGAGTTTTCTCATGTTGATTTATCTTCTCAAATTTTATTATTGCTTCTAATTGATTTCTAGTTTAATTTGTTTTGATTCCAAATTTAAAACCCCCCTAATTTTATTTGAATTTTGTTAAAGAAATAAATCTTACCAATCTCTGTGGATTTGACCCTACTTGTCACTATTTACAAGTTATTTTTATTTGAAGAGTAGGAACTTATTTTTGTTGGATTCGACACCTACCAATCGGGGCCGAAAAGACGTTGCTCCGCTGAGGCTTCACCAAGACTGCCGGCAATGAAAAATGGCAGAGGAAGCTCGGCTCGGGGGTTTTCGACAGTAATGAGCTCATTTTCAATGTCGGCTTTGCGAGGAGAGGGTAGCAGGTGGCTGGTTCGGCGACGGTAACTCCCTCTCTTTCACGTTGATGTTGGTAGCTGGGGAGGGTGGAGGAAAGAAGGAGAGCGGCATCAGCTGGAGAGGAAGGGGAGAAGGAAGTCGGCGACTGGAGAGGTGCATGTGGCAGAAAGAGGGAGGCGACGAGAGGGTGAAGGGAAAAGAGGATGGAAGAAGAAGGAGAAGAAGAAGAAGAGGGGGGAAGAAAGAAAATTTTTTTATTTAATTATTTATTTAATATTATTTTATTTTATTTCTTATTAGAGTATTACATTCTACCCCCTTTAAGAAAAAAATTTGTCCTCGAATTTTAAAAGAAATAAGGCTTACCTCAAGATCACATAAGATATTATCCGCTTTGGCCCCAGAATATAGTCCGTGAACCATTGAGATGCTACCCCCTTCAAAGAAAAACCGGCCATCTCCAAATCATGAGTCGGGTAATTCCGGATGGGTTATCATCAAGATAGTTTAGGGAGAGGTTTGAAGAGTACTTCATCTCTTTTAGTGTGTGGCAGTTCACATCAGGGATCATGCCTAGCTTCCAGCAGAGCCTATTTCAAGTGTGGCGAGATGGATCATATGGCTCAAGCATGTCTTTGCTACTTCAGTCAACCAGCTTTCCGTTAAGATCGTCTGCTAGTGCAACCCGACTACCTTTTCCTTCAGTTCCTCGATATTCTCAGGGTGGATTTCAGTTTGTTGGCCAACAGGGTCGTGGCTTTAAAGATAGGCCTATGGAAGACCGATCAGGGAGCAGAGTTTAGAGTCAGGCTTCAGGCTCTCAGCAGTCAGGTCGTGGATAGGCGAGAGTGTTCACTCTCACTCATCAAGATACACGAGCCTCTAATGTTGTGGTGTCAGGTATTATTCTTGTCTGCTATTGTGAGGCTAGAGTTTTTATTAGACATTGGGGTTACTCATTCCTTTAATTTTGCTTTAAAATTGGATGTTCAATTGGTTAGACTTCAGGTTCAGATGTCGATCACTACGCTGTTAAGTGACACCTTAGAGACTGATGTTGTGTTTCCATTGTGTCTGGTGTCAGTTTAGGATCGGGATTTGATTACCAATTTAATTTTGTTGGACGTAATGGGTTTCATGTAATTCTAAGAATGGATTGGTTGGCTATGCATTATGCCATGTTAGATTGCCGGAAAAAGAAAGTAACTTTTCGAATCCTGGGGGACTCAGAGTTTCATTTTAAAGGTGAGTAGGTACCTAATCCATCGAATCTCGTGTCAGCCATTACGGCTACACGGATGCTTCATCGTGGGTGTCAGGGATATCTAGCATTAGTCAAGATACCTCGGCAGAAAAAGGTTACGTTGAGGACATTCATGTGGGCTGTGCATTCCCGATATAGATAATCTCAAGAAGGAGATTTTATAAGAGGCTCAATGTACAGCTTACATCGTGCATCCGGGCTCTACCAAGATGTATCATGATCTGAAAGGCAATTATTGGTGGAATAGAATGAAAAGGGATGTTGCAGAGTTTGTTTTCAAGTGTCTTACATGTTAGCAAGTTAAATTGGAGCATTAGAAGCTGTCAGGATTATTGCTATCGCTTTCCATACTATAGTGGAAATGGAAAAGGATTACTATAGATTTTGTTTCAAGTTTACCTAAGACTTTGGCTGGTTATGATTCTATTTGGGTAATTATGGACCGATTGACTAAGTCAGCCACTTTCTTCTTGTAAAGACTACTTATTCTTTGGCTAAGTATGCACGAGTGTATCTAGAGAGAATTGTCAGTCTTCACGGTGTTTCTATTTCTATAGTGTCTGATAGAGGACCGCAGTTTACTTCGAGATTTTAGAGAAAGCTACAAGAAGAGCTTGGTTCTATATTGGACTTCAGCACAATCTTTCAGCTCTAGACTGACAGACAGCCGGAGAGGACAATTCAAACCTTAGAATGCTTCGGATGTACGTGATAGATTTCAATGGTCAGTGGGATTGGTACCTACCATTGATTGAATTTGCGTATAACAATAGCTGTCATGCAAGCATCGAGATGGCCCCTTATGAGGTATTGTATGGTCGAAAGTGCAGATCTCCTATGTGTTGGGAAAAGGTTGGCGAACGAAAATTAGCGAGACCAGAGTTGGTTCAAATCACTTCAAAACAGATTTCTATTATTCGCGAGCAGCTAAAGATAGCTTTTAGTAGGCAGAAGAGTTATACGGACCCAAAGAGGAAGCACGTGGAGTTTAGTATTATAGAGTATGTGTTCTTGAAGGTGTCCTTTGTGGGTGGTGTGATGCGGTTTGGCAAGAAAGGCAAATTGGCCCCTCGTTATGTAGGACCCTTTGAGATTATAGACAAGATTGGAAAGGTAGCATACAAGTTGGACTTGTCGCTAAATTTCTCGCATGTACATCCGGTATTTCATATATCCATGTTAAGAAAGTACATTTCGAATCCTTTGCACATAGTACAACCTCAATATGTGGAAGTAAGTGAAGATTTCACTTACGAGGAGAACCCGGTTATGATCATGGATACACAAGTTCACCAACTGCACTCTAAGGTTATACCGATGGTTAAGGTATTGTGGCGAAACCATTTGTCAGAGGAGTGTACCTTGAAATCCGAGCAGGAAATGAGGAGCCTTTACCCTCACTTGTTTCAATCTTGAGGTAAGCTTTATTTCTTTTAGAATACGAGGACAAATTTTTTTCTAGAATATAATACCCTAATAAAAAAATTAAATAAAATAATATTAAATAAATAATTAAATAAAAAAATTTATTTCCCTCCCTCTTCTTCTTCTTCTCCTTCTTCTTTCTTCCTTTTTTCCCTTCCCCCTCTTCGCCTCCCTCCTTCCTGTACTACCGACTTTCTTCTCCCTCCCCGATGTCAACATGGCGGAGCGCCACCGAACTAGCCACCTGCCCCCCTCTCCTTGCAAAGCCGATGCTAGAAATGAAACCCCGAGCCGAGCTCTCCCTCTCGGGCCGGCGCCTTTATGGCCTCTATCTTGTGGCTTCCAGGTAGTTTCTGGCCAAAGCATTTGCATTTCACACCGCTTCGACTTTCGGACCCTGGTGTTCTCTGGACACGCAGGATTTTAGATTTTCGGCTTGATATAAATTTTTTTTACCTTAAAAATTATTTTATAATATTAAAAAATATTGTTGCCATTAATTATCAATTATAAATCATTTAATTTAATTAGATTTAATTAATTATGACTTAAATATAAATATTACAAATTAATTGGCATGATTAATGATTATTCTTTTTTGTAGTAGATGTGGTTGTGTTTAATTAGTTTAAATACCGGTGATCTATGGTGTGTTGTGGAGTCGGGAAAAGTCCGACTCGTTAATTAATTGCGGAATATTCAAAGTGTTTCTAGCAGGTTATGGACCCGTTATACAGAGGGTAAACGTCCATATATTAGAGGAAGTTCTGCCGAATTTTCGATAGAGTTTTTGAGCCTGAATTTTATTAGGCAGTCTAATCTACAAGTCTAGGCCTATAAAAAATTAAGAATATCATATTAACTAAGTATTTTCGTAAATAGATAATCCATCCGTCTAGCCAGCTCCACCTGAGGCGTAGGAGCAGACTGTAGAGCGCAGTAGAACTGTGAGTTAAAGTCATATAATCAACTATAATTTTGTCATGTCTAAATTAGATGCGATGTTAATTGATTAATAATTATTATGATTATTATAATTGTCATTATTAGTAATTTTATTTGACTAATAATTAATTAGAGAAAAGGCTCAAATTTGCCCCTAACGTATAACCACTGGTGTAGATTGGCCCTTCAAATTTTTTTTTAGCTAGTTGCACACAATATCTCGTCAAACGGAGTTCTTAAGCCCTTTTTTAATTCGGAGTCGAAGAACATTAAGTTCAAAATATATAACGGTTAGTAGGAGACGCTGATAAGGAAGCAACTTAATAAAGAAGCGGCACGTTTGCTAGCCTTCTTTTCCTTCTGATTATCGTTGAACATCCTTCATTACAAGTAAATTCGATTACTACAAACCCAGAGTCGAAGAATGCTCGGTTTGCTAGCCTTCTTTTCCTTCTTTTATCTGCTCCAGTTAAGAATGCTCGGTTTATCAACTCTCACACTCATAATCACTCCAATAATAAACCCAAGTTTGGTTCTCAAGAAGCTCTAAATTTGCCTCAGAAGTGCTCTAATTTCACTCATGTCAAGCTCGTTCAAGCTAAAATCATTAGAAACAATCTCTCTGATGATCAATTACTTGTTAGAAAATCACTTCGTTTATGCTTCTCTTACCAAAAAGTTGATTATGCCACTCTTATTTTCGATCAAATTCAAAACCCACATACCTTTACTTGGAATTTCATGATTAGAGCTTATAATTACAACGGTAATTCTCAACAAGCTCTTCTTCTTTACAATCTCATGATTTGCGAGGGTTTTTCACCTGATAAATTCACTTTTCCTTTTGTTATTAAAGCTTGTTTGGATCATTATGCTCTTGATAAAGGAAAAGAGTTTCACGGGTTTGCTATAAGAACTGGGTTTTGGAAAGATACTTTTTTGTCCAACACTTTGATGGATCTTTATTTCAAATGTGGAGATTTGGATTATGCGTGTAAGTTATTTGATAAAATGGCTGTTAGAAGTGTTGTCTCGTGGACTAGTTTTGTTGCTGGACTTGTTGTTTGTGGAGAATTAGATACTGCCCGTGCGGCTTTTGATGAAATGCCAATGAGAAATGTTGTTTCTTGGACGGCTATGATCAATGGGTATGTGAAGAATCAACAGCCTCTCGAGGCTTTTGAATTATTTCAAAGAATGCAACTTGATAATGTGAGGCCTAATGGGTTTACATTGGTTGGTTTATTAAGAGCTTGTACTGAATTGGGTAGTCTAGAATTGGGTAGACGTGTCCCGCTTTTTTATTAAGTTGCTTCCTTACATATGGTTCCTACTAACCGTTATATATTTTGAACTTAATATTTTTTAGCTCCGTTATAAAGAGGGGCTTAAGAACTCCGTTTGGCGAGATATTGTGTGCAACTGGCTAAAAAAAAAAAATTTTGAGGGCTAATCTGCATCAGTGGTTATATGTTAGGGGCAAATTTGAGCATTTTTCTTAATTATTATGGCTATTAGAATTATTATTAGTAAATTTATTTTCGTTATTATCGATATTATTAATATTATTATTATCATTATTTTGCTATCATATTTATTGTTATTTTATTATTATTAATATTATTACACAAAAATTGCATGTTTGCTATACTCGAGGCTACTCAACCTTAATTCTTAATATGTTATTGAATAATTTATATTTGCTTACAATTTATACTATTTATAATTATTATTGATGCTATGATTGAAATTTTAGGATGAGGAGACAGTAGAACATACCACCTGATGAGTTTCATCAGGACCGCGTGCGCACCGGTATTAATCAGAGACAAACAGTAAAAAGTTATTTTTTGGTTTTGCCCTGGTCGAGTATAACTCTCTGGACTGTAAAAGTTTGACTACCGAAGGAAGGTCTCTGGTCGTGTGTTGCTCTCTAGGCGCCGGCTTATTTGGGGATTAAGTCTCCAAGTTGGATTTAAGGACCCTGGTTGAGTTTCGCTTTCTGGGCGCTAAACCTATTGGAATAAAAGAGCCGAAAGGCTAATAGTATTGAGGTTGGGGTTCTGCTGAGGCACTCGTCCCATAAGTATTTAAATTGTATTTTTCTGAATTATGACATAATATATGTTCTAATATAATATGATATGTTATTATAATTTAATAAATATTTTATTGAGGAGACTGTAATTGTTATAGGATTATATGATTTTAACTCACCCTCGAGGATGACAGTCTCAATTTTAAATTTTTCATATAACAGTTCGGTTCTCCATTGTCTTTCGTTTGCTAGCCCGACTTCCTTCTCCTTCGGGCTTATTATAATTAATTTCTACTTTTGGATTTGAATTATTTAAGATTCTAGGCCCTCCGCAATAGTGTACCTAGTATATTATGTTTGATTTTGGTCTGTAACAAATTGTGGAATGTTTGTTAGCATCCAGTTAGAGACTTGTGAATGACATGTTGGGCTGGTTTATTAGTATATTTATATATGCATATTTGAATTATCGATTAATTAGGCTTACTACAGTTTTGGTGACCTTAACCTTATCTATTTCCTAATGCCGGTCACGGATCCACACGCGAGTCGTGACAATTATTCTCTCCATAATTCCTACAATTCTTCATAAACATTTAGTCTTAGTTTTTATTGTTCTTTTCTAAGGATCTTTCAAGAAATGGAGAGTGAGGATTAATCATCTTTCTACTTGAAGAAATTCTGGATCTAGAGAGCTTTTACCTTTTTGTTTTATGTTTTTCTATTTAATACCATTATCATTAGGTTAAATATGTTAGCCTTTTTACTTTTGTATGAATCTTATTACTTATTTATTTAATAAATAATTTTTTTACATTCATATATGTATTAGTTTCATCTATTATTATTGGTTGACCATCATATCAATTTAATAGTAATATTTGTTATGAAGATCTTTAGGTTAAAAGTATTAGAAACATCATCTTTACTTTAATTTATATTGGTATAAGAAATATAGGTTGTATGATTAGCTTGAGTGACTTAGGGAAAAGGCACATCGCTATCTCATTCATTAGATATAGGCTTAAAGTAAAACAAGGAGATTACTAAGTAAATGGCTAGACTAATACTGTTTTTAGCATATAGTTTTAGATCATAAGCACTTGCATTTGCATTGCATATTTATTTATTATTTAATTACTTTATTTTATGAATATTATTCTCTCAAAATACTGATTTAGAGTGTTTAGATGTACTTTTATTGTTTTATATTGATAATTAGTTTTTATAATAAGTAGTCTCATAGTTCCTTGAGAAATCGATCTCGTGGTAAATTTACCCTTACTATAGGAATGGTTCGTGCACTTACGAGTACTAAATTAGACACATCAGTCTTCTTTACTCTAATCAACCATCATTATCACATTGCTTGTATTTGATAAAATGAGTTTGGAGCTTAATAACTCATAATTCTATTATTTGATCATTAAATCGCAGTTTAAGAAGTCGTTGACTCGTAAGATCGATTTAACAGTCAAACAATAATATTTTGAGTTGTTAAGCTCTAAATCTATATTATTAAATACGAGAAATATGATAATGATGGCTGATCGAAGTGGTGATAGCTAAAATCTTATCGATCAATACACTTTAACGATGAAATACTTATTTGTATTACTATTTTTAACCATATACTTTTTTATCTAAAAAAACCACATACTAAAAGTTATTAAACGGTGAAGCCGTAATGTACTTTTTGTTATAACTATCTTTTATTTTAATATATTATAAAAATATAAAAGATGAGGACAAATAAATCTACTAAAATAGCTTTATTGATTGTGTTAGTTAATTGGATTAATTAGGTCATTTGTTAATTAATTCTATTAATAAGAAAAGTACCAATGCTTTTAGAAGTGCAACTCTATTAGGATTTCAACATATATAAATAATGATTTAATATTTATTATATTCTTTTAATATATATTAAATATCACGAGTCTAATTATTAAGATTCACATATATTACACATGAATAAAAAATTAAATAGATATTATACCAATAATATGTTATATTTGTAATTAAACATTAAAGTATTTGCTAATTAGGTATGATTTAATTTATTAAAATATGTTATTTTACATAATAAATAATTTTATACAAAATTAAAAGAAAAGAAAATAACAATAGTGAGATGAAACACAATAAAAGAGAATTTGTTTATGAAAGGAATCTTTTGCAGAAAATAAAATTCAAGTACTTTTAATATAACGTTTATTAGATACAAAATCAACATTAAATTAGATAATTTTGTAATTACAATCCCATATAAACTAATAAAAAGTTTTAAGTGATAAATATTCCGCATCATAAGTATTAAGCAGCAAATATTATTTGAACTCCAAAAACTATGACAAACTTATTTATTATTATATTTAAAAAAGAGAATATTTTCTTATTAATAATAAATGGTTTCTCTATTTATAAAAATAGTATAATTTGAAAAAATTATTTTTTAATATAAAAAATACTTATAATTCTGAATTTGATAAGCTTTTATGTTAATCAAATCTAATAAATTAGTTAACGGATTTATAAATATAATATATGGGTCAATCTATTTAAAAAGAGAAATTTGGATCAACATTATAGTATAAGGTGTATATATATGAAATTGAAAAGATGAATAAATAAATTTACTAAAAAAATTCTTGTAATTATTTTATTATAATTGATTAAATCATAATTTATTAATTATATCAATTGATAATTAATATTTATAATAATTTACTATTTATTAATTTATATGAGTTAAATTATTTGTAGAATAAAAAACTTTTAAACTAAAATTTTAACTCAATTATAATTTTATTAAATTAATTAATAGAAAGGAGAATAAAAGAAAATTAAAATTTGTAAAATGTAAAAATTATTTTCTAAAAAATTACATAAGAAACTCTATTAAGTATATTTTTTATGAGATTAGTAATTTATATTTAAATAAAATTATAATTAACAAATAACTAAGGATATTACAAATATTTAAGCTTTTAGTTCTTTTTTTTAGTTTTATTAAAAATAGCAACGAGACCAAATATTAAATTCATGTGTAATATGAAAAAAAAAAAAAACAATTCTATTTAAAAGAAAGGAAAGAAATTGGACGGACTACCACAAAATAATTTTTTAAAACTTCTATAGAGAATCTGTAATCCTTAAATGATTAAATAATCAATGAATTTAGGAAAGTAGACAAGAAGAATCAGAGGCAGCTACTCAAACGTTAAAGAGAACAACAATGAGAACATGATGAGTAAAGAAGAGAAAGAACATTAACATATTATCCTAGAAAAAGATCAAGGGGATCAGAAAGTAACTACTTTTAGAAATATGAAGCCTAAGGAATACCAGCTCTTTAGTAAATCCAGATGTCTAGAAGTCGTTGACTAGAACAGAAGGAAGAATTGAAAATCTTAAAAAAAAACATATGTCTCTGACTTCATCCCCTCCCTCGTCTGCGCCACCTTCCCCTTCCTCCCCCCTGTTGCCGACGTCAAGCGTAGGAAAGATGAGCTGCTGCCGCTGAAACAGCCGTCTGCCACCCTTATTCCGCAAATCTGACGCTGACAATGAGCTCCCCGCCATTGAAAACTCTCGAGCCGAGCTTCCCCCGCTGTTTTTCCTCCGCCGGCAGCAGTATGTAGCCTCGCCAGAGCCGGGACTTTCCAGCCTTGATCTGGTAGCTTCCGGAGAGTTTTCGACCAAATAATTTGCATTTTCGGACTCATCGCAACTCAAGGCGTAGTCGGTTCCGGATTCGAAATCTAACACCGTTGGCAGTACCAGCTTTTGGACCCGGTGTTTTTTTGGACGCCCAAAATTTTAAATTTTCGGTCAGTATAATTTTGTTAGATCTTAAAAATTATTTTATAATTTTAAAAGATATTGTTACTATTAATTATTAATTTTAAATAATTTAATTTAATTAATTATGACTTAGATATAAATATTATAAATTAATTGATATGTTTAATTGTTGTTCTTTTTTGTGGTAGATGTGGCTGCGTTTGATTAATTTAAATACCATAAAGATTTTGTGTGGGTTGATTGTGAAATAAATATTATTGACGGATCGTCTGTAATTAATTGTGATCTGCGGTGTGTTGTGGAGTCGGGGAAAAATAACGCAGCTTTGATGGCCCGACTCCCGTTAATTAATTACGAAATATTCGAAGTGTTTCTAGTAGGTTCTGGACCTGCTATATGGGTGGTAAACGTCTATATTTTAGAGGAGGTTTTGCCGAATTTTTGATAGAATTTTTGAATCTGAATTTCTTAGGAAAAATTAAGGATATCTTTTTAACTGAATATTTTCGTGAATAGATAATCCGTCTGTCCAGCCAACTCCACCTGAGGCGTAGGAGCAGACTGCAGAGTGCGGCAGAACTATGAGTTAAAGTCATATAGTAATACTCGGAATTTTCCTTTAATAATAATAATATTCGTAATAATTAATAAATGAGTTTTTATTTAAATTAATTTTACTTTATTTTTATTTGGTTTAAATTGGAATGATTTAAATGGAATTTTAATGTTAGACAAATAAGAGAGCTATTTTCTATATCCAATTAATTGATTTTTAAGAAATTAATTAAGTAAATTCTTTGGAAAATAAATTATATTTTTTTGGTCATTCAATTTTTCCCAAATGAATATATGAATTAAAATTCTATATTTGAGAGTTATGAAATAATTAGTAAATAATATTTTTATAAAAGAATTATCGGGAAAGGATAAATTAGCAAATAGTGTTAATTTTAATTGAAAAATATTTAGCAAATTGATTAATTAAATTAATTGTGTGTTAGGATTAAATTGGAAATTTATTTTGGAATAAGAATTTAAAATATAATTTTATTAATATGGGGTTTTAATGAAAATTTGTATGTTTGGTATTTTTATAATTAAATATGTCGGCAATGACTTTTTGATAATTTTATATTTAAAAGTAAGGATAAGTAAGTAATTATATATTTTCAATAATTCTAAATTGGCCCAAATTAAATAGTTAGGGGCTTAATTGAAAAGCTAAAAAAAAGTTTAAGGGTTAATCAGAGCTTTTACAGGATGAAGTTGTTAATAATTAAGAAGTTGAGGGACTAAATGGCAAGGAAGAAAAGTTCAGGGACCAAAATTTGATATGGAAGGAAAATGAAAGGAAAGAAAGAAGAAGAAGAAGGGAGGAAGAAGAAGGAGAAGGCTGCTGTGTCGCCATGGTCGGTGGTGGCGAGCGGTGGGCCGACGCAGGAAGGTAGCAATGGAAGGGCTATGGCTCCAAAGAAAGGCGCAGTGAGAGAATGCGGAAACAATGCTTTCTTGCTCCGGCGTTCCGGCGTCAATGGCGGCGGGTCGGTCTTGTTCGACCAAAGGAGTTGAGGGCTTCCTTTTGGGAGTAGCGGCGTCGGCTTTGGTGGCCGGAGGAGAGAATTTCGATGAGGTGTTGGCAGTCGCATTTTCTGGCTTTTCCGGCGAGTTTTAGCCAATCGAAGGGCATATTCGGACTCTCATCAGCTCAAGCTTTACAATGGCACCGGTTTCGTGGCAATCGGACTCCGTTTAAAAATCAACGGTCGAGATCGTCCGTAAATCTCTCCGAATGATCGGGGTTCAGATCGGAAGATCGGAAGCGGGGATCATCATTAACGCGTCGGTTCGAGTCCGTTGGTACATTCGAATTGTCAATCAGACTCCGGCTGCTGGAGGTGAGTCGACCGAGTGATCAAGCGTCTCGGTAATTCTCTAACCCATTGATTTTAGAATTTATTGGTAAAATTTATGTGTTTATTGAAATGTGTTGAGTCTTAGGAATATCGTTAGTTAAAATAAATTGTCGGAATGTCTGCCAATAGTCGTATTTGTGTTGTGTTGCGGAGTCGGAAAAATTAATGCAGTTTTTGTGACTGATCCCGTTAACTAATCGCTATATATTTGAAGTGTTTTCTGGCAATTACTGGATCTGTTTTATGGGAGGTAAGTAAAAGTGCCTTACATAGAGTTAAGATTTCCAAAAAAAATCCTGAGATATCATCTCTTTTATTGTTGATGGTAGCATACCTTTTATAAAGGTGTATCAGTTGGAATGTGAGAGGGACTGTAATATCCTTGAATCCTTCAGCAATATGAGTCAGTTTCTGGTCAACCAGTCAATTTAGACAAGTTTTAAGTGTCTTTCAACAGTAATATTTTGGCGAATGATCGTGCTTGTATTCAAGCAATTTTAGGAGTTTGAGTAGTGGTATGATATGGCAGATACCTTGGTCTTCCAACTTGTGTGGACCAGTCTAAGAGGGAGGTTTTCAAGGGTGCTAAAGAGCAAGTGCGGAAAAAGTTGAAGGGTTAGAAGGAAAAGGTGTTATCAAATGCATGTAAACCTGTGCTCATTAAATTTATTGGCTAAGTCGTTCCTAAATATGTTATAACTTGTTTTTCGCTTCCAATTTCCTTGTGCAATGAGATACATGGCATGATCACTCGCTTTTTTGGGCTTCAAGCAATTTAAAATAGTAGATTTCAACAGTGATCTAAAATAGGACTTAAATCACCTAAAAAAAAAAAAAGAAGACTTAAATTTTATTGAGGACCTTATATGTTAATAAGACACTATGGAAATTGATGGTGATTTAAGTTTTATTCACTTTTAAATAGAGTGAATAAAAGCCTGAAAAGTGTTGTTATATTTCTTTTATTATTTTAAAAATAGTTACTGTACGTATTTAATATATTATTAATTAAATTTTGTAAAATAGAAAGATAATTATAATTAAAATAAGGCCTAATTATCTAAAATATATATATTTTAAGTGTCTCTTTCTAAATTATCCAATTCTTTTCGATTTATAATAATAATTACTATTCTTGCATAATTTTTCTATTATGGGATTTCGGCAAATTTGAAAGAAAAATCCCGCTACAAAATACATATGTGGCATCCGAGCAATTTAAGACAGAAAAAGAAAAACAGACATCAGCAAAATGAGTTGTTGACATGGAGCATTGATTAAAACGGTGAGTTTTTTAATTAAAAATCAAAACATCTCATTTAATACAAAAACAAGAAATAGAGAAGCCAAATAATTGAACAGCAAAAATCATTGATTCCACCTTGTTTTTCTCTCAAAACAATGACGTTCTCTGCAACCAGAACAACTTATTCTCTTCTTCGCTTGCCTAATGGACACAATGCATCACCCTTTTTACCTCTAAATTTTGTTTCTCTCGAACTCTCAAGATTAAATCTTAATCGTTGCTCCTTTTCGTTCGGTCATCGGTTAGCCAATGAAGCAGCAGCACCACCGAGATGAAGATTTTGTGCTTGAGATTGGAGTTAAACAAGGAGGTTTACTCTGGCATGTTGATAAGCTAGTATCAGTTGCAATCTAATAGAATTTCACAGCATAGAAAGTAAGAAATGTGAGGGATTCAAGGAATGTGCTGAGAATAGTTCTTGTGGTAACCGAGATTGGATTGCGTATTGGATTGAATGGCTCTATTTTATTTTCGTTCATTTAGAAGATGATGTTTTGCTTCTAAGTAAGGCAAAGAAAGAGAAATAGAGTGAGGGGAAGAGAAAGATTAAAAGAAGGAACTAGTTATGAATTTTTGGATTTCTAATTTCAAAGTCATATTTTCAAGCAAGTTGCAGGTAATAACTAATCTAAATCGACAAAATTGCATTTTCTAACTTGACTTTCCTTTTAAGTCTTTTACAGCCCGTAGGAGAGGTTCTTGTTCATCTGCTTCTCCTCGAAAAGCAATTGCTCCAACACCTGCTCTTACTATTAAACCACTAACATCGTCACCATCACCAGCGACTGCTCCTTCTTCGACCACCATTGAGTCTCCGTCGTCGCCTCTTACATCTTTGCTTGCAACATCGTCACAATCACCAGCGACTGTTGTTGACGTTGAGATGGAACAACGGAACGAAGAATAAGATTCTACTGCTAATTCAAACCCCAGGTTATGAAAAGAAATCGAAGGGGAAGGGGTTCTCTTCAAAACACATCGTTTTGAACAAATGCACATCTAGAAAATTAATTTGCCGACTCTGTTTTTTCTTTTTCAAAAAGAATTAGCTTCGGTGCCACATATGCACACTCATGCCGAATTTTCATTAAAGTGATACTAGAATTCTAAAATAGAAAATCATTTTGAAGATTAGTAATTATTGTGCAAAGTATGATAAAAAATTAGATAATTTAGAAAAAATGCGGGGAGTTCATAAATTAATAGGTTATTGGGCCTTAAAATAATAAAAACAGTTTATAGCTCTAAAAACTTATTTTCTTATTTTTCAATCCTTCTTAGTTATCCTACGGTGATGGAATTGCCAAATTGAAGGAGACCAGAATCTCTAGTTCTTCCTATGTGAGAATGTCATTGATCTCATACCCTAGTCCAAGCTAAAATGTTTCTTCTTTTTTTAATATTTATTCCATTCCAATATTGATATATCTTAAAGTAATTTAACTTAATCATCTATGACTTCTCCATTAATAAAAATTTGACAGTTAATCATTGATAATTATATACTTAGGATCTATATTAATTAAAAAGTTTACAAGTTTAAAGAGAAAATTTTCACTTTAACTCAAATCTTTATCACTCAATTGCCAATTTCAAGGGATTTATTCATCTCTAAGTAATCATAAATTCATCTTCTTTCTGTGTATAGAAAGTTCTAAACAGATTTGATAGTGTGTGGAGCCCCTCGATGTGTAGAGCCAATTTAGAGAAAGTGTCAAAAACATGCAACTGAATTTGGTGGTGCCATATTAAATACCCATTTTTTATGAGTTGACCATTTGATGGCCAGCTTCCAATTTTCAAGTCTACTAATCTTGAAACTAATTGTCAAGAAAAAGCTGTTAGGCCAGCCATTGATTTGGCCACAGTCCTAATAAACCATTCTTTAGTGGTAATCTTGGCCCTCACTAAAACCAGATTTTGATTAGCCCCAACAATCTTGCCTCCTCCTCCGTATAATTTGTAATTCTGGTTAAAACTACAAAAGTTTGAAAATTTTGAGTTATTTTGATGATTAAAATATCAAATTCTTAAAATAAATATTTTGAAGCATTCTAAAGTATTATGAGTGTATAATACCCAATATAAACTTATAAATTAATAGTATTTTAATTTTAATAATTTATTATAATATTTAATTATAGATCAACTAAATATATTATTTTTATTTATTAAAAACTTTTATACATTTTTAAAATCTAATTAATGGTATATAATAATTATTATTATTATTGTGAAATTTGTCTATATAATTCCTTTATTTGTATAAATAATGAAAGTTATATATATTCACTAATAATATAAATTAACAAAGCTAGTTTATTATTTAAAATGATATGAATTGATTCAGAATTCTGTTAAGTATTATATTATGTTATAATATAAAATATCATAATAGTGCTCTAATAAAATTGAGTGTTTTTAGACTTATAAAATTATATTATAAATAAAATTTAATTCAAAATCTCGTTATATATATATATATATATACTAGTTAGATAAACTATTTTAAGGAGAAATAAAAAAGGAAAGAAAATAAAACACATATTTAAATAGTCTAAATCAATTAAATTTCAAAATTCTTCCCAAATGATTTTAAATTAATGTTTAACTTGAGAAGTGATAGGGTGCAACCTTCCTATCAAATCTTACCAAATGAGTCTGAATTTGCATTATTCTAAGTCCTCGGGAAGAGGCTGCCGGACTTGTAAAAATATTAGAAAATTTAGTTTTGTCCTACAAAAGATATGGTCTAACAAGAATGATGTGCAGCTATCCTCCATGGCATATAAAAGCCTGTAGGATATCTTAGAAAGAGTTTTGGGCAAATTTGAGAACTTGCAAATTGAAGAAATCAACAGGCATAAACCAGATTTGAACAGCCGTGATTCACAACTTTTGACCCTAAGGTTTTATTTTTTCAGAAAAGAATAGAGGATTTGAAAGAGTTTTGCTAGAGTATTACAGTAGTGCCATATTATTATAAATTTATTAATTATAAATAAGTAATTGATATTATTTTTAATTTATTTATTTATTTTTTATATTTTTTATTTAATATAAATTCTCAATGAATTCATATAAATATATATTTTAATATAACTTTTAATTATTTATATAAGTCAAATTTATATTAATGAATTTCATAATTACCAAGTATCATTGATTAAGTTTCAGAAATAGATAAAAGAATTTAATAAATAAATATAAGTATTTGATTTATCAATAACTAAATACTATAAATAGTTGACTAATTTAGTATTTTATTATGTTAATGAATTATTAAAATTAAAATAATATTAATTTTTATAAATTTATATACGGTACTGTAAACTTATGGTACATTAGAATGATTCTAAAATATATTAAATAAAACTATTAATTGATTTTAAGATACCATAGGTATATTATACCATATAAATTTATAATAACTTATATTATTTTAATTTTTATAATTTATTAATGGATTTTGTTAGAGTGCTATTGTATCTTTATAAGTCTATTTTTCAATTATAGATAATTAATTGATATTATTTTAAATAATTTACTAGTTTTATACGCCATTTTACTATATTACTAGTTTTATACTCCCTTTTACTATTTTAGACTATCAATGAATTTATATATAATTTTTAATTATTTATGCAAGTCAAAATTATATAGGTAAATTTCACAGTGGTTAAATACTACTGGTTAAATTAAAAAGAATTAATAAATAAAAATAATATATTTAGTTCATCAATAACAAAATACTACATATAACTTTTAATTTAGCAGTCAGTTATATTAATAAATAGTTTTATAATAATTTAAACTTATATGATTTAGTTTTAAATCTTTTTAATTAAAATAAGAACAGGAGCAGGAGCAGAAATTACCATTCTAACTGAAAATACCATTTTAAAATCATGGGCAAGTCCCATTCTAAATCAAAGTAAATTTAAGGGTTTTTACACAAATGCCTAAAAAATTAAATCAACTAATTTTTATATTCTCAACATCAAAATATAACAAAATTACACTAAAATTAAGAATTTTTATTTTTATACGTTGATGTTAAAGAAACGGGACTCCTCTTCATCCAAAATATCCAATTCAAACTCACTGAAAAATTACAGCATATATAACAATAGTTGATTCATATCAACCTGAAAAATTTCGCAAGAAATTTCATAATAATCTCATCAATAAATATTTAAAATTAAATATTCTAAGTTTTATAATTTATTATTAAATTATCAAAATTTTCAATTTTCTTATTAGAATTACTTTTTCTAACATAGTTATAATTTCTTGTTAATTTATATTCTATTAATATAAAAATAATATATCCATTGTTTAGAGTCTATTTATATAGAAAAATTATAACTATATATTATAACTTTATAGTATCTTATATTATAACAAATTATAACTATATACTATAACTTTTTAGTATTTTATATTATAACAAATTATAACTATATATTATAATTTTATAGTATTTTATATTATAACAAATTATAACTATATATTATAACTTTATAATATTTTATATTATATAGTTATAATATAAATATATAAAAACTTAATAACTTTTATAATAACGAACTATATAGAATATATAGAGTTATTATATAAGATATACGAGTTATTATATATTTTTAATATATAGTTAGCTATTTATATAATATAAAATTAAAAATTTATAATAATATTTTATATAGTATAATTATAATTATATAATATTTTATACAATATAAATTTAAATAATATAATTATAATTATATAATATAAATTTATATAATATAATATAATTATATAATATCTATAGATATATCATAAATATATCTTCTTAAAATTTAGTAAATTTATGTTTATATTTTATGTATTTGATTTATATCTTGTAATAGTTTTGTATATTGACTATTATATGAATTAAGTATATAAAAAGAATACATTAATTGTATATTACATAAAAAATTATTTATTAAAAGAATATAAAAACAATTTTAAAAGTATAATAGACAATATTTATGAAGTATATAACGTGTTTATTTCAAGTATATAATTATCTGATACTTACTAAATTTTGTTCGTTCAAATTTCAAATCATCTTTTATATATTTTTTATATAGATGTGAACATTATATCTAATTTTTTTCTACCGCAATGGACATTGAAAAGAAAACATGAGGTATGTAAGTTTTGATATAACATGTATTCTCATACTAAAAGACAACAACTTTTCATACTTCGTTGTTAACAATATATATTATACTATGAGTATATAATTTATATCAAGTTTATTTCAAGTATACAAAAAGCATCATTGAAATATATTTTAAGTATATTTGAATATATAAAGGATACTATCGTAGTATATTGTGAGTATATTCAATTTATACTCAAACATACTTATATCTAAAAATTCTTTTGATGGCAAGAAGACTAATACTTACACATTTAGATTGAAGCAATAAAGTTTCTAAATATATATAAAGCATTCATAACAAATTCAAACAACTAAAATCTACAAATTAAAATACATCTAAGAGAAAATAATACTTACTTAGGTTAGGATTCTTAAAAATGACTTCAATATATGTTTTTTTAAGGTTTTAAAAGTTGTAAAAGATGAATATTAGATTTCAAAACTTAGATTTTCGAAAAACTAAGAAATTATATCTATTTTGTAAAAAATCCATAAAACAGTATATAGGTATAATAAGTATATGTTTCTAAATTAGTGAAATTATATTTATATTATGTGTATTTTATATATATCTTATAAAATTTTTATATATTAACTATTATATGAATATAAGTATATAAAAGGAATATATCGATTATATATTATATAGAAAATATTATTTTCTAAAAGAATATATAAATATAAATAATTTTTAATGTATACAGTAGATATTATATATTAAGTATATAACGAGTTTATTTCAGGTATATAATATTCTAATTTTTATCAAATCTGCTCTTTTCAGATTTTAAAATTATCTTTTACATTCTTTTATATGTTAATGTGGAAACAATACTTATTATTATCCTTCATCAGAATAAACATTGGAAATAAAATATGAGATATGTAAATTTTAATGTAACGAACATTCTTATACCAAAAAATAGCAACTTCTAAACTTCATAATAATAATGTCAAATCAAATCAAAACGATGGAGCAGTCAAGAATGAGTATATAAGATATGCAACAAGCATATATTTTAAAAATCTTAAAAATTTGTTTAAGAAAATGTTTATATATATATATATATATATATATATATATATATATATATATATATATATATATATATTATTTTAATATAAATATAAAAAGGATAAATTAGTAATAGATTAAAAAAATTCAAACAAAATATAAAATAAGTTTTAAAGTAATACAGTAAAAAGTATATAATGAATATGTAACTAGTATATTTCAGATATATCACACTCTCATTGTTATTGATTTTTCAATTTAGAT
This sequence comes from Ricinus communis, assembly GCF_019578655.1. Classification (NCBI taxonomy): domain Eukaryota; kingdom Viridiplantae; phylum Streptophyta; class Magnoliopsida; order Malpighiales; family Euphorbiaceae; genus Ricinus; species Ricinus communis. The sequence continues at coordinate 155,111 of NC_063265.1, read as the reverse complement.
TTTAAAGTTATATTCTTTTTTTTTTTCGTACAAATATAGACAAAATACCTATTTTTCTTCACCACAACGGACATTTAAAAAGAATATATTATATACATAAACTCTAATATAAATAGCATTTTATACCAAATGACAATATCTTTTTAGCCCATATGGAAATAATATAAGAACAAGCAAAATCAATATGAAACAAATAATAGTTTTGCCATCACCATCGCTGTTTGGTTTTGCTTCGTTAAGACTTAATATCAATATTCTTTTTTGAAGAAAATCAATAATATTTTATTCTTACAGTCAACATCTCCATTTCTTTTAATAAAAGATTTTGAGTTTTGCATCCTCTTTGTCAATGTCAGTCCTTCTTTTTTGTAGGCCTAACATTCTTTTTTTTTTTTTTAATCTATAATTCTAAAGTCTCTATTAGTAGACAAAAAAAAAAGCCTCAATTTCAATAATAGTTACACAAATCAAAAAATAAAAGAAAATTCATCAATTTTTAAGCAATAGCAAAAAAATTTCAAAGAAAATGAAGAAAAAAATAAAAAATTCAGAAAATCAGAGATTATTATAAAAATAAATCATAAAAGAGAAATATTAAATTTAAAAAAAGTATTAAAAGATAAAAAAAAACACATAGTACTATATTATTAGCATAAGAAAAAACATAAAAATAAAAACTCTACTTATAAAAGCAAAAAAAAAAAAAAAAACGCGCTCCATGTAATTTAAACTAAATTTAATTTCATTGGAGACTTTCAATTTAAATTTTTTCCTCTTTTAAAATATATACTGTTGAAGGTTTGAAGTTGATTTTTGTAGATTTATTTTCATGGTTATTTAAGTTAATTCAACTTATCTCTTAGTTTTGGATATTCTTTTATCAGAAATTTCTAGAGTTAGTTTCGTAGATTTTCTTTTTATGAAAAATTGATTGGTTGATTTGCATTTAATTTTAGTTTTTCTTTTGTCATTTTAAAGTAATATCAATTTGATAATTTCTAGTAAAAAATGAGTAACTGAGTAATTTTGTTTTTAATTGAAATAATTGATTACGAAGGTAGCCCCACTTTAACTCAAAGTCAGTATAAGTCTAAAATCAAAACAATTGGATAAATTTTGTTCTCGGTCCCCTCGATCATGGATCTGAAATTGGGGTTCCATGAATATAATTAAATACGGTGCGAATCAACTACTGACCATATGCCCTTTCTGAAGGTCTTTTTTTTTCCAATTATGTTTTCGTAAAAATCCCTTTTCACAGAAACAGTAAAATCTATTTATTTATTTATTTTGTTTATAGGTTGAGATAAAGTAAAATATAATAGAATTATTTATCAAACTTTTTTATGGGAGGAATGATATCACTTTTGAGTTCTCATGGTAGAAAATAAAAAAATTATATAATATTTAAATAATTACACTCAGAAATATTTATAAAATTAATATATATAATTTAAAAATTACTTAATAAAGTATTTTTTGTGTAAAATTATAATTTACAATACAATTAATAATTATCAGAAAGAGATTATATCAATATTTCAAATTGTTTTTACTTTTCATATCAAATTATACTCATTAAAGGAAGGGAGCATTCAGAAAATAAGAACAGAAATTCTCAGGAAAATAGTAAGAGACATTGACGTAATCATACAGCTTGGAATTGGATGCAACAAGCAAATAAACAAAAATAAATGTGGCAATTAGCTAATCCAATAAAAAAAATTGTTTTAAGAGAAAAAACCTAAAATGGAAGAGCAAATGTCACAGTCAGCTAAAGAGAAAGACACAGTCGCCAAATTGGCACACTTTTGAGGGGCGGTTTGGTCGGTCGACTCTGGCCGCCACTTAGTTTGAGACCAGAAAGCCAAACAAATTTTATTCCTGTCAAATTACCAATGAAACCTTTCTCTCTTTCTTAAACTCCAGAACTTTTCTTCTTTAGGGTAATAATGAAATCTCCCTAAGATTTATATTTATATGTATGGTATCAGATTTTACTTAATAATATTTTATAAAATTAATATTATATAAAATTTTAATAAAAATATATATAATTTTAACGCAATTTATATAAAAATTTATTATTAATATTACATACTAATTAAATAAAATAATATTTAAAATATATAAAATAATAACTAAATATAATAAAAGAATTATATAATACCAACTAATTTGCTGTATAAGTATTATGTTTTTTATTATTTCTTTTAAGATCATTAAATTTCAATGTTATTGAAATAAACTAATAATATTAATTATTTATTAAAATAGAATAATCGCTAAATATTTTTTTTTAAATAATATATTTATAATTTAAATAAAATATATTTTAAACTAGAGAATTAGATTATACAATTATCAATAACTGTATATTTATATAAATAAATTATTAACACATATTTAAAACTAAAACGAAGAGAATATCTTAATTATAACTTGTAATGTAGAATTATTAATAATATTTTAATTTATAATTAAAATAATAATAAATTTTAAATTTTAATATATTTAAGCAATTTTTTGTATTATTATGTCCGTTACACACTTCAAATTATTTTTTTAACTCTACTTTTCTAAGAGAAAAAAAAAAGTAGAGTTAAAAGTTTAAGAAATTGGTACCTTTTATTTTAGAAATGGGATGGTAGACTGCATAAATTCAAAATATCAAAATTCATAATCAATCTTTCAAGTAGTCTATTATTTGTTAATAAGTGCATTAATAACTGAAAAAAAAAAATTTAGACAAACTCAGTCTATCACATTATCCATGGACTAAATCAATTACATACTGATATGTGGTCTATTTATTAATTATAGCATTCTTATTGGTTAGATTTTAATCATAAGTTGTTATTAATGAAAATGCTATAATTAATAAATGAACCACATCTCAGTATGTAATTGATTTAGTCTATGAATAACATAGTAGACTGGATCTATCTAAAAATTTCTCCAATAGCTGCTATTTATTAAAGCTACAGGTAAGCATAGTCGCACTGAAACTAAAAAGCTAAATCGAATCAACAGTTTGTTTCGGTTTGATTATTTTTAAAATTTAGTTCGACTTAATTTAAAAATGGCCAAATTGAATAATATTTAGGTTAGGTTTATTTTTTGTTCAAGGGATTTTGATTATAATTGAACCGACCGAAATTCATATAAATTAAGAATATTTGATTTTGTATTTATGTAAAGAAACAATTAATATATTGAACAATAAGAATATATTTATTTGTATTTTATCAATATTTCTAATAGTCTATTATTTATTAATAATCAGTAATAAGTGTATTAACATTGAAGCTGCTATTGATTAAAGCCTTAACTTTAAAATGTTGATTAGAAGTTACTAAAATTTATATTAAAGCAAATTTGACACTTTAAGTTATAAAACCCCAAACCAACCAAATAGCACAAAATAGCATCACATAAAAGATGCATTTAAAATAGTAGATTCCAACGGTAATCTAAAATAAAATTTAAATCAACTGAAAAAAGGACTTAAATTTTATTAAGGACCTTATATATTAGTTAAACATCATAGACATTGATGGTAATGTAAGTTTCATTCTCTCTTAAATAGAGTAATTTGTTAATTTTGAAAGCCTGAAAGCTGGACAATTGTTATAATTTTTTTTCTATTTTTTAAATTTCCATTATATGTATTTAATATATTAATAATTAATTTTTGAATTTAAAAATATTTATAATTAAAATAATAATAATAATAGTCCATATAGATGTGTATGTATAAACTATTTTTTATTTTCTAACCTTTTCTAGTTATTCTATGGCAGTCAATCGCCAAATTAAAAGAGACCAAAATCTCTAATGCTTCCTTAATACAATATGTGATGTTGCTATTTATTTTACACCTTGATCGATATTTTAAGATGGTTTTTTATTGTAATATTTATTCTATTCTAATATTTATATATCTTAAAATAATTTAATTCTATCGTCTATAGCTTCTTGATTAATAAAAATCTAATAGTAAGATCGGGTACAAATGGGTCTATAAGATTAAATATAATTTATATGGCATGGTTGAGAGTATAAAGCTGAATTAGTGTCGAAAAGCTATACTCAATGTGAAGATATTGACTATAAGAAGACATTTGCTCCCATGGCCAAATTAACTATAGTTCATCATTTACTTGCTACAGCTGCTATTCGGAATTGGTCATTTGATTAAATGAATGTCAAAACGTATTTCTCCATGGCGATTTACTCAAAAAACTTTTATGCAATTGCCTCCCAATTTTTGTCAACAGCAGGAGACACATACGGTATGTCACCTCAATAAGTTGCTTGATGAACTTAATGTTAGCATTCGTTTTCTGGATCTAAATATTGAAAAAGTTATGAAAAATTCTATAATGAAAGTTACTGCCTTCTCGAATCTCAGAAGATAGAGAAAAGATGAATCCGAAATTAGGATTGAGGTTAATCCGACCAAAATTACCTTTTTGAAATCAATTTAGAATTAATTGTCAAGAAAAATAAAGTTTGAGGGTCAAAATAATGAATTTTGCATGTTCAGAGACTAAATTGCAAATCTTTCACAAATTTTCCCTATTTAGAGCCCATTGTCTCTACATAGAGCCGATCAGTTCTATGTAGAGCTGCGACTTTATGTAGTGCTGATTTGTATTTTTTTTTATTCAAAATTATATTTTTAAACATTTTTACGTTCAAATACAGATTCTAGAAGGTATTTAACGATAATTGATAGATTTTAATTTTAAAGATTTGATTTATTTATTGGATATTGGTAAATAATTATCTGATAAAAAAAATCGGTTCTTTAAAAAAATTTGAAATGAGATTAAAGTCTATTTGCTCCTCTAGGATTTTTTAAAAGACCTACCTCTATAAATAGAAAGTGAGGACATAGGGTGAGGGGCTAACAACATCGATTAGAAGATTGTGATTAAAAAACCTACGTTATTTTTAAGCATAAGGTGTTTTTGGTAATTGAGAAGTAAGATTACTAAGAAAGAACTCAAGATTTGGAAAATTTTGTGAAAACAATATAAGCTTTTTTAATACCTCATCCAACACTAGATTCCCAACCGATCTTTGATTCAACTGCGTCATCATCCTCTGAGACTTGCAGAACAATCAACTATGGTGATAATTTGAGAGTTTCCCTACATCCATCGTCATCAACATCATTCTCCCATTAAACTAGTTTTCTTATTCTTTTATGTTTTTTGGAAATATGATTAGGGTTTCTTTTTTATTGTTTTACATGTTTGATGTGATTAGATTATGATTTCTTAGGGATTAATATGTTGCCGACTTTATTGAGTTTTTGAATATGATAATAAGAATACTAGAGTTTTGAATATGATAATATGTTTCCCTTTGGATTTTGAATCTAATTAGTCAAATGATTAGAATATTATGATTAGATTTGTATTTTCTTTATATTTTTGTCATTAGATTAGTTTATTGGGTTATATAATTAAAATATGAAATCTGCTATTTTTGTCCACTATATGTCCAGACTTTTAGGGTTTGCATGACTTTTTAGGGTTTTTGGTTTATCTAATGTTATTTGTATCCTTTATCTTGTTTCTTTCGTGTTCTAATTAATTTCTTACCTTTTGTGTATGTGAAATTAGCTCTAGGACATGAGAATTGCAGAGAAACTGTAGAAACCAGCTTAGAGATACCCCAGAGCCCATCGACTTAGCTCATCTCAGTCATGATTTTCAAATTTTTTACAAGTTTTTAATGTATTCTTGACAATTTTAGGTACTGTAACTGAGTGCTTTTCTTTATAATTTTTAGTTGTAGGTCGGATTATAATAGCTAGATTTGCTTTCTATACTTTATTTTTGTTTACTTTTAGTTTAATATATGTCAAATAATTGTACATGACTGCTTAATTAAATTGGGATATATAGACTTTAGGTTAAAATTGAATCCAACATGAAAACTGAAGTCTATGAGACTAATCAATGTTAATTGAGCTTAAGTTTTAAAATTAATATAGACTTAGTAAGCTTTATCATATTTCAATTAGATTAGATTTAGGTTCACACCTTGGGGGTCTATCATAATAAGTAGTTCATATATGATCAAAGTCTTGGCAAAACATAACTTATAATTAGGCAGACTCGGAGGAACTTGTACATAATTAGTAAGTTAGATTAATAATCTTAATATGGACTAGGTTTAATAAAAATGGGCTAGACTTAAGTGAACTATATGTGTTATTTGGTATCCTTGTATATGAATTGCTGTGTTTATAAGGAATAATTTGTTAAATAATAAAATTAAAGACTAAATTACACAAATAAGGAAGTTGGCTTCTGGATCCATCTTTGGATTTGTGGCATAAGCTTCCTTATCGAATTTAAAAAACGTCACTCATTAGTAAAGATGTCCCGATGAATTATCGGAGTGGCGACTCCTATCTCCGAGGGAGTTTCAATAACTAATTAGCATCCAATTAGATTGAAAAGTTTTGCAGTGCCATAGTTACTAAAGATACATAAATACTCACCTAAAATTGCGGCACACCCTTAAACAAGCCTCTCATAATTGGTTTCATAAATGTTACTGTTATGCAGTAAAATGTCCTATCAATCTAAACCTAAATATACCCTTTTTGTAAAAATCTTTAATAATTCTGTTGTATCCGTATTCATTTATGTAGATGATATGTTTATAACAATGATAATTATACAACTGTTGCTTTTGAAGAACTTTTCTAAACCAAAATTTGTATTAAAAAATCTTGGCTAACTATGATATTTATTGGCATTAAAGTTGCTCGTTCTACTAATATTATGTTTATATCCAAAGAGAGTACACTTTTAATATCTTAAATGAAGCAGGGTTGTTTAGGGCTAAACATTACTAACACTTATACAAGAAAATATTGAGTTTCTGCCCGCAATAGGAGAGCCATTAAAGAATGCTCCCAATTATAAAAGATTGGTTGGACAACTCACTTATGGTACTATTACAAGACTAGAGATAGATTATCTGGTTCACATTCTAAGTCGATTTAACCTCACTTAGATGTTATTCATCTTTTATGATATCTTAAAGATGAACCGGCAAGGCCTATATTTTTCTAGCCAAAGGACTTTTGTTATTAGAAAAATTTAGTATGTAGATTAGACATAATATTTGATCATAAGAAAATTTATAATTAGTTATCATACACATTCATTCATTGTCGCAATGGCTCTGACTGCTCTACCTGCCGCTAATGATGATTCCAAGTTTTCACTTGATTTGGTGAAAATCGAGCCATGAATCAAAAACTTCAGTTTACTTATCAAACGAATTGAACATTAATGTAAGTTATATTACATATGGCAACAACTTATTATCCACCCAAGGAAGAGGTTTAATGTAAAATGACATGTAATCAATACTTCCAACAATTATTAACCGCATTTTGTTAATATACTTAAATTTGTTAATATTTCCAAATATGGAACTTTATTTATCTAAAAATAATACATACTTAAGTTGGTCAACGAGTAAAGTTATAGAGTAGTTTTCTATACCTTTTTTTATTTATTTGATTAATTCGAGCCTAATTAATATACAAAATAGCATTAAACTTACTTAGAGATGACTAATGATAGTTGATTATGTTTAAATTTTTCTAGAATTAATAAAATTAAAATTTTGACTCTCAAATATACATTTAATCAGTTTCATAAATATGTAAAATTGTAAAATATATCTTTCTTTTTTACAATAAGAGAAGTTATTATCCTTGAATATGACTTAGTTTTCTCTTTATCAAAAAAATATCGTTTGTTAATTAATTTTATAAATACATTAAATACAAATTTGACCACATAAAAGTTGTAATTATATTAAATTTTGATAAATCTAAAATTTTCTAAGTATTTTAAATAAATTAAATCTTAATGAGCAAAATAAAATCTTTTTATAACTGTAGTCGGGTAATGAACGAGAGGTATCGACTTGCGAACTATTCAATATTCGGCTCAATTAAAAATTCATTCAGATTGTTTAACGAAACTCATTTGATAAATGAACTAATCTCAAGTTTGTAAAAATCTATTCGTTAAACTTATGAGTTAACTTATATATTGATTTATAAATTATTTTATAAATTAAAATTAATACTTTAAAATATAAACATAAAATTTACTTTTTCTATTTTATATAAAAATAGCTATTTAAATATATTTCCTAAGATTAAAAAGTTATTAGAAAGTTAATTTTATATAATTCTTTATTGTTTTAATAATTCAGTGTTAATTTATATGTTTTTGAACTTGTTGAGAATTCGTTTTATGCAGATGTAAAAAAACATAAAAGAATTATTAGCAAGGCTAGAACAAGGATAGGATGGTAAATTAAAAGAAAAAGGGAGGGCAAAAAGCTAGAGAGCAAAACAAAGCGGCAGCGTTGGAAACAAACCATAGTAAGATTGGCTGTTTGAAAAACAGGGGTCCCACTTAATAAGTGGAGTCCACACTCTCCCTCTGTTTGTCCTCCTTTTATACTCCAAAGATTCTCTCTCTTTCTCCCTCACAATATTTCAATTCCTTCATCATTCTTTCAATTCCTCCAATTTTTTCTTTTTTTCTTCTTTGCTTAATCTTTTTCAATTGCAAAGAAGGAACACAATCAAACCTCCTCAAATCAAAGCTAAAACAGCTATCGATCTTTTAATCGGTAATCAATCTCTGACTCTTCCCTCTTGTTTAGCTTGGTTTTGATAATGTTTTTGTTGTTTATTTTTAATTTGTTCTGGAGTTTAAGGTGTTTAATCGGTGATGATTCTTGTTGATCAAACAGATTATCTATACTTGATCAGTCCCTTCTTCTTCTTCTTTTATCTTTAGAGAAACAGTTCTTATGATCCTGATCAGCCCTTATGAATTGCTCTTATTTAAGCTGATCCAAATCAAGTTTATATATACATTCAAGTGTTTCCTTTTCTTTTTCTTTTTTAAACCAGAGGAAGCTATGTTTAATTTACCAAAGATGATTGACTTGATATATAAGATTCATCAAATAAATAAATAAATAATTGTCGATTGCTGTTTTATATATGTGTATTTTTATTTCTGTTTTTCCTTTTAATATACTGGTGAAGTTGCTATTTTTTTTTTTTTATTGTTTTCGCGTCTCTGTTTGTTACTTTGCGTTAGGTGGAGATTCTTAAACATGGAAGTCAATTTTTAAAATTATTTGAGTTAAATATGATTAATAGCTTACTAATTCCACTGTAGCTGATCAGGTCAAGAATATGCACAGCGCACGGCTCACTTTCTTTTAAAAATAGAGCTCTCTCTGGTTTAAAGCTTAGCATATGATTAGATTAAAACACTTTAATAATTCAAATTTAAACAGTTAATGGTCGAAACTAATCTTAGCTTAAGCTTGTACATAGCCGAATGCTTTCATTTTGTTTATTATGATAGGGGAATAGGGATTTGTGGGATTCACTTGCAAATAATAGCTAATGATACTAGAAAAAAGAGTGGTTTTCATTGAGCTGTCACGCGTTTTATACTTTTGATGAAGTTTTTTTTTTTTTTTTTGGAATAAATACTTTTGATGAAGTTGAGAAAACATAACAAAAAGAAAACAAAAATAACAGGAAAAAAGAGGGAGATGAAGATGGGGATGGGCTGCCCAACTTTAATGGGGTCCACCCATTATGTTAAATATTTTTTTCCTTTTTCTGCATCAATATTGAAATAAAGTTAAATATATGATGGCGTTGATAGTGTAACTAAACAGCCTCTTTTGGTTTTCTTGGGTGTTTTGATTGATTGATGCATCTCATCTTCTCTTAAATAGACGGTCCAGATTGCAAGAAAAGGAAAACTTTCACCGAGTTAAATTTGAAGGGCCTGTTCTGTTCTGTTAATAGTTTTCTGTTTTGTATAGATTAGATATCAAAGGAGGAAATTTTATTCGGGGTCCCACTGAATTAATCGTGTCACATGATAGGTCAGGACAAAATGAATCAAGCGTTTTAGATCTTAATAAGGTTCTTGTCTTGCTTTAATATAAATATAATGTTTATATAAAATATAAATGGATCCATATATATATTTTTTGGTAGTAACAGGTTGTTTCTTTTTGTTTTTGTTACAACTATAACTAGTAGCTAGTAGGTGTTACATGTGGATGTGGTCATGGTAGCATGTTCTTGAATTTGTTTCTTTTGAGTACAAAATGTTTGTTTTGATAATTTTGCTACAAACTTTTAAGTGGGCCAAAGTTTCCGCACGCACCTTATCTTAATTGATTAGCATTTTGATTATCAATATGATCCTTTATGAAATCATTACAATGTAAAAAACATTATGTGACTCATTTAATTTACAGTTCGACATTTCATTTTATGAGAAGTGAATTTAACATTTGTTATCTTCAAAAGTATGCCATATTTTTAAAAAAAGTCCATTTATAATAAAAATCATGAACAATCCAATTTTTAGTTAATATTTTAAATCCCTATGGAGAATAATTAAATCTGGATATTATTTGGAAAACACGGATAATAGTGTAAAAAACTTATATATTTTTAGGTGCATATATTATAATCAATATGTAAATGATGCATAGCTTATGATATTTAAGTTTAGTAATTTAACGAGATAAAAATATAAATGTTCATCAAATTTTATATTTCATTTCATTTTAATTAGTTGTAATTTGTTTAATCTCAATTATTTAATTTTAATTTTGATTATAATTTAGTTATTTTATTAATAAAAAATTAATATGTCACCTTTTTTTATTTTTTCTTCATTAACTGTTTTTGTGACGTATTAATCTTTATTAGCAAAGTGATTAAATTAAAATATAATTAAAATTAAAGATTTAAATAAAATAAATTAAAATTTTATAACTGATAATTTATATGTAAATTTCAATATATAATTATTTTTCGGTGCAATAATTGTTAGAAATGGCCAATATAAATTTCTCTCCTGATAATGATATGTCTGTCCACCCAGTTACGAAATAGAAAGTGTTTCTTTGCCAAACCACGTTTATTTGCTTTGGACGTAAAAGGAAAATCAGTAACTAAACTTTATTGAGAAAGAAAGTGGCTATGTGATAAAAGAAAAATGTTAGTGTCACATAAATTGGTAAGAGCGTTTATTTAAAAAAAATAAATTCTAAATTCAAACTTCTACTTCTAAATTCATCGATTACCGGCTTTATGAATTATGAAAAATTAATTATTTTTTATTTGTGCCGTTTATGACCCATTAAATTTCTTATAAATTAAAAAGAAATATAAGTTTTATTTTCTTATTCTTATTCTATATTTCTCTTTTCCCTGTAAGCTCAATTGTTTTTCTGTTCTGGACTCATAATTTTATGAGTTATGTTTCTGTTACACCCAAAATTAAGGACACAATTAAATTTCCATAAACCGAAAAAGTTATAGACAGAACAACAAACGGCACAATTTTCCTACGGGCGTTAGGTGACGAGAAACATAAAGGAAACAGATTTCAGTTTCGTGCATGTGAATTTCTAGAATTTATACTGCTATATCTAAACGACGACGCATGATTTGTCTTCATGGGTACGTGTTCATCAACTTTTTTTTGCCAGGTGTGCCTCTCTACTGTCACCCGACACACGATATAGAGGAAAAAATTAGCTGTCCAGGTTTTTTTTCCAAGTACCTTATTTGTAGTTGTTAATATTTTATTTCTTTGATTTGGTATAGTTGTTAATATTTAATAACTGAAAGGGAAGATTAATTTTTAATAATACGTGGAATCAATCTTATAATTAGAAATGGTGGATCTAGAAATCAAGATCCACTCCAAGCACTTTGAAATAGCTGACCTTCGGAGTGTAGTCTGGTGGTTCCAGAGATTTTCTTTTTCCTTTTTTAATTATGTTTTCTGTGTCTATATGAATTTTTTTTATTATTTTTTAAAACATTTTTCCCCTGTTGAAATGAGATTTACATTATTAATCTTCTTGTAGAAAAGAAATAAATTCACATGTCTATATTTGACTGCCAAGTAGTAAAAGCTACTTATTTAGGTTTTGATCTGATAGCTTGATATTTAACATCTTAATAAGATGCATATTATGGATGGAATATCACAAAGAAAATAAGAGTTGGCTAGGCGACTGCAAATATATTTCTTTAAAAAGTAAATTAACTTTTTCTTTGTCCCTTTTTAGCATCTTTTTCTACTAAAAGAATATGTAATAAGCTTTTTAAGAATAAAAGAAAATTAGCTACCTGACTATTTTTCAGTTCTTGCTTTATTTATTTTTACAATTTTGAATTCTGGAATCAATAAATGGATAATATGAATAAGCTAGTAAAATGTGAATAAATTCTTATAGATACACATCTTTAATTAGTCTTTCCTTCAGAAAAAGGAGCAATAGAAAAAAAAATTCTACCAAAATTGGTATAATTTTCAAGTAAGTTTTTATACAAGCACTGATATAAATTAGTAAGGTTATAAAAATTAAAAATAAATTTCTTATTTAATATTTAAAGTATAAAATATGAAAATCCAATCCCAATTGATATGTTATTATGAAATTAAATGAATCCTAGGATGATTGGTAGAACTTGTGGCTCGGCATTGGGATGTCAGTCTGGTAATGGGCTTAGGAGCCGAACCTGTGATCAGATTTCCATGTTCATGTGAAGTTTAACAGAACAACACTTCCTTGGAGTTTGTGCTGTGTGATGATATGGAACAGCATTCTCCAATGTTTTCTGCATACCAATATATTTTGTCTGGTTTTCCTTGATAAAAATCTGATACCCAGGCAGACAACTGAAACATAAGCAAGCACATATAAAGTAATACTTGGTCTCTACTTTAGCTTCAAACCTCAGTTTTCAATTTGTGACAATATTACAGGTAGAAATCTAGCATGGAAGAAGACACCCAAGCCATTTCAGAAGTCCCAGTAGTGAAGGTTGATACCGAGGATGATAAAGCAGAGCCTATCAAGGTAACTAACACACAAATCACTATCCATAGTTCTGCATTCATAGAAGTAGCATTGAGATGACAATCACTTGTGTCATAGAAGTAGTTTTCTCAAATTCCTAAATGCTTTCTTTCTTTTAATTTCATTTACTGATCTAGTTTAACGAACCCCTAAGAAAATCTCTGATTTCTTTTTCTTTTTTCTAATTACGCCTGTTATAAATTGGGTTGAGTTTTTCAATTCCATGTAATGAATGTTTTGCCAGAGAATATTAATAAAATGATCCGGAAAAATAAAAATAAAAGAAAAGTAAAAAAAATTAAATGTGTTTATTTGATTTATTTCTAATGTTTTAATTTACAAATAAGTCCTATGAGAAATTTTATTTGTAAATGGATTCTATGCTTGGTATGTTATATAATAAATGTAAAATTCATTTAAATGAAATCTGTTGTTTGTTATATTTTTGTAATTCAATTTTTTTTTTAGTTTTAATAATAACCTTTTTTATTAAAAGAGAAAGATAGCAAATTTTTCATGCTTTGTATGTAAAATAATTTTCATTTTATTAATACTCAAAATTTGATATTTTATATATATATACATATATATATATAGAAGAAATTTAATCATATATCATATTAAATTAATAAATTTGTTATATACATATATTACACATAAATTTTTCGTTTTAGAAGACAATTTCTAAAATAATTGTAATACTCAAAATATTTCAAAATGTTGTAATAAGGATGTGATGATTATTTTAATAAACTTGATTTAACTATATATATATATATATATATATCCAGTTAAATTATGAGTTTATTAGATTGTAATTGATTAAAATTAATAATTATATTTATTAGGAGGTTGAAATCTCAACAGTTCAATTTGTTTAATGCAAATCAACTAGTTGATGCTGGTTCATCTAATACCGCTTAAATTATTGGAGACTACATCTTAGTTATATTATGTATGCATGCAATCTTTCTTATAACAACTTTTTACTTGCATTATCTACTATCTACTATTTGTAGAAAGAATACAATTAACGAGGGAAATATTAAAAGTATAATGTACTATTTCACCTTCTATAAATCTCAAAACATTTTAAAGACAAAGAAATTAGAAAAGGTTATGCATTTAATTCTCATTCATTAAATTATAGATTATTACATATACACTAAATATAATGTAGTGGAAACAGTTTGATTGGATAATAATAATAGTTTAGCAAAGTGACTTATCTTACTTTTATTGATTTCTTATGCTATGTGGCTTGATATAAAAGAAATATGTGAAAACTCTGCAGAAACATGACCTGCTTTTATATATACTGTTTTCATTCTGTGTGTGTACATATATGTGTCTACTTAGAATTACAAAAGAGAGAGAAAGAAATATAAAATAGAGAAATAGAGAAAGGATGAGAGAGATATGAAAAAAGTAAGAAAATATTTGAATCGATGTATTTTTGTCGCAATAAAAGAAAACCTCAAAATTTATTAAAATTCTATCTAATTTGATAGGATTTAATTTAATTGTAAACAATTTAAAGAATTTAATACAATAGATGCCAAACAAATTTTCCTGTATACCAGATACATAAAATTAGTAGTTTTGTCACACTAAAAGAAAACCTCATAATTTTTGAATTTATTTGAAATTCTTTCAAATTTGATACATTTTAATCTAATTATAAATAATTTCAAAAATTTAATATGATAGATACCAGACAGATTTCCTTTATACTAGACATATAAACTGATGGACTCAGAAATAAATTCTATAAAAACATGTGAAACTTATTTATAACACCCTCCAAGTGATCATTGTGGAATTCATAAAGTTTGAATATTGATCTTATAACATTACAGGCAACAAATGGAGACTTGCCACAGGTAGAAAAAGAAGGAAAGAAGGAAGAGGATGAGACTGATGGAGAGTTCATAAAGGTAGAGAAGGAATCACTTGATTTGAAGGATGTCTCTCATATAACCGAGGCAGAGATTGGAGAGGACGAGAAGCCATCGACAACAGAAAGAAGTTTAAGCAGTTCGACAAGAGAACTATTGGAAGCTCAGGAGAGTGCTAAGGAACTTGAACTCGAACTGGGAAGAGTAGCTGAATCATTGAAGCATTCTGAATCCGAAAATGCAAAATTGAAGGAAGAGGTCTTTCTTGCAAAGGAGAAGTTGGAGGAACGTGAAAAGAAGCATGAGGAGCTTGAAGTTAATAACAAGAAATTGCAAGAGCAGATTACTGAAGCTGAGGAGAAATATAGTTTACAGCTCAAGTCTTTGCAAGAGGCTCTGGAAGCGCAAGACGTGAAGCACAAGGAATTGATTGAAGTGAAGGAATCATTTGATAGTCTCAGCCTTGAGCTTGAGAACTCCAGAAAGAAGATGCAAGAGTTGGAAGAAGAGCTGCACGTGTCTGCGGATGAGGCAAAGAGGTTTGAGGAGTTGCATAAACAAAGTGGTTCTCATGCTGAATCTGAGACACAAAGGGCTTTGGAGTTTGAGAGGCTGCTTGAGGAGGCAAGATTAAATGCAAAAGAAATGGAAGATCAGATGGCTTCCCTTCAAAAAGAAGTTCAGGCCCTCTATGAGAAGATTGCAGAAAACCAGAAAGTTGAAGAATCCCTTAAGAGCACTACCATTGATCTTTCAGCAGTTACTGAAGAATTGGCACTTTCAAAATCACAACTGCTGGACATGGAGCAAAAAGTGTCTTCAAAGGAGGCTCTTATAAGTGAACTGACCCAAGAATTGGAGTTGAAGAAAGCTTCAGAATCTCAGGTGAAGGAAGATGTCTTGGCATTGGAGAGTTTGGTCAGTGCAGTCAAAGAAGATCTTCAAGCAAAGATTGCAGAGAACCAGAAAGTTGATGAAGCCCTTAAGAGCACTACAGCTGATCTTTCAGCAGTTAATGAAGAAATGGCACTTTCAAAATCACAACTGCTGGACATGGAGCAAAGGGTCTCTTCAAAGGAGGCTCTTATAAGTGAACTGACCCAAGAATTGGAGTCAAAGAAAGCTTCAGAATCTCAGGTGAAGGAAGATATCTTGGCATTGGAGAGTTTGGTCAATGCAGTCAAAGAAGATCTTCAAGCAAAGGTTTCTGAGTTGGAAACCATCAAGTTGAAGCTGCAGGAGGAAGTCAATGCAAGGGACTTGGTAGAAGCCAAGTTTCAAAACCAGGAAGCAGAGGTCTCAACTGTACGTAAAGAATTGGCTGAAGTAATAAAAGAAAAAGAAGCTCTTGAAGCAACTGTGACAGATCTTACTACTAATGCAGCACTAATGAAAGAATTATGTGGTGACCTTGAGGACAAGTTGAAGGTTTCAGATGAGAATTTCTCTAAAGCAGATTCACTTTTGTCCCAGGCTTTATCAAACAATGCAGAGCTTGAACAGAAATTGAAATCTTTGGAAGAGCTTCACAATGAGTCAGGGGCTGCTGCAGCATCTGCTACTCAAAAGAATTTGGAACTTGAGGATTTAATCCAAGCTTCAAATGGGGCAGCAGAAACTGCAAAATCTCAATTGAGAGAGCTTGAGACCCGTTTTGTTGCAGCAGAGCAGAGGAATTTGGAGCTTGAGCAACAACTGAATCTGGTCGAATTAAAAAGCAGTGATGCTGAGAGAGAAGTGAGAGAATTCTCACTTAAAGTATCTGAACTCAGTACTGCATTGAAAGAATTGGAGGAAGAAAAGAAACAGTTGAGTGAACAGATGCATGAATACCTGGAGAAGATAATCTACCTTGAATCTTCTCTAAATCAGGTATCATCCCGGAGTGAGGAGCTTGAGGAGGAATTAAGAATTGCTTCCCAGAAGTCAGCTGAACACGAGGACCGAGCAAATATGAACCATCAGCGTAGTCTTGAACTTGAAGATTTGTTCCAGATGTCTCATTCCAAAGTAGAGGATGCTAGCAAAAAGGTGAATGAGTTAGAGTTGTTACTCGAAGCAGAGAAGTATAGGATCCAGGAACTAGAAGAGCAGATTAGCACATTAGAAAAGAAATGCACGGATACAGAATCAGAGTCCAACAAGTACTTTAATAAGGTGTCGGAACTTTCGTCTGAGCTCGAGGCATTCCAATCAAAGGCATCGAGCATTGAAATTGCACTGCAAACAGCCAATGAAAAGGAGATAGAGCTGACAGAGTGCCTTAATTCAGTGACCAATGAAAAGAAAATCTTAGAAGATGTATCAAACAGTTCCAGTGAGAAGCTGGCTGAAGCTGAGAATCTTATAGAAGTCTTGCGCAATGAGTTAAATGTGATGCAAGAGAAGTTGGAGGCCATCGAAAATGATCTACAGGCTGTTGGATTGAGAGAAAGCGATATAATGTTGAAGCTCAAGTCTGCTGAAGAGCAACTAGAGCAACAAGAGAAGTTATTAGAGGAAGCTACTGCAAGAAAGTCAGAGCTTGAAACATTGCATGAATCCCTTGCTAGGGATTCAGAGCTCAAACTTCAAGAGGCTATAGCAAACTTCACCAACAAGGATTCTGAGGCAAAAATCCTGGTTGACAAATTGAAGGATCTTGAAGACCAAGTGAAGTCATATGAAGAGCAGGTAGCCAAAGCAACTGGAGAGTCTGCATCTTTGAAGGAAGAACTGGATCTGTGTTTGCTAAAAGTGGCTTCTTTAGAAACCTCAAATCAAGAACTCAAAATGCAGATATTGGAAGCAGAAAATAAGGTTTCTAACTCTCTATCAGAAAACGAACTCTTGGTCGAGACAAACAGTCAGCTCAAGAGCAAGGTGGATGAACTTCAACAGCAACTAGAGCAAGAAGAAAAGTTATTAGAGGAAGCTACTGCAAGAAAGTCAGAGCTTGAAACTTTACATGAATCCCTTGCTAGGGATTCAGAACTGAAACTTCAAGAAGCTATAGCAAACTTCACCAACAAGGATTTTGAGGCAAAATTCCTGGTTGACAAACTGAAGGATCTTGAAGACCAAGTTAAGTCATATGAAGAGCAGGTAGCCGAAGCAACTGGAAAGTCTGCATCTTTGAAGGAAGAACTGGATTTATGTTTGGTAAAGGTCGCTTCTTTGGAAACCTCAAATGAAGAACTCGAAAAGCAGATACTGGAAGCAGAAAGTAAGGCTTCTAACTCTCTATCAGAAATCAAACTCTTGGTTGAGACAAACAGTCAGCTTAAGAGTAAGGTGGATGAACTTCAGGAATTGCTGAATGCTGCAGTTTCTGAGAAGGATGCCTCAGCTCAACAACTTGCTTCTCACATGAGCACTATCACCGAAATATCAGATAAGCACTCGAGGGCTTTAGAACTTCATTCTGCAACTGAGACTCGGATGATACAAGCAGAAACAGAGTTACAAGAGATCATCCAAAAGTTGACTCAGAAAGACTCTGAAACAAAGGATTTGAACGAGAAGCTAAATGCACATGAAGTCCAAATAAAATTCTACGAAGAACAGGCTCAAGGAGCGTCTGCAATTGCTGAAACCCGAAAACTTGAGCTGGAAGAGACTCATCTGAAATTGAAACATTTGGAAAGTATTGTTGAGGAACTGCAAACCAAGTTAAGCCACTTTGAGAAAGAGAGCGGGGGACTGGCTGAGATAAATTTGAAGCTCACCCAGGAACTGGCCTCCTATGAGTCCAAACTGGGTGATTTAGAAGCAAAACTGACTACCGCCCATTCTGAGAAGGTTGAAACGGTAGAACAGCTTCACACTTCAAAGAAAGGAATAGAAGATCTAACGCAGCAGCTTACTGATGAAAGAAACAGACTACAAACTCAGGTTTGCTACAATCCTTTTTGAGGTCTTGGTAAAAACATGATCTCTAATTTAGTTGGTAGTCTTCTGATTCAATGAACTCCATTTGCAGATATCATCTATTATGGAAGAGAACAACCTGCTTAATGACACATATCAAAATGCAAAGAAGGAACTTGAATCTGTGATTGTCCAGCTTGAAGAGCAACTGAAAGAGCAGAAGGCAAATGAAAATGCCCTAAAATCTGAGATTGAAAATATCAAGGCTGATATGGCTGAGAAATCTGCATTGCAAATCCATCTCAAGGAACTTGAAGAAAAATTGGCAACAGCTGAAGCTCAATTGAAAGAAGAGGTATTTGCATTACATAAAGTATCTGATTCTTGACAAAACATATCAAACTGCAACCTGCTTAATGAAACGTATCAAACTGCAAATATTTGAACTTCAATAAATTACCAATATCTTGGCATGTATTAGAACTATGATATGTCAGCATTCCATACATATAAATCTAGCATTCTTGCCCTTTATATATGGAGATTAATCATGTGGGCTTTAAAATGACTGTTCTGAGTTCTTTTCTTTTTTATCCAATAAAACAGAAAGAAGCAAATTCTCAGAAGAACTTAGAAAAAGAAGCAGCTCTGAAGAAATCCCTTGAAGACCTTGAAACTAAGAAAAAGGAGATCACTCTTCTAGATAACCAAGTCAAGGAGCTTGAACAGAAATTGCAACTGGCTGATGCAAAATTGTTGGAAAAGGTCAGTTCATGCACATATCTACTGCATTATTCATATTAGCACATTCATTCAAGCCTGTGTGCACAAATGAGTGTCCATTTGTACATAAAAGTATAGATTATAAATTGTTTAGTTATGTTGGTTCTTCCTGCATTTCTCACTATATAAAATAGTTCATATCATCTGCAAATGAATTATTCACTGCTGAACTTTTTAATGCTCACAAAAATTTAATTTTTCAGAATAATTGATGTAGCCTTTCAGTTCAAGACTGATATTTATACAGGAAAAGAAAAATTAAGGTGTCCATCATCTTCTGTATTACTAGAATATGAATCATATGTCATGGCCGATTTGAAAAATGATTTTTGTGGGAATCTCATTGGAAATTAGGTGAAGATACCTTAATTGCAGTAAGATTAAATTTGGTGATCTTATTGTCACAAATTAAAATTCCATGATAAATATTCTCTTAAGACCTTTTCATGCTCCTTATTGATTCAAATATCACATGAATAGTGATACCAACTTGTTTAAAGAAATTAATGCCTTAATACACCAAACCATAACTCCATTGTCTGTGGAAATGGATACATGTTCTAGTATAATACATGAAAAGATAAAAGTAAAAATTCTGTTGCAGGGTAATGAGGGCAATGTGTCTGAACATAAGGATGGAACAGAGATCAAATCCAGAGACATTGGAACAACCTTTTCCACTCCAACAAAAAGGAAGAGTAAGAAAAAGTTAGAGGCTGCATCTGCTCAAACCTCATCCACTTCTGAGACACATGCTCATACTGCCGAGGTTTCTCCTTCCATGCACTTTAAGGTTATTTTGGGAGTGGCAATTGTGTCTATCATCCTTGGCATCATTTTGGGAAAGCAGTATTAGTTTTGCTGCTCTTTATTTTGGCTTGCTAAATATTTTTTTTTCTTTCTTCTCTATATCTTTATTTTTTTTTTTCACATTCTTCTCTTTTATTTTTCTTTTTAAAATTTTTGACTTTGTGCAAGCTTATGCTCAGTAGTTTGAAAGTTTTGTTTGTATACTTATTAGATTAGGTATTAGATATTGGTCAGGGAGTTTGTTTTTCAGTATTTTCCCTTACCTGAATGCACATCTAAGAATGTTTTATTCATGTAATATTCAAGTTTATGCCTAGTTTGTTATGGAAAATGTTTGTTTTTTTTCCTTTTTCTTATTCCTTGAAACTCTTCATTGCTTTCCAGTACTGAAGGCACTGATAGCACACAGTGTATAGCTTTTAATACAGGCTTTTAATTTAAAAAATTTATGTTCTTGGTATAAAATGCAAATGAGTTAAACCACTTGTATATTACTTAAGGTTGATTCAGTAAAAAGCTCATTTTCAATCATATACTTTTAGCCAAATGCAAATTTAGACACTTGAATTTTAATCATTTTGGTCACTTTAACACCTTTACTTTGAATATAACCTGATAGACACCTTAACCTAATATTTTTTGTAATATCTAAAGAGTTTTTGACATGTGACTTGATTTAACAAGTTCATGAAATGTCGTGTGTTAGCATTTAAATATTATAAAAAAAAAAAAAGAATTTTGGTGTCTATTAGGTTAAATCGACAAGCAAAGGTGTTTAAGAGGTTACAAAAACATAATTCAAATATTTGTTAGGTCAAATTAAAAGTTAAGATGGTAAAATGACAAAATAGCTAAAATTCAAGTGTCCAAATATGCATTCCGCCTATTCTTATTACGGAGAATGATGCATTGCTAACTAAAATGAATGAGTCATCCTTTTGAACTAATTTTTTGATGCAGTTAAGGTTTCAAGTAATAACAGAGCTTTGAGGTTTCAAGTAATAACAGAGCTTTGTAATCTGTATCATCATCATCATCATCATCATCATCATCACAAGACCAGTAGTCTGTATCTGCATTTGTATGCTTTGTAGGCTTGACCACTAAAGACCCAAAACTTTTTATTTTACTACATGTACACAGAGAACTTGGCATTAGACAACTACATGCTACTCATATATAATGCAATGTGTTTCTCTGAATCTTACTGCAAGGCTTCATTAGTAATCACAATAATGTAACAATACTTGACCAGCATTATCAGCATTCACAGGCTCATATTCAAAAGCAGCTAGATTACCCCTTTTATTCTGTTTCATCTTAGCAACAGCTTCAGTTTCTCATATTCAAAGCAGCTAGATTACCCCTTCTATTCAGTTTAATCTTAGCAACAGCTTCAGTTTTGTTTTGGACACATCTCAAATATGATTGTTTTTGTTGGTTTTAGGAGAGAGAGAATACTTATCTAAATCATTTAAAACTCAAAGGTACTGGGTTTTTCAATTCCATCTTCACAATTTCTGAGCTAATAGCTGTCAAAGAGAGCCTCAATGACAAAACATCATACTCTGTCTGAGTTGTGGTTGTCATACAAAGCGTAGTCAGTCGTCAATGTTTCCAGTGATTTGCTGTGTGATTCCTGATCTTCTTACTTAAATTCCTTCAGTCTTTCAAAAATCTCAAAGTCCGTGAACCCTGCACGTTAAACCATGTTTTTAATTAAATTAAGAACAGAGTTATTCGGATGAATATTTTAAAAAACGAGAACTGCATTTACCAACACCTAAGTCTTCAATTTCATCAACTGCGGATCCTGCTGGCATATTGTTAGCAGAAGGGGGAACTAGAGACATCCAATCTGCACTCTCGTAGTCTTCTAAACAAATATCATTTTGCAGGATCCAGTCCTCCACAATACTAATATTGTCAAATGATATAGGGTCCAAAGGTACCTGGTTTTTGCTTTCATCAACCCTACAGTGAAGTCAATTAGCAATGAAGCCAGATCTTTCCACTCCAAATGTCAAAGACCAACTAGAATTATGTGTACAAGCCAATTTTTGCTACATACATTTCTTTGAGACGCAAATTGCACTGCACAAAGACAAGATCACTGCGTCGTTTCTGCTCCAAACAGTTTCTAGTGGCATGTACCTTTTCAAAAGGAATATGATTGCTCCTGCACCCAATCGAACTACATGTTTGACTGAGAATACGAAGAGCCAAACGTGCCAAATTTGGACAGCCTCCACCATATGTAGACCACCATTCAGCTTAAACGATGTATACTTAAAGAAATCAGCTATACATAAATTAATGGCTTAAGAGAAATATTTTGGAATACAGTATTAAATTGAAAGGACTAGACTCAATGATCAAATGTCATTCATTTTTTGATGTGGTCAAAACCATGACAAATACATCCAACATACTAACAGTTTTTAAATCACACCAGGCACAACAAGCAAAGTTTAAATTTCCTGTCAAATTTAACTTAGCAACCATATTGATTGAGATAAAACTAATGTTTTTGTTCGACTTGTTTAACTATTTGAATGTGTAAAGCATAGAGGAAGACCTTTATAGGCTTCCCCTGAAATTTTATTTTTTAAGAAACCTAACACAAAAATATAAAGGTCCATCCACTAAATAACAGCCGCAATTAATAACTAATAATAGAAAGGCTCCTTACCAGGAAGCAGAGTTCCTCTTGATCTAATTGCCATCTTCCGCCCAAGATCTCCTACAGCATTCTTGTAGATGTTTAATTCTTTCGCAATCTTATCTTGAACTTCTATATCAGGAACCAATCTCTCTATGCAGTCAAACACTCTTGATAGAATCTCATTATGCACATCTCCTTCAATGCTATAAAAGAACTTGGGGTTAAGGAAGAAACCTGCAACATGAAGAGGAGGATGCCGTCGTTGATCCCACCTATGATCTATAATATTCCAGTAGACCATGTAATCCTCTCTTTTAACAAGTTCTCTCTTAATAGTTTCTTTTGCTCGATAGATTCCTGCAAAAATATATCCCATTGCAGCTTTCCTTTTACCACCAGCTATACCTAAAACTCGTATGAGCGGACTTGTTAAGCGGATTATCAAGATGCATGAAGACCAAAATGATCGATTACTTATAATATCTAACATTGCCAATCCCCCGTGTTGCTTCGAATATGGGCAGTCCATCCACTCTTGCGAAGTAATCATAGTTTGCAAATTCAGTTTAAAATCAGCCATCCTTTGCAACATTGTAAAGTTTGTGGCAGAAAGAGTTAATCCCTGTTGCACAATATCCTTGCCATAAGTAAACTTTCTCATTAGATTCAGAACTGCACTGTGATTGTAGACAAATCTTGTGACGGATTTAGCCTGTTCAATTACTGCATCTATCCACTCAAGTTTTGCAAAATCCTCTAGTATCAAATCGAGGCAATGGACTGCACAAGGAGCCCAAAACAGAGAAGGAAAAGCTTCCATCAACCTTTTGCCAGCAACAGTATAATGCTCATTACCATTAGTAATCACCTGCAACACATTACTAGCTCCAACTTCTTCCACCACCTGTTTAAGCAACACATATAAACCATCTGGAGAATATATGATGTGCGATGCTTCCACGGATTTCAAAAACACAGTTCCTTGAGAACAATTCACCAAAAAATTTAGTAAGGTTATACCACTCTCTGAGTTCCATTCTTCAACCAAGACAGAACAACCAGTCCTGGCCCATGTTGTCCTAGATTGATCAATGTCATTCTTTATTTCCTCAACTAACTTCTTCAGTATCCAACCACGAAGATCATGATTTGAAGGTGCTACTGCCCCCGATGCTCCAGAAGAAAGCATATCAATCAAACTTCGAAAATATATAGAGTCTAAAGCATCAAAATTTGCTCCTATATCATACAAGAATCGGCCTACTGTTGTGTGGATTACATTGTCAATCATCTTCAAATGTACAACATCTAAAGGATCGCCATGATCAACAATTGCCGAAGTTTTACCTCTTCCCCTCTTCCTTGTGTGCAAATTTCCTTGATTTAACACATCATCTTCTTCCAGTGACAAATTCGAATTTAATTCAACTGAAATGGGGGCTCCGTTGTCATCATCCTCATCACCAAAATGATTAGCAAATGTGTCAGTATTAAGAGGAACAGGAGGTGAATCAACATTAATCGTTTCCTCAATAACCACTTTTTGTTTTTTTTGCTTTGGTACAACCTCATGTAAACACTGTTGCATCAAAAGTCGAACATCAGAAGGAACTCGATCGCAAATGGGCGCAGCGCCCTTACGACCAGCAAGATGCTCCTTGAATCTATGAATGCCACCACCCTTAAACACTATACCGCAATAATTACACTTTATCTGGACCCTATCACCATATTTAGAAGGTTGACAATATTTCCATGCCATATCCTTTTTATGGCGGGTAACGATAATGGGCACATGTTCTTCAGGACAATCAAAGTCATCACTATTTTTATTATTAGGTAAAGATGGTAGTTCTGGAGTCATCTTCAGCCTGCTACTCTGCCTCCTGCTACTCTGCTTAGCAGAAGAAACATCAAGAGTTTGTTCCATCAAAAGACGAACATCAGCTGGAACGTTTAGACACATTGGTCCTCCACCTTTTCGACCAGCTAAATGTTCTTTGAATCTAAAAATCCCACCACCTTTAAAGATTTTACCACAATAACTACATTTTATGTGCACTTTCTCTCCTTCCTTAATCATTTCACAATACTTCCACCCCAAGTCATGTTTATGGCCTAAACTTGGTGGTGTCTGTATCTCCATTCTATTACAAAACGTTCAATTCTTGCTTTTGGGTGTCTCTTTCTTTCTTTCTTCAACAATGACTATAAATATATTATCTGCATAAGCACGTAGACTCTTTCATGAACTAAAGAAAACCCAACGAAGACATTATCTTTGTAACTACACAGAAGCATATAACGTGATAATTCAACAGCCCTTTAAACATATTGAGCAACAGAGAACTATCGAAGAAAGTATCATACCTGTCTTTTCTTTTTTTATTTAAGAAGAAAATGAAAAATTAAGGATAAAAAACCGAAAATTGGGCGAACCGGTTAGGGCAGCAGAGAGTCGATTGGATTGAGCCAATTGGTTCTGGGTTCACCACCGGTGATCTGATTATTGCGGGAAGAGAAACCGAAGCTTTATGTTGGAGGTTCGGTCGCCGTACAAACCAGATGGGGATGAAAGTTTCGGGTCAACCAAGTTTGGGTCTGCTTTAATGGTCTGGTTCTCTATTTAGGTTAGGTTTCAGTATTATTGTGATCGGGAAAGAGTGGTTGGTTTTCCGTTTCTTGTATTGGAATAAGGGTCAATTCGGCCCTCAAACTTATCAAGCATTGTCAATTTATTACTTTTTGACCTTTTTTGCCAATTAAGTAGAAGACTTTCCACCTTTAGGTCATTTTTAAGTTCATTTTTTCTTAGATTAATAACACCAAAAGTCCAAATCTTCGAGTCGGCTATATGATCCTAAATTTTTTTACTAAGTCCGGTAAGAAATATACAATTTTTTTTCTTATAATTTTCAAATCCGGCCGAACTTGTTTGGTGGGCTTTAAAAAAATAGTATTCCCAAACTTATCTAAAAAGTAAGCAAACTTTTGCGAGTTCAAATTTGGACAGACTTAATATGAAAGATAGGTGTTCAAGTCTAGAAACTTTCAAATGGGGTTTGAAGGGCGAGGTGGATACCCAAGCTTCTGAACAGGTCTAATGAAAAGTAAAGAGGAAAAATATAAAATATTAACAGTCATAAAGAGTAGAAATGGCAAAAGTGAGTGGTTTGGCGTGTGTAGATCAACATTCAGTGAGGAAAATTGTGGTGGAGAATGGTGGATGTATAAATGTAGTGAAGAAGATGTATAAAGTGATTGGTGTCAGATGAATATTGTTGCAAGGTAATGAGAATGGATATTACGGGTTGGGTTGATAATAGTTTTGATTAGATGGGAACTTAGAGTACAATTCTTGTCTATTACTTTTTTAAACTTTGCCTTTTTTGATTTCGCACGGTAAAGAAAATGAGGAGGTTGATATACAAGAAAGAAGAGAAAACTAAAGAATGAGAGAAAAAATTTATAATTTTAGTGGCTAGATTTTTCCAAGAAAGAAAATGATGGTTGATTAGAAATTTTAATATTTATTGGTCATGTGATGTGGTAAATATAACATGGCAACCAGTTTCAAGGCATAAGGTCATAGAGGCCCCTAATTTAGGATTTCAATTTTTTAATATATATTATATAACTTTTATAGACTTCTGATTTAATTAAAATTCTAAATAAATTTAATTTTATAAAATGAAAATTAACATTAATAATCTATTTGGTAAAATTTTAAAGTATTTAAAATTGAAAAAAATAAACATTAACTATATTATATGCTTAAGTTAAAATTGCTTGATGATAATAATTTTAGAAAAGTTATTTAAATTTAAATTTTTTCTTAAAACATGACATATAATATAATATGATATTGATGGTTTATATTTATTTTTAAAATTAAAAATTATAAAAAAATTATAAACGAGAAATAAAAACATCAAAATATTAGATTTTATAAAACAATATTTTATTCAAATTCATGGATAATTTATAGAATAGTGTAAACTATTCTTATTACGATAGTTTTAATAGAAAAAAAATTTAAAATTAAATTAATAAAAAGATTTTAAAATTAAATTAGTAAACCTTACTTGCGTTCAACTATGTTACAAAGAAGATTAAATAATTTAGATGTATTATTAATTGAAAAGATTAACTTTTTAAATTTAAATATAAGAATATATTTATATAAAAAGGCAAAAAACATAATTTTTTTAAGTAATTTTTAAAATATATTTATATTAATAGAGCAATAAATTAAATATTAACTACGGCTATAAAGAATGTTGGGCCGGCTTTGATGGCAACTATATTAATAAAATAATCTACATCGTTTATCATGTCATTTAATTTTGAACAGAGAATAATTGTTGGGCGAATGCTATTCTTTATTGGTCAAATAAAGCCACTTTTAGTGAAGAAATAAGAATAAACTAAAATTACACTAACTCACAAAATTTTGATTTTGTAATATCATTAAATCTTTTCTTTTAAATTAAAAGAAGAGAAAATTATACTTAATATATTAAATGAAATAATATCATTTATATGGTCTTTTTATTTATTTCTCTAAGAAACTTCATTTTTTTCTTTTAAGTTCTTCTAATTTGAAGGCAACTTTTACTATAAGAGTTTTTCTAATGTTAACATGTTGTGCTCTCTAAATGTGAGAAATCAATACTTAATATATTTGTTGTTCTTCTTTATGATTCACTTTTGTACTAATTTTGCTTATTATTCCAAATTTCCTTTTTCTGCAATAACTCAAAGGATAAAGACGGTGGAAAATACAAAGAAGGAAGAGAATAGTTGTCCCTGTTGATCTAAATTTGTTTGTAATTTTAGGTATGGGTTTATTGTATATGTGATCAGTTCAAGACTAAATTTTGGGTATGAGTTATTGCATATGTGATCAATTCAAGATTCAATAGCTAATTATTTGATTTAATTTATTTTTTTCTTATAATGATGTTACTTATATGAATAAAAATTGAAATGACTATTTTATTTTGTAATAATAATATTTAATAATATGTTTATTCTAAAAATTGATAAACCTTTTTGAATAATGGCCAAGTTTATAAATATGTGTTGAGATAAGTTTAACACTAGTGTTCCAAAGCGCAAATAATAAATAGTATGCATAATTGGAAAATAATTCCTTCACTAAGTAATTTATATATTTTAAATTGGTATGTACACTTTCACTAAAATCTTATTAATTTAATTGTCTTTCATTAAATTACATACATACATACATACATATATATATATATTATATATATTATATTAAATATATTATTTTGAATGTATGACATAAAAAAGGAACAATATTTATTACTTATACACTGACCTTGTAAAAGTATAACAGAATACATATTAGAAAATATTAAATAGATATCAAAATTACAAAGTAAGAATAAAAAAACAGTTTCAAATATCAATTTATATTAAATATATATTTCAAATATATATAGAATAAATATCAGAAATAATGAAATACTATTTATTATGTAATTTTGCTTGTATTTTTTAAGGATATAAATATAATAATTATATTATGTATAAGAAACATATATTAAATTAAGTTGAATGTAGTCTATTATATTAAATGAACACTGCTAATATATTCATTGCCAATACAAAAAAAAAATATTTCTTCAAAAATACATTTTGATTAGAAATTATCAAATATATACCTTTTTATTGTATATTTTTCTTAAAAAGAAAATCTTTTTTAAAACATA
Organism: Ricinus communis; assembly: GCF_019578655.1. NCBI lineage: Eukaryota > Viridiplantae > Streptophyta > Magnoliopsida > Malpighiales > Euphorbiaceae > Ricinus > Ricinus communis. Next base: position 126,378 of record NC_063265.1, on the reverse strand, counting down.
ATTGACATATATGTAAAATACAATATATACCAATTATATACCAAATTTTACTAAATATATACAGAACATATGCAAAACCTATGAAATGTATACTATTTACTATAACATTGTATACTATTTACTATAACATTTGCTTACATTTTTCTAAAGATATAAACATTGTAAGTATATTATATATAATGAACTTATAGCAAAATTAATTAAATATATTCTATTATATTGAATGAACGCTAATATTATATTTTTTCTTACTGAAAATATATTTTAAAATTAAAATATACTTAAAAATTAAAATTTTAATTAAAAAAATACTAAAAAAGTATCTAACATATACTTTTTTACCGTATTTTTATAAAATATTATTTTATGATTATTTCTCAATTCTTTTTCTATACATAATTGATATATATGTAAAGTAGATTACATTCTAAATAGATTCATGATATAAATTTAGTGTCTCACTTAATATTTATAATTCATAATATTTTTCAAAATATTATTATGTGAAATCCAAAATTTTATTATGTGATAGACACCATTTTATATGTTTTTTGGCAAATCTCATATTTTAGTCATTATACTTTTTTATTTTATTTTATTTAATCCCTAATGGTTGATTGCTTTTTAATAAATTCTTATACTTTTACTTTTGTCATTTTTAAGTCCTTTCCATCAAGGGCGTGCTTACAGACGCCGTTAAAGATGCCAATAAAATATTTAATTCTGGTGCATTAGATTCGTAAAAATTTATTTTATTTTGAGAATCTCTAAACTTTTATTATTAATTTTTTAATTACTTACATAAATGTATATTAATTTTGAGAGTTTTTTTCCAAAAATATTTAAAAATAAATGACGAAATAGAAAAATAATGCAAAAGAGGCAAAAAATGAAAGTAATATAAAAATATTGAAGTTGAGAAACTAAAGAGAAATTAAGCAACTTAGTATAAAACTTAATAGAAAATTAATTTTTTTCTAAAATTAATTTGTCTCTAGGTGCAGTGTCATCTTTGTATGATACATGCAATTCAAAAAATCCCCTTCTAAATTGATAAATAATAATTTATTTCAAAAAAGATCATCACCATATTTGGATGATGAACATCAATTTAATAAATTGCTGAGGTTGACATATATTAAGAAAAATTAGCTTGTAAAATAAAAATAAAGTAACACTATTGATTAAATATTATTGGACTTGAAATCTCACAAATTTTTTAGGATGCATTGAGATAAAGAGAATTTTTTTGAGAGAAATATAAATTTAACGAATCATCTCGCTTTGCAAATTTATGAAAATATTTTTTCACATTAAATAAAAGGAGTTGAAAATGAGACAGAATAAGTGCACGATAATTCTCTTATACAAACTCAAGATCTTTTATATTAAATCCAATGACATATAGTGAATCAAGACTGAAATAATGTTTGAATGCGAAAAATATAATAAAACATTATATAAACTTTTAGAGACCTAATGAACCAAAATTAAAAAGTTTAGGGATTCTTTAGAATAACAAGAAAAATTTAGAGACCCAATGAACTAAAGTTGAAAAGTTTATTATCTTATTGGCATAATTTTCTTATACTCACTCATATTAATGACGTTCGTATGCATGCTCCTAATGAAATAACTTAAAAGTCATAAAAATAAAAGTACAAGAATTTATTAAAATGCAATCGATTATTAGGGACTAAGTAAAATAAAGTCGAAAAATACAAGGACCTAGAGATGAATTTTACCTATATTTTTACATATAAAATATTCTATTTTCTGTGTCTTTAATGAAAATATATACCAATTTTTGAGTTTCTTTTTTACTTCTCAATTTCAAAAATCTAGAAAGAAAACTTTTAAATGGATAAAGACTCCCAAAATGGTTTCTATATAACTCTAACTCAAAATTGACTAAATCATACAAATATCTACGAAACAAAAATTTTAATTGTTCATAATCAAATTTGAAATAATCAAAACATATATATTATTTTTAATTTTCTTATATAATATTTGATTTTACTTTCAAGATCATTGTTGAAACTAATTTAGATTTCATTGATTAGTTTTCTTCCTACTTTTGTAAGAGATTCTTTAAGAGTTTTAAATGTACATTTAGTTTCTAGAAGAGTATTGTATAAATGTTATTTTAATAATCGATATAGTATTTTTAAAAGAATTCTAAACTTACAGTGAAAAAGATAAACTCATATGAAAGATCAATCTAAAAAATTTATAATAAAATTAAATTATCATCTCATAAAATAAAACTTTTAAAGTTAAGAGCTCGTTTATGAGCATCCTAGATATAACTCCATCATAATAAGCTTGACTGTAATAACAAATAAATTGATTTGGATAGTTGACCTTTGATGTGAATTACTAGTTTTTTGTATTATTTTTGTATTTGGCTAGGTGTCACGACTCCACCCGTGGGCCCGTGACCGGCACTAGGGAATGGGTAGGCGTAAGGCCACCGAAACCCGTAGTAAGCCTGACACTCACTGACTTAAACAAATCTCATCTCAAATTAATATTATTAAAGCCACAATTTATCTTAATAGTTACACTTTACAAAATTACTTGGTCTACCCGGAAAAACTAGGGCGAGACCCAAGGCTCGGAAAATTACAAACTGATACATCTACTATTACTCACGGAACATCTAAGATTTACCAATTTACATACCAAATCAAATACATCACCCGATGATGAAGGAGTCGGATTCTTTGAATAAGAGTCGCGAGAGGACTAACGATCACGAATCCGAAAATAGTAAAAATGAGGTATCGGTCTAGAGTGAGTTAAAATCAAATAATCCGGGACTATTGCATTCTTCTCGGAAAATATAGATTATTCGAATCGGTATATCAAACCATGCACGTAAATACAAATCACATTATAATCAAATACCATAATAAATAAATAAATAAAAATATATATTTACTTTTACGGGACGAGTGGCTCAGAACCCTAAACCCCAAAATCTAGTAGCCATTCGGCTCTCTTAATCCAATAAGGCAGCTTGAGAGCAATGCTCGACCGGGGACCTTACCTCCGGTCACTTAAGTATCCAAATAAGAAATCTAGTAGCCATTCGGCTCTCTTAATCCAATAAGGCAATGCTCGACCGGGGACCTTACCTCCGATCTGGTCACTTAAGTATCCAAATAAGCCCGAGAGCAATGCTCGACCAGGGACCTTACCTCCGGCAATTTACACAAATCAGCCCAGAGAGCCATGCTCGACCAGGGCAAACCCATGAAAATCTTATTACATGTCCATGATCATTACCGGTGCGCACGCGGTCCTGATGTAACCCATCAGGCGACATGTTCTACAAGCCACGTTTCCCAAGACACAATCATCCATTTAATAAATATCATTGTATAATGAAGTCATTCAACCATATCAAATTAATGATTAACAATTAAGAGTAAAACATCAGGCAGCTCAGGTGGAAAACTGATAATATTTGGAATTATTATAACATTACTATAATAATACTCATATTATCTTCAATAATTAATAATCCAGTAAAATTAATTACGTTGAGATATTAGTAACCATGTTAAACATAAACTTCCAAAATAGCATATTAAATTCAGACTTAGCAATAGTGCAATGATTAAATGACTTTAACTCACAGGTTTGGCGACCTCCTAGCTCTGCTCCGGTGCCTCGGTAGGAGCGAGCCGAACGAACTGACAATCTAGTCACGGAAAACAATTTATCAAAACGATGAAACAATTACAATAGATCCTAGGTCTAGATTCCAGGGTATCGACTGTCTAAGAATCTCGACTCGGGAACTACTGAAAATTCGTGAACCTCCCCTACAACACGAACATTACCCCCCGTAAAAATGGGTCCGGGACACCCGGAAAAACACTCTAAATATCCAACAATTTAAACAACGGGAGTCGGGTCCCCAAACTTCACTATTTCCCGACTCACAAAGACAAAACACAAGGCGGTAACCGGACAATTATTTTGACTCACAATATCATCAAATACTCAATATAATCCAATAGACACAATTAAACCAAGAATTTCTAAAATTAACGGGCCAAAGAAAATTAAAGACGCTCGATCGCTCGGTCGACTCGCCCGGCCGGGAGTCCGATCGACGATCCGAACACACCATCGAACTTACAACAACTGAAGACGATCCCCGCTTTTGATTTTCCGATCGACACCCGATCATCCGGGAGATTTGCGGACGATCTCGACCGTCGATTCGAAGCCCGATCGCCCACGAAACCGGTGCCATTTGAAGCTTGAGAGCCGAGGAGAGTCGGGATACGTCCTCCGATCTTCCATAGCTCACGGGAGCTCACGGAAAAACCCAAAACCTCGGCTGCCTCCATTTTCTCTCTCTACCGGATCTTGGTTTCCGGCCACCATTGTCGACATCATGCTTGCCAAAACAAAGCCGAGGCCGAGAGGAGTCGATCGGCACCAAGATCGGTGACCAGCGCGAAGCGCAGCGAGGAAGCTTCGGCCATCTTCTTCCTCGCGAGGCTGCCGTTATCACGACCCACTGGGCCGTGGGCTAGGGAATGGGTAGGCTTAAGGCCACCGAAACCCGTAGTAAGCCCCGACACTCACCGGATTTAAACAAATCTCATCTCAAATAATATTATTAAAGCCACAATTTATCTTAATAGTTACACTTTACAAAATTACTTGGTCTACCGGAAAAATTAGGGCGAGACCAAGCTCGGAAAATTTACAAACTGATACATCTACTATTACTACTGCGGAGAATCTAAGATTTACCAATTTACATACCAAATCAAATACATCACCCGATGATGAAGGAGTTCTTGAATAAGAGTCGCGAGAGGACTAACGGTCACGAATATGAAAAATAAAATGACTCGGTCTAGAGTGAGTTAAAATCAAATAATCCGGGAATATTGCTTCTTAAAAAAAAAAAACATAGATTATTCAAATCGATTATATCAAACCATACTATAATCATACCCTACTATTTCCTTCACATAAAATATTAATCATTCGAATCAAAATATCAACCATGCACGTAAATACAATCCATATTATAATCATACCAAAAAATTAATAAATAAATAAATAAAAATATATTTTTACTTTTCACGGGACGAGTGGCTCGGTAGAACCCTAAACCCCAAAATCTAGTAGCCATTCGGCTCTCTTAATCCAATAAGGCAATGCTCGACCGGGGACCTTACCTCCGGTCACTTAAGTATCCAAATAAGAAATCTAGTAGCCATTCGGCTCTCTTAATCCAATAAGACTGGCTTCGAGAGCAATGCTCGACCGGGGACCTTACCCACTGGTCACTTAAGTATCCAAATAAGCCCGAGAGCAATGCTCGACCGGGGACCTTACCTCCGGCGAATTTACACAAATCAGAGCCATGCTCGTGGGCAAACCCATAACAATCCGATTACATGTCCATGATCACGATCTGATGTAACCCATCGGGGCGGCATGTTCTACAAGCCACGTTTCCCAAATCGCAATCACCACATTTAATAAATATCATTGTCTAATGAAATCATTCAACACATATCGGAAATAAAGATTAAAAATTTAGGATAAGGCAACGTGCACCGACGAATAATAATATCTGTATTATTATAACGTTACTAATAATAATATTTATATTATTTTCAATAATTAATAATCAAGTAAAATTATTTATGTTGTGATACTAATAACCATATTATGCATAAACTTCCAAAATATCATATTAAAATCAAACTTAGCAATAGTACAATGATTAAATGACTTTAACTCACAGGATTGGGCGACCTCCTAGCTCTGCTCCGGTGCCTCGATTGGAGCGAGCCGAACAAACGGACAATCTAGTCACGGAAAACAATTTATCAAAACGTTGAGACAATCGATCATTAATCCTAGGTCTAGACTCATAAGAATCTCGACTCTGGAGAATTCTAGAAATCCGTGAGAACCTCCCTACAACATGAACATTACCCCCCGTAAAAACGGGTCCAGGACCTGCCAGAAGAACACTTCAAATATCCAACAATTCAAACAACGGGAGTCGGGTCCCCAAACTTCACTATTTCCGACCTCACACAAAGACAAAAACACAACTATGGCGGTAAACTGACAATTATTTATGACTCACAAAAATCATCAAATACTCAATATAATCCAATAGACACAATTAAACCAAGAATTCCAAAATCAACGGGCCAAAGATAATTACCGGGGACGCTCGATCGCTTCTCCAACCACGAGTCCGATTGACGATCCGAACACACCATCGGACTCACAACGGCCGATGACGATCCCTGCTTTCGATTTTTCGATCCGACACCCGATCATCCGAAGAAATTTGCGGACGATCTCGACCGTCGATTTGCAAACGAAGTCCGATCGCCACGAAACCAGTGCCATCGCGAAGCTTGGTGAGGAGAGTCGGGATACGTCCTCCGATCGTCCATCCTCGCCGGAAAAACCTAAAAGCCGCCACCATTTTCTCTCTCCACCGGATCTTCCGTCTCCCGGCCGCAAAGAGAGCCTTTGAGGAGCCGATACTCGGCCGGAACGGGAAGCGCCGGCGGCCAGACGCCGCTCTGCGCTGCTCCCCACCGACGACGACGCTTCCTCCTCTTCTTCTTCGGCCATCACCCTCTCTCTCTCTCTCCCCGATTTTCTTTCCTTTCAATATCGACATTAGGCCCCCGAACTTTTTCTTATTACAACTTGGTCCCTCAACTTTCTTAATTACTTACAAATTCATCCTGCAGAATTCCAATTTAACCCCCAAACTTCTTTTTAGCCTTTCAATTAAGCCCCTAACTATTTAATTTGGGCCAAATCCGAATTATTGAAAATACATAATTACAAAAATACCCCTACCGACATATTTATTTACAAAAATACCAAACTCACAAATTTCCATTAAAACCCCATAAAAATAACATTATACTTTTAATCCTTATTCCAAAATAAATTTCCAATTTAGTCCTAACACACAATTAAATTAAATTAAATAATCAATTTCCAACTTAAAATTTAATACTACTAATCAATTATAATACAAATTTTTTCCAAAATTCTTTTATAAAAACATCCCTTACAATTTCTACCATAATTTTCCAATATATAATTTTACTTATATATAAATATGCATTTGGGAAAATTTTGAATAACTAAATAAAAAATATAATTTATTCCTCAAATAATTTATTTAATTAACTCTTTAAAAATAAAACTAATTAGATATGGAAAAATAATTCATTAGTAAACATATAAAAATTCGGTACAGTCGACCTGCCAGCATGACTCCTTCCTCCGCACGCCTCTCTCTCCCGACATCTCTCTTCCTCTCTTCTTCTTCCCTCGACTTCCATTCCTTTCAATATCGACATTAGGCCCCCGAACTTTTCTTATTACAACTTGGTCCCTCAACTTTCTTAATTACTTACAATTTCATCCCATGAATTCCAATTTGACCCCCAAACTTCTTTTTAGCCTTTCAATTAAGCCCCTAACTATTTAATTTGGGCCAAATCCGAATTATTGAACATACATAATTACATAAATACCCCTGACCGACATATTTATTTACAAAAATACCAAGCTCACAAATTTCCATTAAACCCTCATAAAAATAACATTATACTGTCAATCCTTATTCCAAAACAAATTTCCAATTAAATCCTACACACAATTAAATTAAATTAAATAATCAATTTCCAACTTAAAATTTAATACTACTAATCAATTATAATACAAATTTTTTCAAAATTCTTTTATAAAAACATCCCTTACAATTTCTACCATAATTTTACTTATATAAATATGCATTTGGGAAAATTTTGAATAACTAAATAAAAAAATATAATTTATTCCTCAAATAATTTATTTAATTAACTCCTTAAAAATCAAACTAATTGGATATGGAAAAATAATTCATTATTAAACATATAAAAATTCGGGGTATTACACTAGGAATGTGTTGATCATAAATAGAAAATCTATGCAATTCTATCATCTTTTAGCTTTTGTTCACATTTTAGTGTTGATTTTATCATTACTAAGTTATTTCAATATAACCATATCTACGTCACTCTTAATCTAAGTCAAAAGGTTGGGGTAGAAATAAGTAAGGTTTTCATAACCTAAGTCGAAGATTGGGATAGAAGAAAGAATCTCAAACCTATATTTTCAAGGAGAGAAATAGCCTCTTGATCTATCCCAAGATTTTGTAGGATATCCTCATCAAAGAAACAATTTTGCTTGAACTTCCTTTATCTCAATAGTCATAAACTTAATTCTTGCTTCATTATCAATTCCTTTCATCTTTTTTTGGATTGTTTAAGATGATGAAGGGTCTCTTCCAACAGATTTTCTTGACCTCGTGATATTGAAGATGAAAAGAAGTAGAGATAAAGTGATTTGAAAGAGAGGAGGTGTTTTTTTTTTTTGAGAAATAGTAAATGAAAATATGTTAAAGTGACAAACACCTCAAAAAAGTACCTTATATAACCTTAGGAGGGGAAAATAAAAACTAAAAATGGTTATAATTTCATTAAAAGTCTTTTTGAAAAAAGCAGTAACAACTATATTTTTGCAGTTATTAAGCAAAAGTGCAGGTGAGCTTACCAAGCGCGATCGCGCAATTCAAAATTTAGTCACAACGACTATTTTTTAAATAAATCGTGGTTTTAAGGTCAGTTTCCAGTTTGATGGAGACCTATAAAGCACGAGCGGGCTTTTGAACCATGCGCGTGCTTTTCATGAATTCTTTGAAAAATATCGATTTAAAATCATGTAAAAATATACTTAATCACATAATTCAATTTTTTAGTATGAAAGTGTATAAGGAGTAAGGATGAATCTCTTTATGCCTAAAAAAAAAATTATAATACTCAATTAACAAAGTAAAGAATCAAAAGGACATAACCACATAAATAGAGCAAGTAAAGCACACATCATATCAATCAATGATAAACTTCAAGCTAAGAAAATTTAGAATATTATTGCAAGGTTAATCTAATGTGCTTACACCAATCATTCCTAATTCTCTCTTGATGAAGCTTAATCTCTCCTTATTTAGTGGTTTTATGAAGATATCAGCAAGTTGGTTTGTTGTATCAATGAACTCTAATACAACATCACTATTTTGCATATGATCTTTTAAGAAATGATATCTAATGTCTATATGCTTACTCCTAGAGTGTTAAATGTGATTTTTGAAAAAATTTATAGCATTAGTGTTGTCATATTTAATAGGAATATGATCAACCTCTCTCCTATAATCTCTTAGTTGTTGCTTCATCCATAAGATTTGAGGGCAACAATATTCTGCCATCACATATTCAGCTTTCGCGTTGGAGAGAGCAACTAAAACTTGTTTCTTACTAAACTGAGAGATTAAACATTCTCTTAAAAGATGACAAGTTCTTGAAGTGCTCTTTCTATCTAAAAGACTTTCCACATAATCGGCATCCGGAAAACCAATTATGTCAAAAGATGAATTTCTAGGATACCAAAGTTCCAAATGCAATGTGCCATGCAAATATTTCAAAATTCTTTTGGCAACATTCAAATGAGACTCTTTAGGACATGTAGCACATAGACAAACATTATACATGAAATTGGGTCTAGAGGTGGCCAAATATAAAAGCGAATCGACCATATACCTCTATAAAGCTTTTCATTTACACTCTTACCTTTTTCATCTTTGTCCAATTTAGTTGTGGTACTCATAGGAGTCTTGACTACTTTGTAACCATCCATCTTAAATTTCTTTAGTACTTCCTTTTTGTACTCGGATTGTTTATGAATATTTCATCCTTGCTTTGCTTAATTTGAAGACCAATAAAGAATTTGGGCTCTTCTATCATGCTCATCTCAAGTTATCTAATCATACACTTATCAAAATCCTCAAAAAGCAATTCATTAGTAGCTCTAAACACAATGTCATCAACATAAATTTGCATAATGAAAGTCTTGTGTTTCTTTACAAATAAAGTAGTATCAACTTTTTCTTTTGAACAACCATTATCAATTAAGCCTTTCATACTAAGCTCTAAGAGCTTGTTTCAAACCAAATAAGGCTTTAGTTAGTCTAAATACATGGTTGGAAAATTTATGACTTTTAAATCCAAGAGATTATTCAACATATACTTCCTCCTCAATGAATCCATTTAAAAAAGCACTTTTCATATCCATTTGAAACAATTTAAAATTCATGTGACATACGTAAGCTAAGAGAAGTCTAGTGGCTTCTAATCTAGCAATCAGAGGAAAGGTCTCATCATAAATAATGCCTTCCTCTTGGTTGTAACCTTTTGCAACCAATGTAGCTTTGTTCATAGTGATAAAGCCTTGCTCATCTAACTTTTTTCTAAATAGCATTTGCATCTAATAATTTGGTGATCCTTAGGTCTAGGAACAAGTTTCCATATTTTGTTTCTCTTAAATTAGTTGAGTTCGTTTTGCATAGCAATCAACCAACTCTCATCATCTAGAGCCTCATTTATGATCCTTAGCTCAAATTGAGAAATAAAGGCTAGAATATTTAAAACCACAAGTTTAGAATGAGTACTTACACATTTTGACAAGTCTCCAATGAATTGAATAGGTGGGTGATCCTTCTTGAAGTTTCACTCCTTGGGAACAGTTTGTGATTCTCCACCATTTGAGCTTTTTGAGTTGCATCATGACTTTATTGTGTTTCTTGATTCTCAATGGATTCTTCAATCCTTTTTTATGGGTCATCAAGATTGACTTTAAGCTCTTCAAATGCACTTACAAGATCATTCACACAAATACCTTTTCTAAAATCAAGCTTGCTTGATTCATCAAATATAATATTAAAGTATGTTTGTTGAACTCTATAAGCTTTGCTTAATGTGGAAGAGCCTAGAAAAATTTCTTATATCTATTTTGGAACCAAATTTTTCAAGATTTTTCTTAGTATTCAAAATGTAGCATTTGTATCCAAATACTCTAAAGCATGAAACCTTAGGCTTTCTTCCATTCCAAAGCTCATAAGATGTTTTATTTAGTAAAGTTCTTTTAAAACTTCTATTTGCAACATAGCAATTAGTGTCAATGGCTTCCGCCCAAAAGTAAAAAGGAAGTTTATACTCATTGAGCATTGTTCTAGCTATTTTCATTAGTGTTCGATTCTTCCTTTGCACAACTCTATTTTCTTTAGTGTCTTAAGAGATAAAAATTGTGAGAAATACTAATCTCTTCACAAAAAGTTTTATAAAGATTATTTTTAAATTCTTTTCCTTAATTGCTCCTTATTGAGGAAATCAAATATTCTTTTTCATTTTGTACATGTTTTGCAAAAGTTTTGAAAATATTAAAAGCTTTACTCTTATGAGTAAGAAAATTAACCCAAGTAAATCTAGAGTAGTCATTAACAATGACAAATGCATAAGACTTTCTATCCAGACTAGCTAATCTAGTTGGTCCAAACAAATCCATATGTAGTAGTTGGAGTGATCTAGAAGTACTTACAATATTCTTTGATTTAAAGGATGATTAATGTTGTTTTTCCATTTGACATGACTCACAAGGTTTGTCCTTAATGAACTTCGCCTTAGAGAGTCCATTCACTAGCTCCTCTTTGGCTAACTTATATAGAAGCTCCATACTTGCATGACGAGGTCTTCTATGCCATAGCCAAGATTCATCACTAGTAGAGACAAAACACTTGAAAAATTAGTTAGCAACCTTGTGTAGGTCAGTTGAGTAGGTATTGCCACTTCTTTCTCCTTTGAACACCACTTTTTCATCCACTAGGGTATTGAAATGGCATCCATTAGAGTAAAAAATGACCTTATTACCTTTTTCACATAATTGACTTACACTTAAGTAAATTATGTTTTAACCCATCAAATAGGAAAACATCATCAATAAAAGATTGATCATCCTTACCAATAGAATCAATACTAATTACCTTACTCTTGACATCATTAACAAATAGGACTTTGCCTCTATCATAGCTTTTGACATTCACAAAGAGGTTTTTGTCTCCCATCATGTGCCTTGAACATCCACTATCAACATTCTAAAGATTTTTGCTTGTGGACTTAAGACACACCTATAAGAGAAAGTCAAATCATTTAGTTTTAGGTATCCAAACAAGGTTGGGTCCTTTGGAGTTAGCTTTATCAGTGTCATACATAAAGAGGTGTATCTTTCTTATTTTGCATTTTATGTTTATATGCCCAACTCTCATGTAATAGTAGCAAGTGACCTTAAGATTCTGAGAAGAGTGAGAATTGATCTTCTTTACCACTTTTGCTTGAGGATTACGCCTCAATGCATTCACCACATTATTACACATGTATAAGCAAGATTTATTAGTCTTTGATTGCTTATACATATATGCATGTTTCGTTTCTTTAGACTTAGCCTTAAAAACTTGTGGTGCTATCCCTTTCTTGTTTTTGAATGGGAGGTCTATTTTGTGCTTTGCCCTTTGAAACTTCTTTAGAAGTTCTTTCAACCTTTAAAAGTTGAGTGGCCTTAGTGAATGTGGTTGTATGAGTTAATGGCGATGTGGATGAGGAGGCTTTATCGAATCCAAGTCCATATCTCACAAGTGGAGGTCTTTGAGATACAACTAGTGTATCAAGAGACTCCTTCCCTTTGTGAAACTTGGAAATTAAATTCCTAAGCTCTTCAACTTTATTTTTCAAAACATTTTTTTTCTTTAAGAAGCTTTTCATTTGAAAGCTCATATAATAATTTTCTTAAGTCCTCATTGGAAGTTTTAAAGAAACAACTTCTTTCTTCAAGTCTCAAGATCTTTTTCCAAATTGGAGCATTTATTTTTATAAACATTTAATTTAGAAAGCATGTTTTGTAAGAGCTCATCCTTATCATCCAACAAATCATCACCAAAAGAATGAGAAGATCAAGAAGAAGATTAGTTACAAGAATGAGAAATGGAGCATACTTCATATGTGTCCTCCAAGTTGGCCATGAAGCAAAGATTGGCCTTGTCTGGACCCTGGTGTTTTTCGGATGCTCGAATTATAAAATTTCAGCTCGATATAATTTTATCTAGACTTCAAAAATTATGTTATAATTTTAAAAAAATATTATTGCTATTAATTGTTAATTATGATAATTTGAAATTAATTAGATTTAATTAATTGTGATTTGTGGGGTGTTGTGGAGTCAGAAAAAATAATGCAATTTTAGTGGACCGACTCTTGTTAATTAATCGCAGAATATTTAAAGTATTTCTAGTAGGTTCTAGACCCATTGTACAAGAGGTAAATATCCGTAATTTAAAGGAGATTCCATCGAATTTTTGATAAAACTCTCGAGTCTTAAATATATTTAGGCAGTCTAATCTAGGGGTTTAGGCCTAGAGAAATTTAAGAATGTCTATTAATTGAGTGTTTTCATGAATAGATAATCCGTCCATCCCGCCAGCTCCACCCGAGGAGTAGGAGCGAACTGCGGAGCGCGACAGAACTGTGAGTTAAAGTCATATAATCATTGTATATTAGCATGTCTAGATTTAATATGATATTTAATGATTAATGTTTATGTATGATTATCATTATCGTTATTATAAGTAAACTTCTTTTAATTGATAATTATCACGAATAATATTAATATTATTATTAGTTAATTTATCTCGTTATTTACGATATCTTAAATAATGTTATTTTAATACTATTATTATTATTTCTACATATATTTTGCATGTTTGCTTTACCCGATATAACTAAATTTTATTTCTCAGTATGTAATTGAATAAATTATGTTGCCTATGAATAGTCTATTTATGATTATATATATATATATGCTATGCTTGTGACTTTGGGATGAGGTGATAGTAGAACATGCCACCTAATGGGTTGAATCAGGACTGTGTGCACACTGGTAATAATCAGAGGCAGGTAATAAAGGTTATATTGGATTTTGCCTTAGTCGAGTATAACTCTTTGGGCTGTGAAAGCTTGACTGCCAGAAAAAGGTCCCTGGTCGAGCAATACTCTCTAGGCGCCGACTTAATTAGGAATCAAGTGTCCAGGCTAGATGTAAGGACCATGGTTGAGCTTCACTCTCTGGGCGCCATATATACCTATTGGAATAAAAGAGCCGAAAGGTTACTAGCATTTTGGGTTAGGATTCTGTTAAGCCACTCGTGCCATAAGTCTTTAAATGTATTCTTCTTTCTAAATTATGGCATGACTCGTATTTTAATACACAATGGCATGATATACTGAGTTAATGAATATTATATTGAGGAGACTACAATAGTTGTAGGGTTATGTAATTTTAACTCACTCTCGAGACTGACAGTCTCAATTTTATTTTTCAGGTGACAGTTAGAGTTATTCACCGTCCTGCATATTGACAGCCCAACTTCCTTCTTCTTCGGGCCTATTGTAAATAATTCATACTTTCATATTTTTAGTTATTTTGTATTCTAGACCTTCCGCAGTAGTATCTTTATTTGTTATGTTCATCCTAGTCTATAACAGACGTGAAATGTTATTAATGACCAGTTAGATTTATATATGGCATGTCAGACATGATTAATATTATGTTTTCATATGCACTTTATTGAATATTGATTAGTAAGGCTTGCTACGGGACTTGGTGGCTTTAAGCCTACCCATTCCCTAGTGTCGGCCACGGGCCCACAGATCGGGTCGTGACAAATTTGGTATTAGAGCCTAGGTTTAGTTTTCTTTCGACCTAGGCTAGCTTCCTTAACTACTGCAGAGTTAGGAATTGAGTCTGTCCTTGCGTGTTTCGTTGATTCTAGTATCTGTGCTATACGTTATAGAGTCTGTTGGGTTTGATATCTTGCTGTTTATTTTCAGCCCTTGCCATGCTGAGGACCCGAGCGATTGCAGTAGTAGCATCGACCCAAGAGGCCCAGGATGAGTTTTATGCTCAGACGACCCCTCCGGCCCCATCCCGTGATACCAAGAGGTGAGGTAGGCCTCGAGTAGCAGCCCAACCAGATCAGGGCGAGACTCAGGAGGCACATGGTGCTAGTGGAGTCTCAGTGGAGGCGTTTGTAGCCGATATGAGTGGGATGCAGAGGGCCTTAGAGCAGTTGTTGGTCTTTCAACTGTAGCAGGTTGCCCAGGGTTCAGGGAGACGCGGTAGTGGGTCTGGTATCAGGAATCTGGACGAGGTTCCCATGTTTGAGTACACTAAGTTGAGACCCGTGGAATTTAATGGGACATCTGGGGACCCTTTAGACTTTTTGGAGGAGGTCGAGAAAATGGCATCTGACTTACACTGTTATGGTAGGAGGACCATCAATATGGTAGTATTTTCTTTGAAGGGGATAGCATCTCAGTGGTTCAAAGACTATATTCACCTCTTTTTGGATGGATTGTTATGGAGGCAGTTCAGAGACGGGTTTAAGGAGTACTTCATCCCTTTTTGCGTGAGGTAAGAGTACAGAGAGAGATTTGAAAGGTGACAGAGATGGCAATACACGGTACTTTGTGGCGGTGCGCCTATGTTGTGGGGATCGAGGAGAAGAAGAACAAGTATATTTCCGGACTGGGTCTAGAGTCTGTCTCATTGGTTCAGTTTAGGAGGAGCAGCTTCCTAGAAGTGACTGATATGGCCAGGCAGATAGAGATGACTCTATAAGGATTTGGCTAGGGGGGGACTGACAATGGCAGGAAAAAGAAGACCAAGATTGAAGGACAGTCGAGTGCGCAGCCAGCTGTGCCGTATAACAACAGTGGAGGCTACTCCGGAGGTTCCGACCAGCAAGTCGGGCAAAGAGGCTACGGTACCCACAGGAAGGGTAGACACAACTGGAAGGGTAGCAGAGGATTCAAATCAGGACAAGGCTTTAGTGGTAGTGGGAGTTCAGTTCGGGATGTCGGGTCATATCAGGGACCGTGCCTAGCTTCCAGCGGAGCCTCTTTCAGGTGTAGCGAGATGGGTCATATGGCACGATCATGCCCTTGCTACTTCAGTCAGCCAGCTTTTCCTCAAGGCTTGTCTTGCCAGTGCAACCCGACCAGCTTTTCCTTCAGCTTCGGGATATTTCCAGGGTGGATCTCAATTTTTCGACCAGCAGGGCCATGGTTTTAGAGGTAGATCTATGGGAGGCCGATCTGGAAGCAGAGTTTAGAGTCAAGCTTCAGGCTCTCAGCAGTCAGGCCATAGGCAAGCGAGAGTGTTCACCCTTACTCATCAAGATACGCGAGCCTTAATGATGTGGTGTCAAGTATTATTCCTTTTTTCTGTTCTGAAGCTAGAGTTTTATTAGACCTTAGGGCTACCCGCTCCTTTGTATCCCCTAGTTTTTCTTTAAGATTGGATGTCCAGCCCGTTAGACTTCAAGTTCTAATGTCGGTCACTATGCCGTTAAGTGATGCCTTAAAGACCGATGTTGTGTTTCCATCGTGTCCGGTGTCAGTTTAGGGACGGGATTTGGTTGCTAACTTAATTATGTTGGAAGTAATGGATTTTGATATAATTTTAGGAATGGGTTGGTTGGCTATGCATTTTGCCATGTTGGACTGCCAAGAGAAACAAGTAACTTTTTAAATTCTAGAAGACTCAGAGTTCCATTTTAAAGGCGAGCAGGTACCTACTCCATCGAATCTCGTGTCAACTATTACAGCTAGGCGGATGCTTCGCCGTGGATGTCAGGGATATCTGGCTTTGGTTAGGGATATCTCAACAGGAAAAGGTATCATTAAGGACATCCAAATGGTTTGCGAGTTTCCTGATGTATTTCTAGAAGAGCTACCAGGATTACCGCCTAATAGGGAGATAGAGTTCTGCATCGACGTGGTACCGAGTACAACACCTATGTCCTTGCTGCCCTATCGAATGGCGTCAGCCGAGTTAAGGGAGTTAAAGGAGCAGTTACAAGACCTCATAGATAAGGGTTTTATTAGACCCAGTACGTCTCTGTGGGGTGCTCCTGTTTTGTTTGTGAAGAAGAAGGTCGATACTTTGCGCCTCTGTATTGATTACCGACAGCTGAATAAAGTGACGATTCGTAATCGGTATTCGCTTCCTCGCATCGATGATCTATTCGATCAGCTTCAACGAGCCGCATGCTTTTCCAAGATTGATTTGCGAACAGGGTATCACCAGTTGAGGATCCGTGAGGAAGACGTGCCGAAGACAGCATCCAGGATGCGTTATGGGCATTATGAGTTCCTAGTAATGTCATTTGGACTCACTAATGCTCCTACAACTTTTATGGATCTGATGAATCGAGTGTTCAAGCAGATTTTGGATCGTTTTGTCATTGTATTCATTGATGATATCTTGGTGTACTCTATAAGCAAAGAGGAGCACGCGTGGCATTTGAGGATAGTACTTCAGATGTTGAGGGAACATCAATTATATGCTAAGTTTGCCAAGTGCGAGTTTTGGTTAGAAAGGATTGCTTTTCTAGGATACGTTGTGTCTAGAGAGGGTATCCAAGTGGACCCCAAGAAAGTGGAGGTGGTGACTGACTGGCAGAGACCGACCATGGTGATTGAGGTGCGTAGCTTTCTGGGATTGGCAGGCTACTACTGTCGATTCGTGTAGGACTTTTTGAGGATAGCAACACCTTTGACTAAGTTGACTCAGAAGAACGGTAGGTTCTAGTGGACTGACGCGTGTGAAAGAAGTTTCTAGAAGCTGAAAGGTTGTTTGACTTCAGCTTTGGTGTTGACCTTACCCTCTGGGACTGGTGGATTCACGGTGTATTATGACACTTCCAGAGTGGGTTTGGGTTGCATCCTGATGCAAAATGGTAAGGTAGTAGCTTATGCATCCAAGCAACTGAAGAAGCATGAACAAAATTACTCTACCCATGATTTAAAGATGGCAACAGTAACTTTTGCTTTAAAGATCTAGAGGCATTATCTCTATGTTGAGACATGCAAGATACATTTGGCAATAAAAGCTTGAAGTATATTTTTCAACAGAAGGAATTGAATATGAGATAGAGGAGATGGTTGGAGCTTCTGAAAAATTATGATTATAATGTTCTCTACCATCCAAGTAAAGCGAATGTCGTGGCAGATGCCTTGAGTAGGAAGTTGGTAGGTAGTCTTGCTCATATCAGTGCAGAGAAGAGACCCCTAACTAGAGAGTTGCACGAACTGTACGACTAAGGGTTGCAGATGAAGGTATTGGAATCGGGAGCATTGTTAGCACATTTCAGGGTTAGGTCTGTGCTCGTTGACAGAATCAGGACCCATAGTTACGGAAAATCTTGGAAGAATTGTAGCAGCATCGAGCTAATGATTTTTTTATAGATGATGATGGTACTCTCAAGATAGGCACTAGCCTGTGTGTTCCCGATGTAGATAATCTCAGAAGGGAGATTTTAGAAAAGGCTCACTATATAGCTTACAAAGTGCATCTGAGCTCCACCAAGATGTATCATTATTTAAAAGGAAATTATTGGTGGAATGGAATGAAGAGGGATGTGGCAGAGTTTGTCTCCAAGTGTCTGACGTGTCAGTAGGTCAAAATAGAGCATTAGAAGCCGTCAGGGTTATTGCAACCGCTTCCCATACCATAGTGGAAATAGGAAAGAATTACTATGAATTTTGTTTCGGGTTTACCTAAAACTTCGGCTGGTTATGATTCCATTTGGGTGATTGTGGATCGACTGACTAAGTCAGCACACTTCCTTTCAGTGAAGACTACTTATTATGTGGCTAAGTATGCACGAGTGTATCTGGAGAGAATTGTTAGTCTTCACGGCGTTCCTATTTCTATAGTGTCTGACAGAGGATCGCAGTTCACTTCAAGGTTTTGGAAAAAGCTAAAAGAAGAGATTGGTACCAGATTGGACTTCAATACAACTTTTCACCCCCAGACTGACGGACAGTCGGAGAGGACAATTCAGACCTTAGAGGATATGCTTCGGATGCGCGTGATAGATTTTGTTGGTCAGTAGGATTGGTATCTACCATTGATTGAATTCACGTATAACAACAGCTACCATACGAGCATTGAGATGGCACCTTATGAGGCATTGTACGATCGAATGTGCAAATCTTCTATGTGTTGGGAAGAGGTTGGCCAACGGAAGTTAGCAGGACTAGAGTTGGTTCAGATCACTTTAGAAAAGATTCCTATTATCCGCAAGCATCTGAAGACAGCTTTCAATAGGCAGAAAAGTTATGTGGATTCGAAGCGGGGAGTTCAGTGTTGGGGAATATGTGTTCTTGAAGGTGTCCCCTATGCATGGTGTGATGCGGTTTGGCAAGAAGGGCAAATTCGCCCATCGATAATGTGAGATCCTTTGAGATTATAGACAGAATTGGAAGGGTGGCATACAAGCTGGACTTGCCGCCAAATTTCTCGCATGTGCATCCGGTATTTCATATATCAATATTAAGGAAGTACATTTCAGACCTTTCGCATATGTTGTAGCCTCAATATGTGGAAGTAAGTGAAGATCTGACTTACGAGGAATAGCCAGTCATGATCATGGATATTCAATTTCGCCAATTGCGCTCTAAGGTTATTCCAATGGTTAAGGTGTTGTGGCGGAACCATTCATCAGAAGAGTGTACTTGGGAGACCGAGCAGGAAATGAGGAGTCTTTACCCTCATTTGTTCCAATCCTGAGGTAAGACGCGTTTCTTTAAATCCAAGGTCGAATTTTTTTTCTAGGGGGGGGGGGGGTTAGAATGTAATACCTAGAAATTTTTAAAAAATAAATTTCCTTTTTCCTTTCCTCCCCCCCTCTTTTTTCCTTCTTTCCGTTTCCCTTTCCTCCCTTCTCTCCCGCCTCAGATGCCTCTTCCATCCCTCCCCTTCCCTTTTCTCCCACAAAGAACGCCGATCAAGGAAAAGGAGCCTTCTTACCGTTGTCCTTTTGGCCATCCGATGCCAGATTCAGGTTCCCCAACCTCAAAAACCCTGGGAACAAGCCTCCCCTGCCGTTTTCCTCCAACAGCAACCTTGGAGGAGCTTCACCGAAGCCGAGACTTTCCAGCCTCAATCCGGTGCCTTCCGGCGGACTTCTGACTGAAATTCTTGTGTTTTCGGACTTCTCGCAACTCGAGCTTCACGTAGGCACTTCCGGCTTCGAACTCCGACACTGTTGGTAGGACTGACTTCCGGACCCTGGTGTTTTTCTAACGCGCAAAATTATAAAATTCCAGCTCAGTATAATTTTATCTCCACTTCAAAAAATTATTTTGTAATTTTAAAAAAAATGTTGTTGCTATTAATTGTCAATTATGGATAATTTGAAATTTTTTGGATTTAATTAATTCTGATTTGTGGTGTGTTGCGGAGTTGGAAAAATAATACAGTTTTGGTGGCCAGTCATGATCGTGGATACTCAATGTCGCCAATTGCGCTCTAAGGTTATTCCGATGGTTAAGGTGTTGTGGCAGAACCATTCGTCAGAAGAGTGTAACTGGGAGACCGAGCAGGAAATGAGGAGTCTTTACCCTCATTTGTTCCAATCCTGAGTAAGACGCGTTTCTTTAAATCCGAGGTTGACTTTTTTTTTTTAGGGGGGGGGGGGGGGGTAGAATGTAATACCTAGAAATTTTTAAAAAAATAATTGTGATTTGTGGTGTGTTGCGGAGTTGGAAAAATAATACAACTTTGGTGGCCCGACTCCCGTTAATTAATTGCAAAATATTTGAAGTGTTTCTAGTAGGTTTTGGACCCGTTATAAGGGGGGTAAATGTTCGTAATTTAGAGAGAATTCTCAAATCTGATATATTTTTAGGCAGTCTAATCTAGGGGTCTAGGTCTAGGGAAATTTAAGAATGTCTATTAACTGAGTGTTTTCATGAATAGATAATCTGTCCATCCTGCCAGCTCCACTCGAAGCGTAGGAGCGGACTGTGGAGCGCGACGGAACTGTGAGTTATAGTCATATAATCGTTGTACATTGGCATTGTCTAGACTTAATGCGATATTTAATGATTAATGTTTATGTATGAGTATCATTATCGTTATTATAAGTAAACTTCATTTAATTGATAATCATCACGATAATATTAATATTATTATTAGTTAATTTATCTAGTTATTTATGATATCTTAAATAATGTTATTTTAATACTATTATTATTATTTCTATAGATATTTTGCATGTTTGCTTTACCCGATATTACTAAATTTTATTTCTCAGTATGTAATTGAATAAATCATATTGCCTATGAATAGTCAATTGAATAAATTTTATTTCTCAGTATATATATTATGATTGTGACTTTGGGATAAGGTGATAGTAGAACATGCCACCTAATGGGTTGCATCAGGACCACATGCGTACCGGTAATAATCAGAGGTAGGTAACAAAGGTTATATTGGTTTTGGCCCTGGTCGAGTATAACTCTCTGGGTTGTGTAAGCTTGACTGCCGGAGAAAGGTCCCTGGTCGAGCAATGCTCTTTAGGCGTCGGCTTAATTGGGAATCAAGTGCCTAGGCTGGACGTAAAGACCCTGGTTGAGCTTCATTCTTAGGGAGCGAGACCTATTAGAATAAGAGAGCCGAAAGGCTACTAGCGTTATGGGTTAGGGTTCTGCTAAGCTACTCGTCCCATAAGTCTTTAAATGTTTTTTTTCTAAATTATGGCATGACTCGTATTTTAATGCATAATGGCATTGATATATTGAGTTAATGAATGTTATATTGAGAAGACTGCAATAGTTGCAGGGTTATGTGATTTTAACTCACTCTCGAGACTAACAGTCTCAATTTTATTTTTCAGGTGACAGTTAGAGTTCTTCGCCGTCCTGCATAGTGACAGCTCGACTTTCTTCTTTATCGAGCCTATAAAAAGTAATTTATACTTTTATATTTTTAGTTATTTTATATTCTAGACCTTCCGCAGTAGTATCTTTATTTGTTATGTTCATCCCGGTCTATAACGGACGTGAAATATTATCAATGACTAGTTAGATTTGTGTATAGCATGTCAGAGAGGATTAATATTATGTTTTCATATGCACTTTATTGAATATCGATTAGTAAGGCTTACTACGGGACTTGGTGGCTTTAAGCCTACCCATTCTCTAGTGCCGGTCATGGGCCCACAGATCGAGTCGTGACAACTAATACTCATATGAATAACAATAATAAGGAAACTAATAAATCCTAAACATACTGATGACTAAAGGTACAAATTGGCAGATTTATTATATGGCAAATACAAATAACAAAACTATCTTAAGACATAATAGAATGACAGTTTTCATTAAAAAAAGCATATAAGAATATCAATAGATCTCATTCATGATAAAATCCAATTAAAAACTCTAACCATGCCAATCTAATTAATTCTCATGAAAGTTGATAGATCTAAACCCTAATTATGTGAAAATTATCAGAATGATACTCTATCACCAATGTCATGACAAATCTAATCTAATCATGTGAGACACATATCAAACTTAGATCTAGCATATAAAAACCTAATCATGGAGATCTAATGGATACAATCAAGTTAAAAAATTAAAAATGAAAAGAAGAAAATAAAGCATGAAGAGATAATTAATAGGGGAACTCTCAGGTTGTTCCCGTATTATGTAGATCCTTAAGTCTTAGGAGTAGAGGATCCAAAGATTGGGTAGGAATCTAGAGTATTTAAGTGTTAGTGTTTATTTTTCTAAATCTTAGTACGTTCGTTAAAAATTTAGCAGTCGTTCTTTGCTAAGAATTGCCAATCCCCATGGCCTAGAGTCTCTTTTTCTATTTACAAAGAATGATAAAAGAAATCCTAAAGGCTAGGATATATGTTTCTTTTATTGATAGTTGTCAATAATTATTAATAATATTTGGATTCATCAAAACTATTTTGAACGATAAATATTGAATAAATCATGAAAATAATTAAGAATTTGAATTATTATCAATAAGACCTTCTAAAATACGTATTTTAATAATTATGATATCTAAAGTCGGAAAACATTGAAAAATAATGTGAAAATCTGATTTCTAGGTCAACCAGCAGTGCACGAAGCCGATCAATACTATATAGAGTCGATCGGCTTTGTGACAGAGCCGATGGCTCTATGTACAGCCAATCGACTTGTAACGACCCTGAACTAGATCACATGAGATATTGTCTACTTTGGCCCCCACTGGCCTCACAGTTTTGTCCCTTTAGCAGGTTCGAGAACTTTCCAAGAGGTCCCCCATCCTGGAATTTCTCTGAACCAAGCACGTTTAACTCTGGAGTTCCTACAACACCACGGCCAAACAACCAAAAGACGCCTTATGTGACTATTTCCAACTCTTTACATATATATTATCAACCATTCCCCACCCCATTTCGATATGCAATTCGATTCATTCATATACCCCGTACATTAAGTCTTGCCATCCTGAAACTGCGAGCCGCTCATTGTCCAGGCATCCTATCTTTTCTTTGCCTCGGCGATCATTGCAAGCCCTCATCGGACCGCTCTCTAGGCCAGGCTGTCACACGACTGTATGCAGAGCCAAATAGCTCTATAGGGCAAAACTTGTAAAAATTTACGTTTTAGCCCCTGAATTTGGTCATTTAACTGATTTTGACCATAACCTTAACTTTTTGGTTAGTTGAGTTTGATTTTGAAGAGTAATTTTAAGCTCAATTATTCATAACCCTAATTGGGATTTGACTGTTCTTAACTCCTTAAGGCCCGAGGGAAGCAGTGACTTTTGTCATCAGGTTTTCGATAATTCTCTTGATATCTAGATCTAGAAAAAGAGTGCTTACAAGCGTTTAGTTTAATTATTTATTCATATTTATAATTTTATTTTAGTTTTCATATTTCATTATATGATTTGATTATTGAGTTTGAGAAAGAAAGGGAAGGATAAATAATAGGAATAACTTATATTTGGCTCTTGTACTTTTACTTTTTTTGGACTAGATCCTTGAATTTTCATTTGGTGACATTGGATCCTTATATTTTTATTTTTATAAAAATTAAATCCTTTTCTAACAGTAGCGAGGATCATGTATTATACGTTACTGTTAATGCATGTAAAAATAATTTTTAGGTTTTATGTACTATATTTTTATACTTTTATTTTATGAGAATGAGTCCTTATATTTTTATGTGCATAACATTAAACCCATGTACTTTTATTTTGTTCATAATTTTGAGAATTGTTATTTAAAAATTAAGTTATAGAAATGATAAAGATTTATTCTAATTTAGATTTAAAGTTATTTTATTTTTATAATAAGCTATTAATTTAATTAAAAAGGTACCACTTGATTTTAATTTATATAAAATTAAATTATAATTTATTAAATAAATCAATTATATTAATTAAGACATGTTATTTTAATTAATAAAAATAAGAGATAACTAATAGAAAGAAAGACAACCTATTTGTAAAGAGATAAATATAAAAAAATGTTGATTTTAACAAATAATAATAAATATAAATAGCATATTTTATTTTTAATTTTTGAAAAAGGACTTATATTTTAAAAAACTGACTTGACTTTATGAAAATAAAAGTATAAAAACTTAAATGTTATCGAATGAAAGTACAACGATCAAATCTTAAAATAAAATATAGAGGCCAAATATTCTTAAATAATATTTTTTGCAAAAAATTTATTCTTCATGGTCCTCCTAGTTGTTATTACAATTTTACAATTTATTTTTTACTATTGTGCTATCATGCAAATTGAGATAGAAAAAGAGGTAAAACGAATGTTACTATTTAAAAGGCCTCATTATCTAAATAACTCTCAACTTTATATTTCTTTTATTGGCAAAAAGTACTGATAACTCCTTAGATTGTGATCGAATTCTAATTAAGCCTTTAAATTTTAAGCTGGAACAATAAGCTATTAAACTAAATAACATGGAACAATTAAGCTTCTCTATGTAACTTCATTACTGCTACTGTTAACTATTTTGGCAAAAGGTACAAATAACCCCTAAATTTTGGTCAAATCTCAATAAGCCTTTAAACTTTAAGTTAGAATATTTAAGCCCTTAAACTAAATAATACTCAACAATTAAGCTCCTCTATGCAACTCTGTTACTACTATTGTTAACTATTTTTATTGATAATGACCAACATAAAATGACAACCAATATCATAAAGACACTAAGATTATAAATTCTATTTCTTTTATATTTCTCAAAATAATGCAAAAGTTAAAATAACTAGTTCAATTAAAAAAGGATAAACCTACATTTTCATACTAGGTTTTATCTTAACCCTTTCATTTTTCACACTAGGTTTTATCTTTTTTTTTTTTTGGTTCAAATAATTATTTTAATTATTGTATTATTTTTTGATTTTGTATTATTTTTTAGAAATATAAAAAATAGAATTTATAATCTAGGTGTCTTTATGCTATTGATTGACATTTTATGTAGGCTATTATTAATAAAAATAATTAACAGAGTTGCATAGAGGGGTTTAATTATTTCATATTATTTATTTTAAGAGCTTAACTGTTCAAACTTAAAGTTTAAGGGTTTAATTGAGATTTAATTAAAATTTAGAAAGTTATCCGTACCTTTTGCCAAAATAATTAACTGATGCATAAGGGGCCTTAATTGTTCCAACTTAAAATTTTAAAGCTTAACTAAGATTCAGCTAAGAATTTAAGAGATTATCTATACCTTCTTGATGTGCGTAAAATACACACATCTAAATGAGGTTTTTAAGAATGAATTTATGGACATTTGGATGTGAATTGGTCCCAACACTCACCCTATGCGTCTGTTTGTGTGCATTAGGTCCAAAAGAAGTCAAAGAATGATAAAGGGAAGAATTGAAGCATAATTGGACGCCGAAGCTGCCGAAACAAGCTAAGTATGCGCATGAGGAAGTTGAACATGGCCATGTTGGTTTCAACACTGGCCGTGTTCCCAACACGGGCACCAACACGGCCGTGTTGGTTGCATCAAACATCAAAGAAAAAGGAAGTTCTTAGGGAGCACGTCCACAGAGAGTAACACGGGCATAAACACCAGCCCGTGTTGGGAACACGGGCATCAACACGGTCGTGTTGGCGGTAATAGGGGGAATTAATTAAAAGAAAGAAGAGAGGAAAGAAAGAGAAGAGAGCGGGGGAGAACGTCCCAAACCCTAACTTTTATCTCCCTAAGAGTTTTCTAAGCTGAAACCAAGGAAAAAGGAGACTTGGATCAAGGTTTCAATTGGATTCCCTTCAAAGATCGAAGATTAGGCGAGGTTCATTGATTGGTTTTCAAATTGAGCAAAAGGAACAAGAATCGATTTAATTCGAGCAAGAGGAATTGGGGCTGTTTACTCTCATCCAAGGGTGTAATCAGGTTTTCTCTACCTTTACTCATTGTTGTAATTGAATTCTTGTGTATTTTGATTATGAACATGATTAGCTAGATTGAATAAATCCATTGGGATTTCTTTACTATGTTGGCTTAGTATTATATTATTGGATTGTTTGGGTACTTTTGTATTCTTTTTACTTTCAGTATTAATAAGATAATGCATCATTCATGAGACGTTGTGAATTATGTGTTTAGATTGCTTTGTGTGATTGAGAAGTCCATTTGGCAATTGGAATTTTGAATAGCAAGAACTTTCAGTATTAATAAGATAATGCATCATTCATGAGACGTTGTGAATTGTGTGTTTAGATTGCTTTGTGTGATTGAGAAGTCCATTTGGCAATTGGAATTTTGAATAGCAAGAACTGGTTAATAATCGCTTAGAGATAAGGATAATTAACTAGCCAGATTAAGAATTAACAAAGCTTAATAGAGGCAGATTAAAGCTTAATAATAATTTAAGAATCAATCGTTAGGAAGAGATTCCAACTTTAAGTTATTAGGTTTAGGAATTCGGTTATCTCGAGAGAGAAACCAAATTCGGTTAAGAATTCGTCCACGGGTAGCATAATTAGACTCACCAATCCTTTATCTTTTATTTGATTGCCAACTAGTTTAGGTTCCCTTTGGGTTTGCTTTCTTGTCTTGGTTATTTTAGTTATCAATTACTCGTGCATCTCCCTTAGAACTTAGGTTGTAGCTATTAGTTAGTTTAGAAATTATTCATCATTCATTTTAGGTTAATATAACAAAGAACAAAGGAGTAACTCTGGGCTTTCACTTTCCTGAGGAATACGACCTTGATACTCGCCATTAGTGCTAGACTGCATCGATAGGTACACCGCCTTAGATTGTAGCTAACACAAGTAGCACACATCAAGTTTTTGGCGGCCGTTCTTGAAATTTGTTTGAAAACTAGAGTGAAATTTGCTATTTGTTAATTTAGCCATTTTTTATTTTTATTTATATTTATTTCTGTTTTGTTTGTACATATTTATTTAGTTAAGTTTATGATTCAGATAGTGGATGATAAGGAGGTTCAATGCTAAACTCTTTGTATGACACGTTGGAAAATAGGATCAGGAACCAAGAGAGTGCTAAAAATTGGGATACCCGTGCATCTTTAAAAGCTCGAGTGGAATTGTTTTGCAGGGCTACCAATCAACTCTCCACTCCTATCCTTTCATCTCAAGTTTTTTATGAATTTTATTGTGGTTTACATTTGAGTAATCATTGTCCATTATATAGTGATGTTGCTCATTGTTCTTATAACTATGAACAGGTTAATTATACGGGAAGTTGGCCAAATGACTCGTATGGAAGCACCTACAATCAAGAATGGAGCACTCATTCACCCTTTGGATGGAGCTTAGATGGCGAAGAACCACCAAAATTTCAGCATCCTAATCTTGCACCATCAACTCAAGGTGAAGAGTTAGTGTCAGAGGAGTTGATGATGAGGTTTATTGCAAGTCTTGATGATAGATTCCAACAAATAGAGAGGATAGTTGAAGATCAACAAGCCTCGATTAAGAATATAGAGCATCAAGTAGGCTTAATCTTCAAGTTACTAGCTGAAGAGCAATTGGGAACTCCATCAAACTCTTTGAATCCGAGGAACACTTGGCGCCCGTCACTTTGCGTTCGGTGAGAATTTTCTGGTTTATCTACTATGTTTGGCGATGATGCTTCACATGCGGGATGATTTCTTGAACATGGAGATGGAACTAGAAAGGAAGAGGCGAACATGATTCCTTTGAAAGATTATCAGCAGGAGCGTCTGAGTTGATGATCTTGATTAGAGGAATTTTTGGTGGATTTTCCACAAGTCCCTTCGATGATGGAAGATGAGCACGAGTTATCCAATGAAGAAGTCTTGGAAGAGCTCGAGTTTCTTCTAGCAAGTGAACCAAGCCAAGGACTAAAGAAAACCATCGACACTCTTGAAGAAATTGCCCAACCATCGATCCTTCCAATTGTTGAAACTCCAGCTTTCAAATTGGAAGAGCCCCTACAGCATCATGACTACGTTCAATTATACGAGGAGCGAGTTTTGCCCATCTTACTGGCAGCTTGCTTGATAGTCGGGAAGAGGAAGTCGACGATTATCCCTTTAAGCGGATACTTGAAGCCATTTGCTTGGAAGAAGGATGGATGGTCATCAATCCCCACCGTTTGCTTTTCACCATTAGTCCAACTAAGAAGACTTATCACATAAAAAAGAAGCGCTTTTGGGAGGCACCCCAAACTTTATCTTTAATCTTTAATATTTTAACCTTTTGTTTTGAAACATTTTATTAGTTTTAGTTTTCATATTTTATTTAATTTTTGTTTCAGTTTCAATTTGAATTCTTCATTTTATTATTTGCAGCCACTCCTCTACCACAGACTAGCCAACGCCCTGATATACCTGGTGATGCACCTCTTTTCACTTTGGAGCTATAGTCAGAGCAGTATTAGTTCTTTTTCCTTTTTCATTTCTAATATATTTTGTACACTAGGGACAGTGTGTCCTTCAAGTGTGGGGTGGGTGATATTTATCCCATCTCAGTTATTTGTTTATTCTTTGTGCAATTTTTTATAAAATTTTGAAAAATTTTCACTTTGTTTCGATGCTCTTACTATTGACTTACTTTTGAAATCTTATTTATGTCCATGTGATCGGGTAAAACCGATAATGTTGAGTCTTGCGGAAGAATGTAAGATAATTAGTTTGAGTTTTGCACTAAGTTGCTTTGGTTTATTTAATTCTGTTTTGATGATTTTTGTTTGGAACCTACTCAAAAGCACACTTGTGAGAAATTGAGCCTAAATTGTAAGCATACACTTTATATGCTTGTATTTATTTCTTGTTGAGAGTGCCAATTACTGTCTTTACTTTTAGAACTTGCTCGGTAATGCTTATGAGGGCCACAAGGAGAGTTTAACACTTTGGTATGATAGAGGCACTTAGGTTTTTCATTCTAGCCAAATAGCCTTCATTCGTTTATTGATTCTGTAGATAACCCCTTCTTTCACCATTTTTTTTATCATATTCCATTACCACTTAGTTTTATTCTACTTTGGGTTATGATTTTGCATATGAGTTATTTTTATTGGGAATTTTTATCTTAGGAATAGTGTGGAATCTTATAGCAGCTTTCTTCAATCCAAAAGAAATTCACTCTATAGGTTCAACCCTTACCAAATTTACCTACCCCTACCTAATCCCCATTACAACTCTTATAAAGACCTCTTGACATGGTTGTTGACTCTCCATAAGTGGTAGGAGTAGGATTTAAGAGCAGGCATATAGTAAGTAAGGCAGTAGTTGATGCATTGAGCGATTAAACACTACCCTTTAAACACTTTGAGTGATTTAGAGTGAATCTGGTGAGGAGTTAGTTCTAAATAATTTTGTTGAGACAGTATTTTGTGAATTATTGGCATCTTGGTTGTGAAACTTGAATTGATTGCTTCATTTCTTTTTGTTTGACTTACGCTTGTTAAGGATATGTGCAGGAGCTCTCTAGCATGTCTGTCAGCTTAAGTGTTGTTCCTTAGTGGTTTATTTTCCTTATTTTACTTTTGATTGCTTGATGACAAGCAATGAGCTAAGTGTGGGGTTATTTGATGTGCGTAAGATACACACATCTAAATGAGGTTTTTAAGAATGATTTTATGGACATTTGGATGTGAATTGGTCCCAACACTCACCCTATGCGTTTGTTTGTGTGCATTAGGTCCAAAAGAAGTCAAAGAATGATAAAGGGAAGAATTGGAGCATAATTGGACGCCGAAGCTGCCGAAATAAGCTAAGTATGCGCATGACGAAGCTGAACATGGTCGTGTTGGTTTCAACACTGGCCATGTTCCCAACACGGGAACCAACACGGCCGTGTTGGTTGCATCAAACATCAAAGAAAAAGGAAGTTCTTAGGGAGCACGTCCACAGAGAGTAACACGGGCATAAACACCAGCCCGTGTTGGGAACACGGGCATCAACACGGCCGTGTTGGCGGCAATAGGGGGAATTAATTAAAAGAAAGAAGAGAGGAAAGAAAGAAAAGAGAGTGGGGGAGAACGTCCCAAACCCTAACTTTTATCTCCCTAAGGGTTTTCTGAGCTGAAACCAAGGAAAAAGGAGACTTGGATCAAGGTTTCAATCGGATTCCCTTCAAAGATCGAAGATTAGGCGAGGTTCGTTGATTGGTTTTCAAATTGAGCAAGAGGAACAAGAATTGATTCAATTCGAGCAAAAGGAATTGGGGCTGTTTACTCTCATCCAAGGGTGTAATCGGTTTTCTCTACCTTTACTCATTGTTGTAATTGAATTCTTGTGTATTTTGATAATGAACATGATTAGCTAGATTGAATAAATCCATTTGGATTTCTTTACTATGTTGGCTTAGTATTATATTGTTGGATTGTTTGGGTTACTTTTGTATTCTTTTTGCTTTCAGTATTAATAAGATAATGCATCATTCATGAGACGTTGTGAATTGTGTGTTTAGATTGCTTTGTGTGATTGAGAAGTCCATTTGGCGATTGGAATTTTGAATAGCAAGAACTGGTTAATAATCGCTTAGAGATAAGGATAATTAACTAGCCGGATTAAGAATTAACAAAGCTTAATAGAGGCGGATTAAAGCTTAATGCTAATTTAAGAATCAATCGTTAGGAAGAGATTCCAACTTTAAGTTATTAGGTTTAGGAATTCGGTTATCTCGAGAGAGAAACCGAATTCGATTAGAAATAAATCCACGGGTAGCATAATTAGACTCACTGATCCTTTATCTTTTGTTCGGATGCCAACTAGTTTAGATTCCCTTTGGGTTTGTCTTCTTGTCTTGATTATTTCACTTATCAATTACTCCTGCATCTCCCTTAGAACTTAGCTCGTAGTTAATAGTTAGTTTAGAATTTATTCATCATCCATTTTAGGTTAATATAACAAAGAACAAAGAAGTAACTCTGGGCTTTCGCTTTCCCGAGGAATACGACCTTGATACTCGCCATTAGTGCTAGACTGCATCGATAGGTACACTGCCTTAGATTGTAGCTAACACGAGTAGCACACATCACTTCTACCTTCTCCTATGAGTCTATTTTAAGAATATGATATTTCTTCTAATGTGGTGCTAAATATCTAGATTTAATATAAAAGTTTTCATATGTAGCTAGAATAAAAAAAAATTAGAAAAATCTTATAAAATTAGAAAAATACAAAGTTCATAATATTGTGATAATAATGCCCATATAAGAATTAAACTCTAACTTAGTTAGATTAAACACTAGCATTAAGCTCTTAATAAACTAATGATAGGTTCATATTATATATATATTTAAGGTATTTTAATGATTTATTGGTATGTTTTATATTCATAATATATGCTTATTACCTCACTTTGACTTTATTGTCTAATATGAGGTGTTAATAACCAAAGAGGAAAAATATGAGCTAAAAAATACATAAATGGGTTCAAAGTGTACTGCCGCTGCTGAGGCTTAGAATAAAGACGCGTGGACAACTAATTTTGCAGGCCTAGCCGAAAAATACAAGGCCCGCAAGGGAAAATTAATTAGTTATTATGTAATTAAGGATAATTACTTTTAAGTTGTTTATTTTATTAAGGATAGTTAAGAGGATAACTATAGAAGTATTGTGCTTTAAGAAGGACTCTGAAAAAGGAATTTCTATAAGTAGTGGAGACTAATTGAACAAGAGGAGTTCAGTCTGCTCTAGGCAATCATTCTTCTCCCTACAAATTTTCTACAGTTCATTTTCCACAAATACTTAGCTTTAGTTCTACATTATTCTTTGGAGATCTAAGAAGTTTTTCAGGAAGTGGAGAGTAAGAATCAATCATCTTCACACCTTGAAGAATCTCTAGATTTTGAGAGAGCTTTAATTTTCTATTTTAGTTTTATGTCTTTCTATTTAATTATAATGATCGTTGGATTAAATTTGTCAGGCTAATTTTCTATAAGTGTTTAGTTTAGTTTTTTTTTACTTATGTATGAATCTTATTTATTTATAAGTTTAATGAATGATTTCTTTACCTTCATAACTTTATTAGTTGCATCAATTATTGTTAATTGACTATCATCACAATTTAATAATAATATTTGTTATGAAAAACTTTAGGTTAAATGTATTAGAAACACCATCTTTACTTTAATCTATGTTGATATAAGAAACCTAGGTTGTATCATTAGTTTGAGTGACTTAAGGAAAAGGCACACCGCCATCTCATTCATTAGACGTGGGCTTAAGGAAAAATAAGGGGATTACTAAGTATTGGCTTGATTAAATACTATTTTATCATATAATTTTCATTAATTATTCCATTTTATATTTACTCTCTAGTTTATTTAATTTCTTTATACCTTAAGCTATTCTTAAAATATTTCCTTAGAGTGTTTAGATTTATTTTTAGTGTTTTTTAGTGATAGTCTTTATAGTATGTGCTCTATAATTTCTTGTGAGATTGACTTCGTGTTGAACTTGCCCGTACTATAGTTGGATTTGTATACTTGCGAGTATTAAGTTTGAGACATAAAGTTTTTGACATCGTTGTCGAAGACTGTGTCAATATTATTATTGATTAATTGTCAAATTTTATTCTTGTATTTTTTTGTTTATTTATGTGTTCTTATTTTGTTTTAAGTTCTTAAATCTGAAATTTTTCTTTGGATTTTGTATATCTACTCGAAAAATAAGATTAGGTGATTCATCAACTCAAAATCTCTACAACTTGAGATCAGTTGTTAAAAAGGCAGAAGAGGACCAAGAAGGAGAGAGTGAGTTTGTACCTCCAAGAGAAGAAAAAGAATTTGAAGAAAAGCTAGAAGAAAGATTTGAAGAAGATGTTGAAATAATAGCTAATGACCAAAGACAAGTAGCAGCTGAAAGGCAAATGGGTATGAAGGATTATGCTCGGCCTATAATTGGTAACACTACTTCATACTTAGCAATTTATATGTTTTTATATTAGAATCATCCTATTTTAGTTTCCTTTGTGTTTCAAGTGTTTTTCTAGGTACATCATCAAAGTTAGATAGAAATCAAACCAAAATTGGGAAGAAACAGTCGAATCGGGCGAGTTAGACTGTTCAACATGCCCTACCAACACGCCCATGCTGAGGAGCACGGTTAGGGTCAGAGGGCATGATGAAATGCCTTACCTATGGCGAAAAGAAGCGGATTTGCAATACGGTTTCCAAGAGTAACACGGCCTAAGAGCATGTCGGTGTTGAGGAGTAAGGCCCAAATCCAAGCCGTGCTGAAGAAGGCTAAATGTACACTTTTAGATCAACACGGCATGGATCCAGCACGAGGCCATGTTGAATCCCGAAAACTAAGTTAAAAAGAAAAAAAAGAAAGAAAGGAGGGAGATGTAGAGGAAAAGATAGAAAGAGAACTTTGGAGTATTCAAGACAGACTGATGTGTGCTACTTGTGTTAGCTACAATCTAAGGCAGTGTACCTATCGATGCAGTCTAGCACTAATAGCGAGTATCAAGGTCGTATTCCTCGAAAAAGTGAAAGCCCAGAGTTACTCCTTTGTTCTTTGTTATATTAACCTAAAATGAGTAATGAATAATTTCTAAACTAACTAATAGCTACAAGCTAAGTTCTAAGGGAAATACAAGAGTAATTGATAACTAAAATAACCAAGACAAGAAAGCAAACCCAAAGGGAACCTAAACTAGTTGAAAATCAAACAAAAGATAAAGGATTGGTGAGTCTAATTATGCTACCCGTGGACGAATTCTTAACCGAATTCGGTTTCTCTCTCGAGATAACCGTATTCCTAAATCTAATAACCTAAAGTTGGAATCTCTTCCTAACGATTGATTCTTAAATTAGCATTAAGCTTTGATCCGCCTCTATTAAGCTTTGTTAATTCTTAATCCGGCTAGTTAATTATCCTTATCTCTAAGCGATTATTAACCAGTTCTTGCTATTCAAAATTCCAATTGCCAAATGGACTTCTCAATCACACAAAGCAATCTAAACACATAATTCACAACATCTCATGAACAATGCATTATCTTATTAATACTGAAGGCAAGAAGAATACAAAACTAACCCAAACAATCCAACAAAATAATACTAAGCCAACATAGTAAAGAAATCCCAATGGATTTAATCAATCTAACTAATCATGTTCATTATCAAAATACACAAGAATTCAATTACAACAATGAGTAAAGGTAGAAAAAACCCGATTACACCCTTGGATGAGAGTAAACAGCCCCAAATCTTTTACTCAAATTGAATAGATTCTTGTTCCTCTTGCTCGATTTGAAAACCAATCAACGAACCTCGCCCATTCTTCAATCCTTGAAGGGAATCCGATTGAAACCTTGATCCAAGTCTCCTTTTCCCTTGGTTTCAACTTAGAAAACCCTTAGGGAGAGAAAAAATAGGATTTGGGATGTTCTCCCCCGCTCTCCTCTCTTTTTTCCTCTCTTCTTTCTTTTAACTAATTCCCCATGTCGCCGCCAACACAGCCGTGTTGGTGGCGGTGTTCCCAACACGGGCTGGTGTTGATGCCCGTGTTACTCTCTATGGCCGTGCTCCTTAAAACTTCGATGTTTGATGCACCAACATGGCCGTGTTGGTGAACGTGTTGGGAACACGGCCAGTGTTGAAACCAACACGGCCATGTTCAGCTTCCTCTTGCTCGTACTTAGCTTGTTTCGGCAGCTTTGACGTCCAATTATGCTCCAATTCTTCCCTTTATCATCCTTTGACTTCTTTTGGACCTAATGCACACAAACAGACGCATAGGGTGAGTGTTGGGACCAATTCACATCCAAATGTCTATAAAATCAATCTTAAAAACCCTATTTAGATGTGTGTATTTTACGCACATCACAAACCTTGAGAGCTAACTTCCAGACGATCAAGAAGAGGAAAACAGAAATAAATTCCACTTCAACATCATCAATATAGCCGCTCTTGAGGATTGGATCAAAGATTCAAAGGAAAGAAGAAGGAGATCTTGAGCGGTAGAGCTTGGATACAGAGTTATTCAAGAGGGGATAACATCTCACCATGAGAAAAGGGTGTTCATTTTCTTTTTGATTCTTGTCTACTTTGTATTCAATTTTTGTATTAGTTTAATCATGAACATGTGTAACTAATTCTATTAAACCTATTTGGGGGTTGATCTTTAGCCATGCTAGGCTTGTTTTATGCTTAATTAATTGGATTTTCGATTTAAGATTGTAGTTTCATTCAAGTATAATAAAATCTATTGTTTCTTCTTCATTGTTGAATCATTCTAAGAACTCCTTTGTAATTGAGGAATTCAATTGAGTTTGGATAACTGCTTGTGTGATTAAGTGATTTGCATCTTAAAGATAAGTGTAATAACTTACTGGAATAAGAATTAGACATTCTTATTAGTGGTAATTTGGAGATTAATATTATTCTAAAATCAATTGTTAGGAAGAGATTCCAACTTTAGATCTTTAGGATTAGGAATTGGTTAACTCGAGAAAGAGGCCAATTCATTTAAGAAATTATCCATAGATTGCAACTCTTAATCAATCAATTCAAAATTTATTATTTGTAAGCCGGCTAACTAAAGTGATCCCCAATTGAGTTAACTCATCTTATTATCCTTTTTCAACTTTCATTCTCTTTGTTAACATTTAGCTTTCAATTGCACTCTTAATCATTTTTAGTTAATAATCTTCCACCTTTTGATCAGTTAGATAATAGGAATAGCGTAGTAGTAGTAGTTTCTCAGTTCCCATGGGATACGACATTGATACTTGACATAGCTAGATTACATTTGATATGTCCACTTGCCTGTAGATCACTAGTCGTGTTAGCGAGCCATCAAGTTTTTGGTACTGTTGCCAATGAATTTTTGTTTTTAAAAATACTAGAAATTGTGTGTTCTTGTTAATTTAGCTATTTATTCTTTATTCTTTATTTGTTTTTTTGTTCAATTTTATTATTTTATTCATTTGTGTTGTTAGTTATTTGTTATTTCAAGTAGTTATGACCAGGAGGTCCAATACTGATCTAGTAGACCCTCTACCAGAACCAGAGCAATCTCTCAGGCAATTGAGGAAGCGATTGAACGTAGAGGAAGAGATTCAGGTTGGGAAAGTCGTACACGAGAGTGAATCGAAAAACATTACAGTAGAGATGGCAGACGCCAACGACAACAATGAAAATAACCGAACATGTATAATTTTATGAAAGCATCGTTGGAGCGGACGCGAACATGCATTATGAGACCGGCTGTTGTCGCCAATAATTTTAAAATAAAGCCTAATGTGATTCAGATGGTGCAGCAAACGGTTCAGTTTGAAGGCTTGCTAGATGAGGATCCTAACGCGCATATAGCCAGTTTCTTGGAGATTTGTGATACCTTCAAGATTAATGGGATAATAGACAATGCAATTCATCTCCGCTTGTTCTCATTTTCTTTGAGGGATAGAGCAAAGTGATGGCTACAGTCACTACCTCCAAACACTATCACTACCTAGAATTCTTTGGCAGAGAAATCTCTGTTTAAGTACTTTTCTCCCTCTAAAACTGCTAAACTTAGAAATGACATATCTTCTTTTGTGCAGTTTGACGATGAGTCTATGTACGACACTTGGAAGAAGTACAAGGACCTACTGCGATGCTGTCCATACCATGGGCTGCCAATCTGGTTACATGTACAAACTTTTTATAATGGTTTGAATTTGGCTACTAAGCAGATGGTAGACGCAGCTGCGGGTGGTTCTTTGAGCAGTAAGACACCAGAGCAAGCCCAAAGCTTGATTGGGAAGATGGCCATAAACAATTACTAGTAGCACACTACTAGAAGCAGAACGGGACGTCAAGGGAGTGTATACCAGTTGGATGCCACTGCAGCCTTGGCGACTTAAGTGGAGTTATTATCTAAGAAACTTGATAAACTCTAGATGCCTGTCCAAGCAGTTCAAGTAAGCTATGAGTTTTATGGTGGCCCGCATTACAGCAGCAATTGTATATCAGGAGGTATGTTTGCTTCCTCTTCTTTATCTAACCATGAACAGGTGGACTATATGGGAAGTTAGTCTAGGCAGCAGAACAATCCGTACAATAACACCTATAATTCGAGATGGAGAAATCATCCAAACTTCGGATGGAGAAACAACAACAACTAAGGGCCACCATGGTTTCAGCACTACATCAGCAGTTGTAAAAATCTATTCTCCCTCCTCAATCTCCATCAGACTCAAGAGAAAAAACCTAACTTAGAGGAGCTAATGAGAAAGTTTGTGTCTGCTTTAGAGACTAGATTCCAGCAGACGGATGTAACTCTTAGAAATTAATAAGCCTCCATTCAGAACTTGGAGATTCAGATAGGCTAGATTTCTAAGATGATAACTGAGCGGCAGCCAGGGACTTTGCCTAGTAATACGAAGTCCAACCCGAGAGAGCACGTGAAGACCATCACTTTACGATCAGGTAAGCAACTATCTAGTTCTATTCCTATTTCTAATGATGATGATGTTGTGCAGGAAGATTCAAATAGGAAAGATGGAGATAGCAAGGGTGATGGAGCTAGAGAAAGTAGAGATCAAGAAGAAGAGTCATTTGAGGGAATACCGGCCCTCGATCCTATATCCTACCAAGTTGAAGTAGGAGAAAGTCGATCAGCAGTTCGGTAAGTTTCTTGACTTGTTTAAACAACTACGAATTAACCTACCTTTTGTTGAAGCTATTTCGCAGATGCTCAGGTATGCGAAGTTCTTAAAGGAGATTTTTAGCAATAAGAGGAAGTTAGAGAACTTGGCGACCGTGACCCTAAATTAGTAGTGTTCAACTATACTTTAGAAAAAATTGCCAAAGAAGAAGCGTGATCCAGGGAGTTTTACTGTCCCTTGTGTGATTGGTCATTTGACAATTAGTAATGCTTGAGCTGACTTAGGAGCTAGCATTAACTTAATGTCGTACAGTTTGTTTACCAAGTCGGGGCTGGGTAAGACTAAACCCACTAGGATGAGCATACAGTTAGCTGATAGGACTGTTATGTATCCTAGGGGTATTGTGGAGGATGTACTTGTTAAGGTTGACAAATTTATATTTCCTGTTGACTTTGTGATCATGGACATGGATGGTGAGAGTAACGTACCTTTAATTCTAGGTCGACCTTTCCTTGCAACGTCTACGACTATTATAGATGTTTGTGATGGGAAGCTTGAACTTAGGGTAGAGGATGAAACTGTCACTTTTGATTTGAACAATTCCATGAGACAGTCCTTAGATCATGATGATATTATATTTTTATTGATTTACTTGATGATGTTATTGACATACAGTTACAGGAAATATTGCTTGATGATCCCTTACAAGTTGCCTTGCAGGCAGAGGATGAGCATGAGTTATCTAATAAGAATGCGTTGGAGCAGCTTGTATTTTTGTTAGCTAATGAACCAAGCAAGAATACATATAAGTTTGTTGAGATTGACAGAGTAGGTGTGTAGAAATTGAGGCCGTCAGTTAAGGAACCACCAGTTCTTGAGTTGAAAGAGCTCCCAAAGCACCTCAATTATGCAAATCTAGATGAGGATAACAGGTTGCTTGTCATTCTAGCAGCGGACTTGACACCCGAGGAGAGGAATATGACTTTGGCCTTTCTTAGGAAGTACCAAATGGCATTTTCTTGGAAAATTACTGACATTCCTGGGATTAGTCCTAGCTACTGCTCACACAAGATCTTTATGGAGGATAGTTACAAGCTAGTGGTGCAACCACAGTGCAGATTGAACCCGAACATGAAGGAAATGGTTAAACATGATGTAATTAAACTTCTTGATGCATGTTTGATTTTATCTTATATTTGATAGTTCTTGGGTTAGTCCTGTGCAGGTAGATTTCAAGAAGGGAGGTATGACTATGGTTAAAAATGAAAAGGACGAGCTTATACCGACTAGAACAGTGACATGGTTTCAAATGTGTATAGATTACAAGGGACTAAATGATGCCACTCGAAAGGACCATTTTCTCCTTTCTTTTATTGACCAAGTGTTGGAAAGGTTGTTTGGGCATATGTTTGAGGACCAAGAGAAGACAACCTTTACTTGCGCGTATGGTACGTTTGCTTATAGGAGGATGCCATTCGGATTATGCAATGCACCTGTGACTTTTCAAAGGTGTATGATGGAGATCTTCCATGACATGATTGAGGAGTCCATGAAGGTCTTTATGGATGATTTTTCTATATTTGGTAACTCCTTTACTCACTGTTTACATAATCTAGAACGCATGCTTGAGCATTGTGTGGATGCTAACCTAGTCCTTAATTGGAAAAAGTGTCATTTTATGGTTAGGGAAGATATAGTGCTGGGACATAAAATTTTGCATGAAAGGATGAAGGTCGATAGGGCCAAGGTGGATACTATTGCTAAATTATCCCCACCTTTCAGTTAAGGCTGTTAGGAGCTTCTTAGGTCATGCAGGTTTCTATAGGATATTTATTAAGGACTTCTCTAAGATTGCTAGATCTTTAACTCAATTGCTTGTAAAGGATATACCTTTTGTATTTTCTGATGTTTGTTTGCAGGCTTTTAGTTGTTGAAGGAGAAACTAACCACAGCCCCGATTATGGTTTCACCTAATTGGAAGCTGCCATTTGAGCTTAAGTGCGATGCTAGTGATTTTGTAGTTGGAGCTCTTTTAGGACAAATGAGAGATAAGAAGTTCCAACCAATCTATTATACTAGTAAGACATTGACTGATGCTTAGGAGCACTACATTACCACGAAAAATGAGCTTCTAGCTGTTATT
Source organism: Ricinus communis (assembly GCF_019578655.1). Taxonomy (NCBI): domain Eukaryota; kingdom Viridiplantae; phylum Streptophyta; class Magnoliopsida; order Malpighiales; family Euphorbiaceae; genus Ricinus; species Ricinus communis. The sequence continues at coordinate 86,341 of NC_063265.1, read as the reverse complement.
TTTGCATTTGACAAGTTCATATCTTATTTGGTGCTATTAAAGACTATGGTCTACACTAACCATTCCGCACTCAGGTACTTGTTCAATAAGAATGATGTAAAGCCTAGACTTATTCGTTGGACTCTGTTGTTACAGGAGTTCGATATTGAGATCAAGGATAAGAAAGGTGTTGAGAACTTGGCAGTAGACCACCTTTCTAGGCTAGAAAACCCGACTTTGGAGGCGCTTGATGAAAGTGCGATTGATGACAATTTCTCGGATGAGTTCTTATGCTCAGTTCGGATTAATTCTGATATCCCTTGATTTTCTGATTTGGCAAACTATTTGGTTGCTAAAGTCCTTCCGAAAGGTATGACATTTCAGCAAAAGAAGAAATTCTTTTCTGAATTGAAATACTATATTTGGGAGGATCCTTTCTTGTTTAGAGTTTGTGTAGATCAAGTAATTTGGTGATGTGTACATAGGGAGAAGATCCTCTAGATTTTGAGGTATTGACATGAAGGACCAATGGGTGGTGATGTGTGCTACTCGTGTTAGCTACAATCTAAGGCAGTGTACCTATCGATGCAGTCTAGCACTAATGGCGAGTATCAAGGTCGTATTCCTCGGGAAAGCGAAAGCCCAGAGTTACTTCTTTGTTCTTTGTTATATTAACCTAAAATGGATGATGAATAAATTCTAAACTAACTATTAACTACGAGCTAAGTTCTAAGGGAGATGCAGGAGTAATTGATAAGTGAAATAATCAAGACAAGAAGACAAACCCAAAGGGAATCTAAACTAGTTGGCATCCGAACAAAAGATAAAGGATCAGTGAGTCTAATTATGCTACCCGTGGACGAATTCTTAACCGAATTCGGTTTCTCTCTCGAGATAACCGAATTCCTAAACCTAATAACCTAAAGTTGGAATCTCTTCCTAACGATTGATTCTTAAATTAGCATTAAGCTTTAATCCGCCTCTATTAACCAAGCACTCTTAATCATTTTTAGTTAATAATCTTTAATCCGCCTCTCTTTCAATTGCACTCTTAATCATTTTTAGTTAATAATCTTCACCACCTTTTGATCGTTAGATAATAGGAATAACATAATAGCAGTAGTTTATGAGTTCCTGTGGGATACAACATTAATACTTGTCATAGATAGATTACATTTAATAGGTGCACTTACCTATAGACTGCTAGTTGTGTTAGTAAGCCATCAAAAATCAAGGACAAACTCCTAAAAAAACCAAGCCTAGAGGAAACACTCCAATCTTTTATGACAGCTACCCATGATAGAATGGAGAGGAATAAAAAGAAAATTAATTTAATTGAAGCTTGAATGAAGCGATTGGAAATTTAAATTTGGCAAATTGTTGAAACTGTACAGGAAAATAAGAAAGAGAAATTGCCAAGTCAACCTGAGCAAGCTAAAGCTATCACTATTCTAAAGGATGATGAGTTATTTGATAATAATATTGAAACCTTAATAGAGAAAGATTCTTCTTATGCATGTATATCAAAAGAAGATGGACTAATTGATATACAAATAACTGAAGAAGATGTATAAAAAGAAGGAAGAATAGAGCCCAATCTTGGACAAAAGAAGAAAGATAGGGAGGCATTTTCAAGACTTGAGTTCGATAAGGTAGCTGAGCCTTATAAGCCTCATATTTTATTTCCTAACATATTGAAAGAAAGCAAATAGGATAAGCAATTTTTTGAAATTTTTGATATGCTTTTTAAAATTAATATTAATTTGCCTTTATTGGATGTTATTAGAAGTATGCAAGCTTATATCAAGTTCTTCAAGGAGCTTAACTCCAATAAAAGGAGATATGGAAATAATGAGAAAGCTATGGTCTTTGAAACAGAAAGTGCTATTCTCCAACAACAATTACCCTCTAAGATAAAAGACCTTAGGAGCTTTACCGTTGATATTACAATAGGGGATAAGAAAGTTGCAAAAGCCATGTTGAATTTAGGAGCAAGCATCAACTTGATGCCATATTTAATATATGCACAACTTGGCTTGGGAGAATTGGAACCAATTACTATGTCTCTACAACTAGCTGATAGGTCAATTAAGTATCCAAGAGGCATAATGAAGGATTTATTGATTCAAGTAAGAAAACTTATAATTCCTGCTGACTTTGTGATTCTTGACATGAAAAATATACCAACAAGAGATAAAGAGCAAGCAATACTCCTTGGTAGACCTTTCAAGGTAACTATTAAAATAGTTATTGATGTGCATAATGGGAAGCTGAATATGACAGTCTTGGGAGAGATCGTAGAATTTAAAGTGTTTGATCCTCTAAGTCTATCTCCTAGCACTTAAATTGATGAATGTTCATATGACAATTATTTGGATTATTTTATTTATAAAAACATACTTAAGGACAGGGATGATAAGTTAGAGGTTGCATTAACATTGGAAAAAATTGAAGAAAACTTAGAAGAGGAAGTATTGGACTTTCATGATAAGTTAGATGAAGCTATTACAATGACACTTAGCGAAAGCACCATTGAATCTTTAGATTCTCCTATTAGAAATGAAATATAAATTATTAAATGAACCACGTAAATTTGAGTTTAAGGAGTTGCCTAACACACTTAAATATGTCTTCTTGGAAGAAGGGGATACAAAACCAGTAATTATAGCTTATGATTTTTCCCTTTCAAAAGAAAAGGCAACTATTAAAGGATTAAGAAGACTTAATAAAGCCACTAGGTGGGGAATTTCTGACATTAAAGGTATTAGTCCAACGATGTGTATGCGTAAGATTATTTTAGAAGACAACACCAAGGTTGTTAGAGATACACAAATAAGGCTTAATCCTAACATGAAAGAATTGGTGAAAAAGAAAGTCCAAAAACTATTGGATGAGAGTATTATAGATCCTATAGCTGATAGTAATTGGTTAAGCCTTGTTCATGCAATGTCTAAAAAAGGTCAGATATTACAGTTGTTAAGAATGAAAAGGGAGAGTTAGTTCCCACAAGAATGAGTATAGGGTGAAGAATTTGTATTGACTATAGGAAGCTAAACACTGCAATAAAGAAGGTTCATTTTCTCATTCTTTTTATTGATCAAATTTTAGAGTGTTTAACATGACATGGATTTTACTGTTTTCTTGATGGCCTTTCAGGCCATTATCAGGTACCTGTTGTACCTGAAGATCAATAGAAGACAACTTTCACATATCCTTTTAGAACTTGCATTTATAAGAATTCATCTTCTGCATATGGTAGTTTGGCAAGTTTGGAATGAGTATAATTATAAGTGTATAATTTAGGTTAATATTTTCTTGTTATTGTGGTTTGCCTAAGTTTGTGAGATATGATATAGGCAAGTTCAAGCTCTAAGTTTAATTCTATTCCACTTATTTTAGTTGCTTAGTAATTGGGGATCTTAATGACCAATGTTGATTTTCGCACAAAAAGATAATTAAAATTATGAATATGCAAAGCATCTTGATGTATATTTTTTTGAGTAACCAAGTGCATTCATTACCCATATTTGTATTTACATAAAAATGCTTGACATCTCAAGAAAGAAAATAATCCCCAAGTATAAAGCTAAAAGTCCAAGAGATATAAAGAAAAGAAGAAAAAAATGAGAGCTTGAAAAGCATGTAAAAGATAAATATAAATGTCTATTAGTCTCTTGTTTTAGAATGAAGGTTTTGCCTCTTGAATAAGGTTATTATAATTTGGATTGTGCATCATAATTGTATTTATTGATAATGAGTTAGACTATTTGTTGTGAAACATGTATAGATAAAGGATGCTTGAATCTATTGACTAATTATGATTGAGTTTACATCTCTTTAAGAAAAATTTTATGATTCAAATTTTTTTAGTTGGCATTAGTTTTGCATTAGTGAGATTCTTTTGAGTAATATCTTTAAGCTGAGTATGAATTACTTCATTGTTTTTGTAAAGATTAATTCTTAAGTTGTTATTTACTTGAGGACAAGTAAAGGTTTAAGTGTGGGGGTATTTGATAGGTTCATATAATGTATATATATTTAAGGTATTTTAGTGATTTATTGGTATATTTTATATATATAGTATGTAGAAATATGTGATTATTACCTCATTTTATCCTTATTGTCTAATTTCAGGTGTTAATAGTCAAAGAGGAAAAATATGAGCTAAAATACACATAAATAAGCTTAAAGTGGACTACCACTGCTGAGGCTTAGAATAAAGACACATGGACTACTAATTTTGTAGGCCTAGTCGAAAAATATAAGACCCACAAGGGAAAATTAATTAGTTATTATGTTATAAAGGAGAATTACTTTTAAATTGTTTATTTTATTAAGGACAGTTAAGATGATAACTGTAAAAGTATTGTGCTTTGAGAAAGACTCTAAAAAATGAATCTCTACAAGTAGTGGAGATCAATTGAGCAAGAGGGTTTCAGTCTGCACCGGGCTATTGGACTATCATTCTTCTCTCTACAAATTCTCTACAGTTCATCTTCTACAAATACTTAGCTTTAGTTCTACATTACTCTTTGAAAATCTAAAAAGCTTCTCAAGAAGTGGGGAGTGAGGATCAATAATCTTTATACCTTAAAGAATATCTGAATTTTAAGGGTGCTTTAATTTTCTGTTTTACTTTTATATTTTTTTATTTAATTACATAACCGTTGGATTAAATATGTCAAGCTAATTTTCTATAAATGATTAATTTAGTTTTTTTTTCTTATATATGAACCTTATTTATTTATGAGTTTAATGAATGATTTTTTTACCTTCATAATTTTATTAGTTGTATCTATTATTGTTAATTGACCATCATATCAGTTTAATAATAATATTTGTTATGAAAATCTTTAGGTTAAATGTATTAGAAATTTTTACTTTAAGTTATGTTGGTATAAGAAATCTAAATTACATCATTAGTTTGAATGACTTAAGAAAAAGGCGTATCACCATCTCATTTATTAGACGTGGATTTAAAAGAGAATAAAGAGATTACTAAGTATTAGCTAGACTAAATACTATTTTATCATATAATTTTTATTAATTATTTCATTTGTATATTTACTCTCTAGTTTATTTAATTTCTTTTATAAACTTTAAACTATTATTAAAATATTAGCTTAGTGTCTAGATTTACTTTTACTATTTTTGTATTATAGTTGATATTTATAGTATATGCTCTACAGTTCCTTATGAGTCAACCTCATAGTAAATTTGCCCGTATTATAGTTTGAGTTGTACTTTTATAAGTATTAAGTTTGAGGCATCAACTAATTTAATTAAATTAGACTTTTAATTTTAGACCCTAATCAGAAAATTTCAAAAACTAATCATAATTGAATAGTCTATTGATTCTAAAAATTAATCTCTAATTTAATTAAATTAGACTCCAATCTTAAACCCTAATCAAGTAATTTTAAAAATTAAACTCTGATCCTAAAATCCACTTAACTTTCATGATCAATAATTGCCCGATTGGGGTTAATAAGAAACATGTTTTTACCAAATCCAATCCCAAAACAAACAATCCGACACATCATCTGAAAAGCAAATCAACCAAATTAAAGAATTCAATTCACTGAATATATTACATCACGACAACAAAATATATATCAAGCCCTAATGGTCACATAGCAATGAAAATATAGAAATCCACAAATGTCTATATGAAGTGGTACAGAAATAAATATAACAAGGCACAGAAGAATTAAAAGAATCCTCCAGGCATTTTTGAGACTCCTCCGTATCAATTCTTAAAAGCAGGCATCCAAGACACAGCAGCAACATAGGGCAGCACAGCTGCACAGTACATTAAAGAGGAAGTTAGATTATCAACAGTGTCTGTTGAGGAACAAATATTTGAAGTTTGCTATTAACCTAATAACTGTTACAAACTGGTAGCAAACCCAACATTAAGTTTAATTAGGCCTTCAGTTAGATAGCGAAGTCATTGTCCTTTTTGTAAAAAAATAATTTTAAAAGCTCAGAAGATATTATTATTTTTAAACAAAAAATAAAAGAAACAATTGACTTCCTTTTCTATGACTAATCCTTTAGCTAGGCTTTAAATTTAAGCCTTCAAAATTTCAAAGATGATTTTAGTATGATTGATCAAAAGCTTATTAAACAAATATATATTTTTTGTATCTCATAATATGTTTGAAAATAATAAACTTTTAAATTTCTACCAATATTGATAAGTAATATTCGACAGAGAGATAAATCTTTCAATTTTCACAAATAAAAATATCAAATTACTCCCTCAGGGGGCTCTATCAAGGACAAGCAGTTTGTAAGGAAGGTTTGATTTCTTCTTAAAAATCTTGTTTTAAGGACCAGACAGTGTACATGAATGATTTCATCTGTTCTAGAGGCCAACTCTAAAAATCATCTATGTATTTACAACCTGTCAATAAAATCACTTCAATTTAATAAATTTACCCTTATAAAAAAAGGAAAGGAAATTGATGAAACAGAGCAATGAAAAATAGGAGGGAGAGAGATGAGGTTAATCAATTACCATCCTTTCCAGAAGCCATCACCCTTGGATTTTGTCTCAACTGGAACAGACTGAGAGTAGGCCTGATTTAGACCATCTTTGGTTGGGTAACCTGCAGGTGGTGGTGGGGCTACATAAGCATCTGCTGCTGCTGCAGTTGATGATGGTGGATAAGGATATGCTGCAGCACCATAATTCAAACCCAGTTCCCAGTTAGCATGATTTTAAACAAATGATCACGAAGAAATTATACAGTTAATCTGGAAGCAACTATATAATTTAATAAAGGGTACCAAAAGCTTAAACCAGTACAAAAATAAAAATCAAAAAATTCACCCAGCAAAGAGATGCTTACCTGTAGCCTGATTCTGACTCATGTTTGGATGATAACTTGGAAAAAACTGAAACTCTGGAGATGATGATAACTGAAGATGTAAATACAGGATCAAGAAATGATAGATAGAGATAAGAAGAAATGATTGACTGAAATATGATTATTATATATATGTGTGAAAAGCGAAGGTGGAGTTGTTGTTGTTGCTGTTTGCTTCCTTAGCGAAGCTATTAGGGAGGACGGTTGGTTGCTGATACTGCGTAGGATGAATTTGATTAATATTAAAGTCTACGATATGTGTGGAAAGGATATTTTAGTGAGAAATTAATTTAGAAGTGGACGTCGGATTTAAATTGGGTCAAATTAAAATAAAGGATTTTAAAGTATGTAATATCTGAAGTCCTTACAATTTTACATATATTGAAATGCTTTTATATCAATTGCTTTCTTCTTGCTTTTCAGAGTTGACACAAGATAAGGCATCAAATTCTATAAGCCAAATTAAGCAACTCTTTTTCTATGTATATAATTTACCTTAATATGGATTAATAATCACCTCCTAATATTTATTACAGTAATTCTTGTCTACCGAGATAAATACTTCTAATAAATAAAAAAATTATTGTTTATATATAAGTATTTAATACTTTTACATTAGATTTTATATATTTAATGATCTAAAAAAAATAATTAAGTGTCAATTACTTTTCTATTTAAAAAAAAATTAATTTTTAGATTAAGATTTTAGATTTTAGATTTTAATTTTTTTATTTTTAAATATAATAATTTATATTATTTCTCATTTTATAAATTCTCAAGACTTTTATCTCTTCAGATATAAAAGAGATTATTTTTAAATAATAATATGAAAGATAACTAAGTTTACTATGAAATTTAAAACGTGTACACAATTTCAAACCGGCCAATGCTTGCTTGCTTTTTTTTTTTTTTCTTTTTTTTCCTTTCTCTCTCTCGATTGAATATATTCTTCATTTACTCAACATTATTGTGGCGTATTGATTGAGACAAAGAATATAGCTTTGACGAAATCCCGGGTGGTATCGTATATGCTTGACAAGTGTCATGACTCAGTTCTGCCGATGCCACGTCAGTAGGCACTTTCATGCTTCGAGCCACCGGTTCAGTTTGTATCCAATTTAGGCTCAAGTATTCAAGCCTGCTCAAAGATTGGGCTCAATATTGAAATCAAGCCCAGAACAGCATAAGGATTGAAAAAGTATATTTGAACTGCAAGAAGAGCACTTTTTTATAGTTTTGGGATTAAACTATTTCATTTTATTATTGGGAAGAGATTATAACTTAATGGATTCTAGTCATAAAGTTTTTTATTTTACCTTAATTATTCTTACTGCAATAGTATAAAAGTAAAGTGTGCACCTATCTTAATATAATTAACTACATAACTTTCTTTAAACCAAAAAATTATATTGTCATTTTAAAGAGTTACTAAAATACCAATAAATTCAAAATAATTGGTGGAGCAGCACTGGGCTGTACGAGTATCTCATGCCTAAGGGGAAGTTAATCAGGTTGCGGATTACCTTGCCAATTTGGCTATCCATTATCCTTTAGGCATCCATGAGTTAGACGGTGCCCCCTCTACTGTTTTGTCTTTGATTCAGGCTGATGTTTCTGAGGTCTCATGGCCCAGAACCGTTGCTTGAGCTTCTAGTCTTTGTTTCTTTCTTTCTGTTTGGCTTTGCCCTCCTGTATCCAAAAATCAGATAATAATTCTAAAGAATATATTATTATATCAAATTACTTTATTTAGATATTTATAGTTATAAATTTAATTTAGCATAATCTATATTTTGAATTATATTTAATTATTACTATACCACGGAATTCAAAAATATTATGTCTTATCATAATATGAAATTTATTTTTATTTATAATCAATTTAAGTATGACCGAATATTATTTATGATTATATAAAGATAATTGGTATATAGAATATAATTATATATAAGCTTTAATATGTTTTATACATATACATATATATATATATAAAGAGAGTAATTTATCTACATTTTTAATATATTATATTTGTATTAGACCCAATAATAGATGATGCATTTTTGCTCAACTAAATGTAATGTTTGCTATTGACATATCTCCTTTAACGAGTCTTTTAGTGAAAATTCTTTGCCTCAAACTGAACGGAATGTGGTTTTTAAAATTTTTCCTAAACTGCCTGCAAAGTAATGCCATCCTAAAATGGATAGATAGAATTTCTTTTTCAAAAAATTACATAAAATATCTATTTATATATATATATATATATATATTAGTAAGATTATTCATTTACATTTAAATAGAATTTATAATTAATAAATAGTTAAGGGTATTATAAATATTTAGCATGGTAGTTTTTATTTTTAATTATTTATTTTTTATTAGATAAGTTATAACAAATCTAAATATTAAATTGAGTGAAAAGGAAATTAGTTAAAAGTAAATATGTGACAATATAAAGACTTATTTCTACTGTTTAAATAAAGGTTGGACGACATGCTACATCTATATATAAACAGCCATCAATCTTTTAGTATCAGAAGATGGTTATAAAAGACTTTGAAATTATATCAGACTTCTAAGAGTCATGGCAGATAAAAGAAAATTAGAGGGAATCTAGTTTCACAATTTAATGATGAAGGGAAAAGATTATAATCTACATAGTACTAATAACTAACAACTCTTAGAAGTTTATTGGATTAAAAGAATTAAAGATTTTGATAGAATTTAAAAATTATTGTATATTTAATAATAATTTTAAAAAAATTTATATAAGTCGTGTGAAGTATTTAATATTGACTTTTAATGACTTTAAAAAAGTATATTGAGTTTGGATAGTACTTAATTATAAAATTTATAAAGTCTATAAAAATAAATTAGTACTTGAAAAGTCATTGATTTTTATAGATATAAACTTTTATATACTTCTAATAACTTCTATACATTGTTATGAGCAAAAGTTCTTAACAATTCTTTTTCATTTTTCTTTAAGATTTCAATAGCCTTTTTTAATACTCATTTTTAAAAAAAAAAATTCTTGCATTATCTTCTTTATTTATTTTTACTATATTTTTCATTTAAAAAAAATAAAAGATTGGATGAAACTCAAAAGCTAAATATTAGTTACTAATAATATTTTCTTGTACTCACAAATATAAAAATAAAATTAATTAAAAGTTTTTAATTTAATTTTAATAGGAACCTTCATAAAAATATGAATTTCAAATGAAGAGGCTAATGATTTTTGAATGATTGTTTTGAGCAAATAACCTTACCTTAGATTTTTAGATTCTATTAGAAAGATCATTTGGATACTTATTTGTATTGGTAAGTGTGATTGTTGTTGATTTAGGTATTTATCAAATAATTAGTAAACATCATTGTTGTTGGTTTAAATACATATTGTTAGATAAAAGGAATAATAATGGAGCTTTAGGTGTGAAAAAATGACATTATCCTTAAGAATTAACTCGAGTAATTATTCAAGATTCAACAAGCAACAACAAAAAGAATTTGAGTTAACCTAGCAAAGGAGGAGAAGAAAAAGCAGTGTGTATAAAACTTAGTAAAAGGTGTATATTTATAGGCTAAAATTATAACGTTATAATGTTAGAGTATTGCTCTAAAGACAAAGAATTGTTAAATGATCTATGTTAATTTATACATCACATTTTATGGCATACAATTATACTAAAGGTATTGTTCGATTGTAATGGTACGAGTAGTCAAGTATTATTAAGGAATAATCCAACCGTTAAAGATGAACTCCATAGGATGTAAACACAAATGTAAGAGAAATTATAAAGCAAGTTTATAATGATGAGGTTTTTATTACATACGTTCTTAAATTTTGTTCAAAGTCGATGTTTGATCAAGAATTAGATATTGATCATTGGATATTGATCAAATGATTGAGACTACCATAATATGTTATCACTTACTTGTGAAGTAATAAATTTATCTCATAAGGTTGAGGAATATGAATTTCGTTATGGGTGCTTATTACAAGAACAAGTTCATTGAACACGACCCTATTGAGTAATCCACATGGAATTTATCCCAAGTTTCTATGGACAATACTCTTGTGATAATTATATAAGACGTGATTCTTATACTTGAGATAATAATATATTATCTTATATGAAGATTACTATCCATGGAGCGCCCAAGGAATAGTCATTGTGTATTATAAGAGTCATATGAAGATAATAAGTTATTAATAAAGAATTCATTGCTCAAGGTAATATATCATGGGACCTTATTCTAATGATTCTTGATATGCTTTAACATGGAAATCCTTGGCCAAGGTTGTTTGAATAAAGATTATGAAAAGTGTTTCATAGATCTTATTCAAGATGTTATATGCAATTATCCTGAATAAATATGACTGATTCAATTATAGAGTTGACACTTACATCTATGCTTTATGAATCAATTGGTATAAAAGTACAATGAAATGATTGAATTACATTGTGAGATTATCACTGTAAAAGCACTTTAATCCTTCCTCACATTTGGATGGTCATAATGCATTGCTAGATGCCAATCTTGATCTATGAAATATGAATTAAGTTAATTAAAGAATTAACATTGAATTAAAAGGGTTTAATTTATAATTCATTGGCAATATGTTAGGAACCTTTGTAATCACACACAAATGAGCTTAAAATTGAGATTAAAATGAGGCTTAAGATTGGGCTTAAGCTTAAATACATTGGGAGATGAAGCCTTGGATATACTTATTATATCCTAAAGCCCTCCTCTTGTTAAATATGGTCTAGGCTTTAATGGAGATTCATCATCATCATCATCTTTATCTAGTTCTTTTTTATTAAAGCCTCTACACCTCAAACATCAATCATGGAGGCTGTATCAAAGGAGGTTAAAGCACACATAGGTCTCCTCTCCCTAAGGGAAAAACGAAAGCGCCACAAGCTTTAGAAGGTAAGTTTCAAAGGATTAATCATGCTTTCATGTATAACAAGAGTACTAACAAGCACTCACAATCATATAAAATATGTTCTTATATGCATGATAGAGATAACAATATGGTGAGATCCAAATTCCAAGCAAGATGACTATTAAACAAAAGGAACCTTAAATCCAATTTCAATGTCATTATCATATAAAAATTGGGCATATAAATATGTTTTGTTATATTAGGAAGGCTCACCTTAAATTAGAGGACCCTTCCAAGACTAACTACTATAGTCCCAAGTTTTTATGGATATCAAAGAAGAACATCTCTTGATCTTCTTGTAAGGTAACTTTCAATCTACTTCAAAGGAAGAAAGCTAGCATTTGGATGGTAAGTGCTAAAGACAAGTAATTATTAACTTTACTTTTCTCACCAACTCAATGGAAGTGGATAAAATGGAAGAAAATGGATATAAGCACAATTGGTGTTTTTTTCTTTATTGTTGTTGCTTATATTTAACAAGTGGTATAATTGAAATTTTTTTACTAATAATATTATTGGGTTGCTCTTTAATCTGTTCTCTCCTTTACCCTTTTTGATCTTAATAAAGGGGGAGAGAATATGAATTTGTGCGAAAATTGATCAATTTTAACATTAAGGGGGAAAAATCAACTTCAAATTTTTTTACTTATATAAGGGGGAGTACTTTGTATATTCTAAGTATAATTTTTTTATTTTTGTTCAATTTAATTGTCAAAATTAAAAAGGAGGAGATTGTTAGCCTAAGTCCTTTCATGACTTTGAAAACTCTTGATTTTGATCTTGACAATCAAATTGAGATTTACTAATTTCATATTTTGAGTGTCTATTATATAGTGTTAAAGTGGCTTAAGCATTAGACACAAGGTCTTAAAGAAAATCAAATAGCTTTGCTGAAGGTGCAAAAGCACCTATACGCTTTCAAAGCACGAGGAGCTATTCTTAAAGTTGCCTGGAAGCCTCCCAGTCAGGCATTGACATTTGGCAGTCAAAGAGTCTTCTCCTTGTGAATCGCGAGGGTACTTTTGGAGTGTGAAAGCGCCTCCTATTGGAGAGAAAGACATAGTATGGCAGAGAGTAATGTGAGCTCAAGCACAATCATGCTTCTAAGTGTGCTTTAAGGAAATGTGAGGGCGCTTCTCCAATGCAGGGGTGGCATTCGCATTAAATGCTAAGTCAGTAACCGTTGTGTCGTCAGCCGATAAAGCAGCGCCGTGTGTCAAGAGCCGTTGGATCTCCAATGGCTATATTCAAAAAGCTCGAGGGCGCTTCTCTAGCAGAAAGTTACTTTTACCAAATCATATTTACTTTGCATTTAATAAAGTCTGGGCTATTTGTAACATCTCTAAGAGGTTGGTATGTATATAAATACGCCAGTTAAAGACTTAGACAATAATTGTTCAATTCTCTAAGTACCCAAACTCTTGCAAAGTGATCTCTCATCTTTCTACATTGAATTCTCTTTGTGTAGGTTTAAATATGAGCTATAAAACACTTGTAAATATTTGAGTGTTAGCCTTAAACACTTGGATAAGGGTTTGAGAGTTAGCCTAGGAAGAAAATCTCTTATAGGTTTGGTGAGTTTGAGGGTGAATTTGGAAAAACTCCTAGGAGAAAGTTTGAATGTGAGCTTGGAAACACTTAGATTTGATCTTGCACTTGCAAAAGGATCATCGATAGTGAGATATCTAATTGTAGGTTGGAAAGTGAATGTAGGGTTGATTAATACCCGAACTACTATTAATCTTTGTGTTGATTTTTCTTCTCATCTATCTAGTCTTTTGACTATATTTTTTTTCATTTTCCTTTAACTTTCCATATACCAATTCAACCCCCATTCTTGATGCATCAAGAGATAATAATACTTTATAAGAATTGCACTTGAACATAATGCTCATGTGGTATTTGAATTTTGCGAGCTATCAGACATTTTCTCGGTATTGATTTGAATGAAAGATGAAGAAAATTTAAGGAGTTTAGAGCTTCCCCCTGTAAAAAGGAAGTGAGAATTTTAATAATAAGTTGCATGACCAAAACGAGGCGCTTTGATAATGGGAAAGGGGTTTCTTACATGATAATACTTTTAAATTTAGTTGGATAATTTTAACAAGCCTGTTTGTCACGTCATTTAATTTTAAATGGAGTTTGTATTTATGCTTCGATTTACAAGTTATTTAAAGTTTATGATAGAAATTGTCAAAATTGAAAGAATTTGTTAAAGTTATAAAAACGGACAAAAACGTGATTTAAAATGCATTTAAGCCTTAAATTTATGTGTGGGTTAATTTGGAGATATTCAAGGAGAGAATTAAATTTACATATTTGCATATTTACTAACTACTACATATAAAAATAATTCATTTAACAATTTTTTAGTTAAAAAATAAGTTAAATGAATGCAGCTCATAACACAGGAAGAACTACTTATTTAATTGTAAAATATAGTAAAATGAGACTGTAATTATTAAAATTAAAAAATCATGTTAAATTTACAAAAAATGTTAAAAATTATGATTTTTTTCTTTTTATATTTACTTTACAATAATTCATCTTAACTATTTTGTTTTAATTAGACATGTTTCCATTAAAAGAATTTTATAGTAAAACACATTTAGGATGTAAAACATATTATAAAATTGTGATAGTTTCAACTATAGATTGAGGCATTTATAATCTGAAGTCATTGTCTGTGTGTGTCATCAATCAAAGTTAGGTGGCTTGTGATATAGAGATAATATTATTCACACAAATTAAATTGTGAGGCTTGAATGGATCCCCAACCAAAAGCTCTTCAGAAAGTTAGAAATAGTTAGATACACCTAACAACTTAACTAATTGTTCATGAGTCAAGTACACATTATGGAAAATGTATATATACATATTTTTAATCTTCTTGTTTCCTAATTATGTTTTAGTTAATTCCAGAATATACCATATAAGTAGAGGATTCATATATTATTATAGGTAAACAATACATAAATTTTAGTTTCCTATAGTAAGTTTTGAATTATAATGTGACTAATTGAATAATTGAATAAATAAAGTGAGCCACTAATTAAATGGTTTGGGCTTTTGAAATAAATTATGAGTGAGTTGGATATGTGATGATTAAATAAATAAAATAGGCTGAATTGGGTAAATGAAATGAGCTTTCCTAATTGAAGAGTTTGAACTTCATATTAATTAATTAATTAATTAAATAAATGAGATAAAAAGATTTTTCACTTCCAAGATTTGTTTTATATGTAATGCAATTTATATTGCCAAAACCATTGATGAAAATTTTAAATTTTATGAAATTTGAATTTTAAAATATATTTCTTTCTTCATTTAAAATTATAATTTAAATGTAACAATTACATCACTTAGATGCATAATGGAATAATTTGCTTAGGAAGCTATTCCATTTATTCTAAAAAGATTGTTTTTTTTCTTTTTTTCATATTGGTCTATTTCTTTTCTTTTCTAATACTTATATTTCTTAATCCGCTTCTAAATTCAAAATAAATTATATTTTCAAGATGGAGAGAATATTAAAAAATTTAATATACAAGGTAAAAAATTTTAAATTAATTACTCTTCCCTCTTATTGTACATTATTTTTCAAAACAATAGTCATGCAATTGAAAAATTAAAATATTAAAAAGATATAGAAAATCAACTTTGAAAAGTTTGCACTAATTAGCACAAATGGTTATTCAAAAAGATTATTATATCAAAAGGTAGTAATATTGTAATCATAAACAAACATGACATAACAAAAAGTTAGCCACATAGTCATTTCCATGCTAAATATAAATATATTTTGGTATAAAACCTATTTCATTATAGCTATAAGGTAAAAACATTTGGTTACAAAATTTTACAGTGGTAATATATAATTGATTTAATTACCTATGATATATGAATACTAATTATTATATTTTAAATTTATGATATAATAAATCTGTAACAAATTAATTAATGTAGCAAGAATATTTACATTTTACCTATAAATTTTCTTTTTTAAAAAAAACTCATAACTAAATACTACACTCACTTGCTAAGATTATTACTTGGTGGTTAATATTTTAAATTCAGCAAAAATATAATAATTCATAATTAAATATTCAAATTATTTACCACTAAACTATTAAATTCGTGAGTTGGTCTTTTCAAAAGTTTTTTAGTATAATTTTATGAATATAATATACGTTATAGATTCTCTTTATGGCATATACAGACGATGTTATATAGTGAATATGTAAGTAAGAAATGATCCAAACTTAGGACTTCTTTTTCAACTATGCCTCATGTGTCTCCATTCCTTTATTATCACTCCCATTACATTCGTTGTTCTTGTTTCATAACCTTTTCTTTAATAAAGTGAACATCATTATAATTTAAGAGGAGTTCTATCCCTTTTTAGACCCATCTTAATTTATAGGCATTATCATTGCTAAAAATCTCATTCCTCCATAATCACTTCCTCTTTCTGGCGTTCTCAATCATCCCTAGCCGAGAGAAGTAGAAGGACTTTCGTCTTCTACATCACCTCCACTAACTTCATAATTACTTCACTCGTCGTCCCTTCTTTAAGACAATTAATCCTGCATAGTTATTATGTTTGAAACTTCAGTTTGATGTTTTTGTCCCACACAAGTGTAATGTGTTCCATCTTTTTTGTTTCTTTTTTAATGCTTATCTTTAGGGTAGAGGAAAACCCTCGAGATACTAGTTTGAGGTCATGAACTTCTATTTTGATACTAGCTTTTCTATATTCTACAAGATCTACTTATACTTTATTTTGGCAACAAGGAATTATTTTTAATGAGCGAACTTATCCAATGCTCGAACTTTCTGCGAAATTTGATTAAATATTTGCTTTAGCATGCGTACTATATACGTTCTTTTTATGAATTAATTTAATGTTCATATCGGGTGTCTAAAATTACTATAACTTATACAATAAAAGATAATACTATATTAGTCAAATTTTATTTAAATCATTATAATTTCTAATATAAATTCAATAACTAATACATATATATGTTAAATATTTCTTTATATCTCAAACATGAATATCAGAAGTATCTAGTACGTTTAGAAATAGACGTTCGATTATAGATATTTTAATATGATACTATATATGTCTAAAAAATAAATTCTTATAGTTAAAAATATAAGAATATTATAAAATATTTTAAGGTTGAAATTAACTTTTTCAAGTAAAATGTATTAAACCAAGATTGCATTAGAAGATAAAAATTAATAGATCATCAATCACATGTAGTTTAAATAGGAGGTCGATGATCATATGCTAATCTATTTACCAAACTTAAATTTTTAGCTTAGATATTAAAAACTAATATTTAAATTATTTGAAAATATAAAAATTCATAAACCTATATAATTAATTGAAAGGGCACAATCATATAAGAGGGGAGGTGACTTGGTCCTTTAAAGAGGAAATAGGAATTTTTTTTAAAAAATCTCTAACAAATAAAGAAGATATGGTGAAAGAAAATATTTTCAGAGAGAAAGAAAAAATTGAATACTTGATTTATAGGAGTTCAATTTTTCTAGCCTACATCCTCTCCTCAATTAATATTAAGATTTTGATTCCATTAGCTATCTAGTTTAGATGTAGATTAAACATTGGTGTTTTTATCAGCTCATACAAAACTCATATCCGAGTATTTTTCTTTTCTATTTTAGCTCACACTCAAATTCATAACTTAATATATTTAATCTTAGCTACAAGATCAATAAACTCTCTACCCACTCACCTAAACTTACAATTTGAGCTTTACAAGAATTAATCACTCAACTACCTAAGAATCAAGCTTTATCTTGAGACTTGAATAAAAAGAGATATAATGAAGATTTTATTGGCTTTTTTAGAGTAATTACGATAGAAAACCTGAAATAAATGCTCTTAGTTAACTCTAAATTTATTTAAAATCTATAATACATACAAAGAATGCCAAGTTTTCTCATGAAATTCCACGTGGCAAAATCTTATAAAGTTATGTCATATTATTTTTAATGAGAAAATGATACATGACATTTTATAGAAGTGTTAATTATAATATCTATAAAAAAAATAAAATGTGATCTTAAATGCTAATAATAAATATGGTGGAAATTAATCACTCACCAAATTTCCTTCCTGATGACGTGCCCCTTGCACGTACAGAAAAATCCTTAACATCTACATCACATCATCCTCGACATAACATCCATCTGATCGCATCAACCGACACAACCCATGCCATCCTGACACAAGATTCCTCCTTGACTGAAATCCAAAAGCCTCCCTTATAATCTAACATGGGGCCTACAACTCCACATACTCACTCTCTCAACAACTCAACTCGTCATCCAGAGAATTCTCAAGCTAACACTATTTACTTTGAAAAATTTACTTATTTATTTACTTTATAATCATCACTAATAAAAGCTTTATTATCTTGGAAAAATACTTTTATAAAATCGTAAAACCTTTAGCCATTTCTTTATATAAAATTTTACAATATCGCGCGCCAGGGTGATGATGCCCCTATCACCAAGGGTTGCAATGCACAATGTATGATGCATGTCCTAAAATGAATTTATACATGCCTAACAGTGAAATGCCATAATGCATTCTTACAGGACTGGGCGCAACATTGTATTTTAAAACACTTGTTCTACTTAGAAAAATAAATAATGTTCGCTTAAGTTTCTCTGGATACTGAGCATCCGAAAATACTCCTGCCACCTTTCTTAAGCTTCTTACAATCACCAACTCAACCATAACAGCCGACATCCGCTCGACTTCCCAGGCACTACCTTCGGCGCTACTCAAAAAGACGATGCCTGATGCGATGACGAGGCAGTCCATGACACGACTGCAACCACGCTCTACAATAAAACTGACTGCGGTGCCCACCATCGAAACCACAATCAAAGCTTCTAAAGGCGGACTGCACTAATCACTTGAAGAAACAGCACGAGTCTATCGCGCTTCGGATCTTCCCATCACAGCCATTCTCGCATACCAAGGACAAGCTTACAAGAAAGGAAAGACTGACTCTCTAACAATGAAGGCCGAGACACCTGAGTCAATGAAAACAACAAGATGTGACATGATCCTAACTCCGCAGAAAAATCTTAACTTAGGTCGAAGGAAATCTAAACCTAAGCTCGATACCAACTTTGTCACGACCCTACCCGTGGGCCCGTGTGACTAGGGAATGGGTAGGCTTAAGGCCACCGAAACCCGTAGTAAGCCCGACACTCACCGGATTTAAACAAATCTCATCTCAAATTAATATTATTAAAGCCACAATTTATCTTAATAGTTACACTTTACAAAATTACTTGGTCTACCGGAAAAACTAGGCGAGACCCGGGAAGCTCGGAAAATTTACAACCGATACATCTACTATTACTACTCATGGAGAATCTAAGATTTACCAATTTACATACCAAATCAAATACATCACCCGATGATGAAGGTGATTCTTGAATAAGAGTCGCGGGAGAACTAACGTCACGAATCCGAAAAAAAAAATATAAGTGGAGACTCTAGAGTGAGTTAAAATCAAATAATCTAGGGACTATTGCTTCTTCCTCGGAAAACATAGATTATTCAAATCAGTATATCAAACCATACTATAATCATACCCTACTATTTCCTTCACATAAAATATTAATCATTCGAATCAAAATATCAACCATGCATGTAAATACAATCCATATTATAATCATACCATAATAAATAAATAAATGAATAAATAAAAATATATTTTTACTTTTACAGGACGAGTGGCTCGGTAGAACCCTAAACCCCAAAATCTAGTGGGCATTCGGCTCTCTTAATCTAATAAGACTGGTGCCCCGAGAGCAATGCTCGACCAGGGACCTTACCTCCAGTCTGGTCACTTAAATATCCAAATAAGAAATCTAGTAGCCATTCGGCTCTCTTAATCCAATAAGACTGGCGCCCCGAGAGCAATGCTCGACCAGGGACCTTACCTCCACCGGTCACTTAAGTATCCAAATACACGAGAGCAATGCTCGACCAGGGACCTTACCTCCGACGAATTTACACAAATCAGCCCAGAGAGCCATGCTCGACCAAGGCAAACCCATGAAAATCTTATTACATGTCCATGATCATTACCGGTACGCACGCGGTCCTGATGTAACCCATCAGGCGGCATGTTCTACAAGCCATGTTTTCCAAGACACAATCATCACATATAATAAATATCATTATCTGATGAACTCAACCAACACATATCGAAATAAAGATTAAAGATTTAATGTAAAACAACGTGCAATTTGTGAGGGGAAAAATAATAACGTTTATCTTATTATAACATACTAATAATAATATTTATATTATTTCAAATATTAATAATCAAGTGAAATCATTTATTTTGCGATACTAATAATCATATTAAGCACAAATTCTAAATAGCATATTAAAATCGGACTAGCAACAACAAGAAAGATTAAATGACTTTAACTCATAGGATTGGGCGACCTCCTAGCTCGCTCCGGTGCCTCGGTTGGAGCGAGCGTGATCATCTAATCACGGAAAATAATTTATCAAAACTGAAACAATCGATCATTAATCCTAGGTCTAGACTCCTAAGACCGACTGTCTAAGAATCTCGACTCGGAGAATTCTAAACCGAAATTTAACCTCCCCTACAACACGAACATTACCCCGTGAAAACGGGTCCAGGACTGCCGGAAAAACACTCCAAATATCCAACAATTTAAACAACGGAGTCGGGTCCCCAAACTTCACTATTTCCGACTCGCCACACAAAGACAAAATACGACTATGGCAGGCCAACTGACAGAGAAATATTTTTGACTCATAAAAATTATCAAATACTCAATATAATCCAATAGACACAAATTTAAAATCAAGGATTTCTAAGATCAACGGCCAGAGAAAATTACCGAGACGCCGGTCGACTCGCTTCCCACGGGAGTCCGATCAACGATCCGGACACACCATCGACTACAACGACGCTACCGACGACGATCCCCGCTTCTGATTTTCCGATCTGACACCCGATCATCTGGAGAGATTTGCGGACGATCTCGACCGTCGATTCGCAAACGAAGCCCGATCGCCACCAAACCGGTGCCATCGTGAAGCTTGAGCAGAGGAAAGTCGGGATACGCCCTCCGATCATCCATCCTCCCACGGAGCTCACGGAAGCCCAAAACCCTACCGCCTCCACTACTGGAACTCTCCTCCGCCACCAAAACCGCCAAAAGGAAGCTCTCCAAGGGAGCCGATCGCCACTAAGATCGGCCGGCCGCCACACGGCGATTCCCGCCTCATGCTACTGGCCCGGAGCTCGCCTGCAGCCCCTCTCTCTCTCTCTCTCTACCTTCTCTCTCCCCGATTCCATTTCTTTCAATATCGACATTAAGCCCCCGAACTTTTCCTTATTACAACTTGGTCCCTCAACTTTCTTAATTACTTACAATTTCATCCCGCAGAATTCCAATTTGACCCCCAAACTTCTTTTTAGCCTTTCAATTAAGCCCTTAACTATTTAATTTGGGCCAAAACCGAATTATTGAAAATACACAATTACAAAAATACCCTTGACCGACATATTTATTTACAAAAATACCAAGCTCACAAATTTCCATTAAAACCCTCACAAAAATAAAATTATACTTTTAATCCTTATTCCAAAATAATCCTCCAATTAAATCCTACACACAATTAAATTAAATAATCAATTTCCAACTCAAAATTTAATACTACTAATCAATTATAATACCAATTCTCCCAAAATTCTTTTATAAAAACATCCTTTATAATTTCTTCCAAAATTTTTCAATATATAATTTTACTTATATAAATATGCATTTGGAAAAAAATTTGAATAACCAAAATATAATCATTTCTCAAATATTTTACTTAATTACTCCTTAAAAATCAAACTAATTGGATATGAAAAATAACTCATTTATTTATCTAACATGAACATTCAAAATTTGTATTTAAATCATTCCAATTAAACCGAATAAAAATAAAGCTAAAATTAACTTAAATAAAAACTCATTATTAAATATATAAAAAAATTCCGGGTGTTACATATATTATGTAATATTCTTAAATGACTAATTAGATGTAAATAGGAATATCATAAAGATAAAAGTAAAATTTATATTTTATACTAATATTAATATATATTAAATTATATATATAATATAAAAAAATTAAATATAAAAAAATAAAATAATTATACAATATATATAAAGTAGGCCAAGATTTCCTATGAGACTCCACTTTGTAATATTTTATAAAATCACGTCATATAATGACAATAAAGGAAATACATAAGACTTCTAATGTGACACATATAAGAATTTATTATGATATTAAATACTAATCAAATAAAATGATGATATTAATATATTATAATATTAAATATAAATCAAATAAAATGATATTACTAAATACTTATTGCAATAAAATGGTAGCTAAATATAATAAAAAATTATATAATACTATTAATTATTATTTATCTATTAATAATTTTCTAATTATTTTTATAACATTAAAATATAAAGTTTATGTCCCTAGTCCACAACAGAGAGTATTCAACACATCTCAAAGGATACTCAATCATAAATCAAATTACAAATCATTAACAAAGAATGGAAATAATATTAATGCATGAGTAACTTAAATGACAACTCAACACAAACATCATGAATCAATGCCTCACAGGGATCACTCAAGTCGCTCAAAGTGTATATTAGGTGAATAACAAATCCCTCAAAGCAAATGCACAAGACCCGCTCACCATAAGCTTGCTCATAAATCATATCTTCGCTACTGTGAATAAGTAAATACCAAAATCAAAGGGTCTTTACCAAGGTTGAAATGGGGCTAAAGTAAAGGTACGGAGATTTGGATAGGAGTGTGAAAGTGCTGGAATTCGTGCGATAAACAATAGTATATGCTCAAAGGATTAAATGCCTAAGATCACAAAAAGAATCATTCACTAAAATCCCTACTTTATAGAATAACGCTCGCAAATGCTCTAAATCCAATAAAAAGATAAATAATTGAAGAGATTTGTTTATTATATATTCTTTTTTTTTCTTCTTCTTCTTTCTTTTTTCTCTTTTTTTTTTGTTTTTTTTTTGAATAATAATGAACTAGCAGCTTATTAGCAATCGCTGCATACAACTCGAATAAACATAAAGAATAACAAATACAAATTGGATCAAAGGGAG
This sequence comes from Ricinus communis, assembly GCF_019578655.1. Lineage (NCBI taxonomy): Eukaryota > Viridiplantae > Streptophyta > Magnoliopsida > Malpighiales > Euphorbiaceae > Ricinus > Ricinus communis. The sequence goes on along the minus strand of NC_063265.1, from coordinate 63,280 downwards.
CATTTAAAATATCAAAAAGATTTAGTGAATTTACCAACATAGCAACTAGCATTTTAATCCCACATAAAGTTGAATAAATCACAGAAAAAAATTCCAGCATAAGGGTAAAGGAAAGATAAATGTAAAGAATGGTATAATTGAAGTGTATAGGTGTAGATTATGAAGAAAAGATTAAGGCTCAAAAACTGGCTAACTAATGGAAACATAAGGTGATAGGCTTTTGGTCAAATGTGGTAAATCCTAAATCGCCCAAATCATCTCATGGTATTCACAATATTCATTTAACTTCAACACGCATTACAAAGCAAGTTCTAGAAGCAAAGTTAAGTACAATGCACAATCAAACAAGAAATATAAAGAGCATAAGTATAATGAATGCTCAACTGGCTCAAAATCTCACTTTCAGGTGTGGTATTAGGTGCATTTGGTTCGCAACATCATTAATTGAATCATTACTTAAGAAATACATGCATATGATATTATCAACGTTCTAAGTTAAAATTCGACAATTCGAAAAAATAATTAAATAACATCGGTTTAACCCGGCAGGGTTGATGTGTAAAACACCATAAATTATTTTCTAAGGACAATGAACAACAAAGAAAAGTAACTACAATTCTATAAATCAAGTCATCAATTAGCTCAAAAATAGCATACTCAAGTGCATAAAAACACAGTGTCCTAACATCCCCTAAAAATATACAACACCTAGCCATAGCAATTTCAGATATATTAAAAATCCATATGAGAGATTAAGGTTTACCCATAAGCACCCCACACTTGAAGAACACACTGTCCTCAATGTAAAATGTTATGGATACCCCGCATGGAATGCTCAACTAAGAGAACAAAGGCAATACAATCCAAGTGCATGACATGTATGAAAAATAAAGTAAATAAATGCAGAAAAATAAAAAGATCTAGGGGACTGCCCTGATCATCCATCGAGGCTGATGTTGTGGAAATTCAGTGCCTCCTCGGTAGAATCTGAAAATAATAATCTTATTAAAAAAATAAAATCGAAACTGAAAATATGAAAACTAAAACTAATAAAATGTTTCAAAACAAAAGGTTAAAATATTAAAGATTAAAGATAAAATTTGGGGTGCCTCCCAAAAGCGCTTCTTTTTGATGTGATGAGTCTTCTTAGCTGGACTCATGGTGAAAAGCAAACGTTGGGGATTGGCGACCATCCATCCTTCTTCCAAGCAAATTGTAACACCCCAACTCAAACTTCCCATTGAATAGCAATATATATATATATATATATATATATAACTTTATAAACATAATTTACTACTTAGTTACAATATACATTCATACAATTTAAGTGGCATGACATACTTAATATATATAAGAAATATTTATACAGAGTTTAATTCACACAAGTTCCCAAAATGCCCCAATGCTTTAGATAACTCCTCCGGCCCACCCGATAATATTGACCGATGCAAAAGAGCAATGCATGCCTAAAGCTATCTACAACTGCACTAACTTTGAAAAAAAAATTGCTAAGGAATGAGCTAGCGACTCAATAAGCATTTAATTTACTAAACTATAGTATATTAGGCTAGAATTATCAAATCTTTATCAATACAGAAATTATACCAACACTTAACTAACAATCACAAAATCAACCATTTCAGTTTATTCTCATAAACATATAATTTCATCTCACGTAATGCAAATAATCTCAAACTCAACCAAGTCAAATAATTCAATTCCACATTATTTCTATCAAATTAGGATCGGATGACTCATCCTTACATTTCCTCACATTTTTAAATTTCGGTAACCACTTGACAAGACTATCCGCTCGGCCTTGCCATCTCACATACTCGGGTAGCTATCCGCTCAGCTTTCCGATCACACAATATCCATACAAAAGTCATCAATCCTTAATCACAATCATTTCACTTCACAACACATCACAATCAATTCACTTCACAACACATCACAATCAATTCACTTTATAACAAGCCAAAAACATAACTAATATCAACTCAGTCAACCAAAAAATTATCAAGTAATCAAACAGCAGTCCCTACTCAATATACACAAAGTTTAGTCTATTAAATACTTACCAAAAGTTATAGGATAACAAAGTAATCCTATTCTTTTTCTCTTACCACTTCCTTGCCTTTGGATGAACCTATTCACATATTCAATACAAATACATTCAATCACAAGGCATAAATATATATATATATATATATATACTATCAATAAAATATCACATTTCAACAAAATAATATATATTTTAGATATTAATATGATGCATGAGATGAATGACAACAAATCAACATATTTGTTGATGAAGGCAGCTTGTAGGTACTGACTTAGAAATTACACCAAAACTTATATACAATTAATAAAAATCTCATATTTTTCAGAATTACACTTCCATTTTTATAGAAACCATAGCAGAAAGAATCACCTCAAAATCATTGGTATAGAAATAGTTATGGCATTTTCTATACAGCTGCTCAAATTTCCATCTAAACAGAACAGAAAAAAGTTTCCTATTAAATGACCAATCAAACGAATGAATTTTCTGATGAAACTCTCCAGATATAAAGTTAACATTCTAAAGTTTCTATAGACACTAATTTTACTCAATTTGGACTTTTCTAGCTCATGTTGTGAAACACAAAATTAGCAACAAATTTCTGAATCCTAAGCCCGATTTCTGCTTAAAACAGTTTCGGGCAGGCCATATTAAGTTCAACATATCTCACGTTATACTCAACCAAAAATTATGAAATTTTTCATACATATACTACATATATAAATGAACAACTTTCATGTTTAACTCTCTGCTTGGTTCAGCCTCTAAATGCCTCAAAATGTCAGCACAAGAACCATATCACCTGCTGAACCAAAAACAGAGCAGCAGCAAAATCGAACCTCATAAGTTCCTACTCACTCAACAATCTGTAAAACCATTTTACAGAGATATTCTTGAGACATATACCTACAACTTTCATGTTTGAAAATTTTCGAGATAAAGCCTCTAATCTAAGGTCACGAAATCATAAGTGAAAAATCTGCCCAGAAATTTCAGCTTCAAGATCACAAGTAAAAGCATATTTACTCTTAATTAAACAATTCCAAAACACATAATCATCAACAATTTCATATCATTAACCCTAATTTACAGCAAAATCAAGCAATTAAAATTATTCACCTTTGTTTTCCTTGATTAAGAAAGCCCAAATCTTTCAAGCTTAAAAGAAGAATTTGATTTTCACTTACTAAAAGTTTTGTAGAGTTTGATTTGGAAAATCAAAGTTGAAGAAGGAAAGGAGAAAAATGAGAGAGACAAAGAAGAAAAGGAAATTGGAAAGCATACGTAGATAAGAACAAATGAAAGAGGTGGTATATTGGTGTGGAAATAGGCAAATTAAAATTTAATCCTCTTTCTTTCTAACTTTTCAATTTAGTCCAAAATCATTACTTTTCAATTAAATCAATATGTAACTAAATAATTTATTTATCTACCACATAATATAATAAAATAGATCATATATAATCATGATGCAAATGACATGTTTAATGACATGCTAATGAATATTAATTATTAATAAAAAGAAATAAATAAATTTGGTTGTGACACAAATGGCTTCAAATATCCGCTTAGAGGGATAATCGTCAACTTCCTCTTCCCAACAGTCAAGCAAGCTGCCAGTATGATGGGCAAGACTCGCTCCTCATATATTTGCACGTAGTCATGATGCTCTAGGGGCTCTTCCAATTTGAAAGCTGGAGTTTCAACAATTGGAAGGATCGATGGTTGGGCAATTTCTTCAGGAGTGTTGATGGTTTTCTTCAGTCCTTGGCTTGGTTCACTTGCTAGGAGAAACTCGAGCTCCTCCAAGACTTCTTTATTGGATAACTCGTGCTCATCTTCCATCGTCGAAGGGACTTGTGGAAAATCTACCAACAATTCCTCTAACTGCAACTCAGCATCATTAACTGTACATTCCTGTTGATAGTCTTTCAGAGGAATTATGTTCGCCTCTTCCTTTTCTGGTTCCATCTCCATATTCAAGAAATCATCCTACACAGAAGCATTATCGTCAAACATAGTAGATAAACCAGAACAATTCTCACCTGAATGCAAAGTGATGGCGCTCAAATGCTCCTCGGATTCAGTAGCGTTTGATGGAGTTCCCCATTGTTCTGCCGCTAGTAACTGAAAGATCAAGCCTACTTAATGCTCTATGTTCTTAATTGAGGCTTGTTGACCTTTTAGTACCCTCTCTGTTTGTTGGAATCTTTCCTCAAGACTTGTCATGAACCTCATCATCAGCTCCTTTGACATTAACTCTTCATCTTGAGTTGAAGGTGCAAGATTGATGTAGTTCTTCGAATTCCTAGTGGTTCTTGGCCATCTAAGCTCCATCCAAAGGGTGAATGAGTGCTCCACTCTTGATTGTAGGTGCTTCCATACGAGTCATTTGGCCAACTTCCCATATAATTCACCTGTTCACAGTTATAAGAACAATGAGCAACATCACTATACAATGGACAATCATTACACACATGTAAACTACAACAAAATTCACAAAAGACTTGAGATGAAAGGATAGGAGAAGAGAGTTGATCGGTAGCCCTGCAAAACGATTCCACTCGAGCATCTAAAGATGCTCGGGCATCCCAATTTTTAACACTCTCTTGGTTCCTGATCCCATTTTCCAATGTGTCATACAAAGAGTTTGAATTTAGCATTGAACCTCCTTATCATTCACTATCTGAATCATAAACTTAAACTAAATAAATATGTACAAATAAAATAAAATAATTAAATAAATAAAAATAAAAATCATAAAATAATAAGAAAGAAAAGAAGAAAAAAAAATGGCTAAATTAACAAATAGCAAATTTCACTCTAGTTTTCAAACATTCCCCAGCAACGGCGCCAAAAACTTGATGGGCTCTTTATGCAACCTACATCTAAGGCAGTGTACCTATCGATGCAGTCTAGCACTAATGGCGAGTATCAAGGTCGTATTCCTCAGGAAAGTGAAAGCCCAGAGTTACTCATTTGTTCTTTGTTATATTAACCTAAAATGGATAATGAATAAATTCTAAACTAACTAATAACTACAAGCTAAGTTCTGAGGGAGATGCAGGAGTAATTGATAAATGAAATAATCAAGACAAGAAGACAAACCCAAAGGGAATCTAAACTAGTTGGCAACCGAACAAAAGATAAAGGATCGGTGAGTCTAATTATGCTACCCGTGGACGAATTCTTAACCAAATTCGGTTTCTCTCTCGAGATAACCGAATTCCTAAACCTAATAACCTAAAGTTGGAATCTCTTCCTAACGATTGATTCTTAAATTAGCATTAAGCTTTAATCCGCCTCTATTAAGCTTTGTTAATTCTTAATCCGGCTAGTTAATTATCCTTATCTCTAAGCGATTATTAATCAGTTCTTGTTATTCAAAATTCCAATTGTCAAACAGATTTCTCAATCTCATAAAGCAATCTAAACATCACAATTCACAACGTCTCATGAATAATGTATAATCTTATTAATACTGAAAACAAGAAGAATACAAAACCAACTCAAACAATCCAACAATATAATATCAAGCCAACATAGTAAAGAAATCCCAATGGATTAAATCAGTCTAGCTAAACATGTTCATGTTTAAAACAATCTAGGAAATCAATTACAATGAAAGAATAATGAAAATAAAACATGTACACCCTTTTCTCTCGAATTGGATGAATAGCTTCAAATCTGGATCTACACTTTGATTAATCTCCCAAACTGCCTCTTGAATTGCTCCACTACTGTTTTGCACTCGGAACCTTGCGATTCCGGGATTCTTACTCACTGCAACTCTCTCTTGCACTCAATACTGTACAGAAACCGAACCAGCCTCCAAGGCTCTATGTCACTTTTTTTCCTCTCTCTTCCCTCTTTTCTAAGAAAAATTCATTTTTCTTATATATTTAACTCGACGGCCGGAGTCCATGCCGACCGAAATCGTGGATCTCACCAACTAGGGTTTCACCATGACCGTGTTGCTCCCCGTGCTGGCCACCACGGGCCGTGCTGGAGGCCGTGGTGGCTACGGAAACCGTGCTCAAACCATTATTTTGAAGACCAAGTTTCGATGGTTGGTCACGGTTAGAGTCCAGGGCGTGATGGTCAGCACGGCCTTGACTCAGGCCGTGCTCAATGTGTGCAACACGGGCTCTTGTCCGATCTTGATGAATTCTCGTCCGTTTCTGTATGTATTGATCTATAATTGCTTAAACACCGATGATGGTCCTATAAATGTTCCTGAAATGCAAAAGAACACAAAACACGGGTGATCTGGGAATAAAAGCACAATAATTACTAAGAACATACGCAATAATATGCAAACAAATACGTGTAAAACTATGCTCATCAAAGTGCTTACTAAAATAAAATTTATATCATATACTTATTAATAATTGTGGATGAGCACAAGCATATTGCTAGTAGAATTTATATAGTCCTAGGAGGAGCCCTTAGAGCTTCATTAATTATAAAAATAGGCATTCAACCACCGATATAAAATGCATCTTCAAAGGCATGAATCATCCTTTACGGACGTGAAGTCTCAATGTGAAATCGAGATTCAAAAGTCTTGAATTTCGTCACGGGCTTGGTTTCACATTCATGTGCGTGAAGCCTCTAATTAGATAAGACGACTTAGTTCAACAGTCATTTAGTGAGGGCTTTAAGACAACTTGGGTAACGAAAACTACTGAGTTGACTGTTGTCATAGTGGACTAGCATGAATGGACATGTTTCACGAACGTGAATGAACATATTTCATTATTCATTAGTGATCAAGTTTCAAGATAAAATAAAATATAAATATAAAAAATAGTGGGAAAAAATCAGATTGCTTCCATACCTACTAAAATATAATTTCACTTTTCTTTTTTGAGACTTTTGTCGGTGAAATTATATAATATTATAAAAATGTATAGCATTGTTTATTTGAACTGTTTTTGCAATTAATGCAACAAAATGTAAATAGCTAAAGAAAATCAAACTTATAGATGAATAAATTTTTTAGATATGAATAAAGACAAGAATAAAAAAGTCAGTAATTGAATTATAGAGAAAAAAGAGAATACAAAATATAAAGATATGCTAAAACTAATAATTAAAGAATAGTAAAACAAAAAAAAATATGGAAAAAAGGAAATATATATATAATTAATATATAATAATAAAAATAAAATAAGAAAGAAAAACAATTTAAAATAATACCATAAGAATTGTAAATATAAATTAGATTTTGAAAGGCTGCTTTTATTAAAATTGTATACTAAAATTAGAGATAGTTATTATAAATTAGTATTTAATCGATAAATATTATTGTTAGTAATTTTATATAGCAAATCGTGGCTAATGTATTCTCTTTAATTCAATTTTAAAATATTACACTAGATGGGCTAAATTTTTATTGTTTTTGATGAGAATGAGTTGTTTGAATTTGTATGGTAGTATATATTGTGGTGGGGATATGGGATACCGCGAGGGAACCAAAATAAATGTATGCCATGGCTCGCGGAGTGCCACTCTTAATCGCTTAGGCAATCTGATTTTATTCTAATATATGAACTGATTTTTCAAACTTTTAATCACTTATTAAAATTATCTAAAATTAATTATTCTATTGGATTTTAAATAAATTTTTTATTTTTAATAATATTTTTTTATTAAAATAATAATAATATAAATATTGCTAACTATAAATATATATTTTATTTTAATAATTCAAATTAAATCATATAGTAATTAGATAATATTATTCTATATACAAATACTTAAAATATTAAGATTTCAAAAATCATATTATTATTTATATATAACAATATTTAATTAATCTTATTAGATATTAATATTAATTGTATTATAAAACTAACTACTATTGTAATTAAAATTAATATTTTATTTTAATATAGTATAAAAATCTAATTTAATACTTTTAAAGAAAGTTAATACAGAAAATTTAAGAAATTATTTATATCATCCTTAATAGACCACGTATTACACATACTAATTTATCATTATAAAAAATCTAAAATTAATAAAAGGAAAAATTGAAGAAACTGAACGTGTATAAATAAGATAATAATCCTAAGTTAATTGCTAAAAAAAATAAAGTGCAGGGGGTAAACTATGTGTGTTTCCTTTTGGAGTTGGATTAAATATTAGAGTTCCTCGAATCTGTCTAGGGATTCCGTGATGCTGGCTGGTGAGGGATTCATTTTTCGTATTTGTTCGCATAATAATTCTGGAGCGATCGATGGTTTTTGAGAAGAAGAGATGGATTACTACAAGATATTAGAGTTAAATAAGAATGCAGCGAAGGAAGAAATTAAAGAAGCGTATAAGAGATTGGCTCTCAAATATCACCCAGATAAGCATTCCCAATCCTCGAAGGTAGTAAGAGAAAATGCAACTCTCAGATTTAAACAGCTCTCCGAGGCCTACCAAATTCTATCCGACGATCGAAAGCGTGCTGATTACAACATCCGTTCTTCCAGTCACAGTAAAAGTAATCATAGCTATGGCTATGAAAATTATTCCCGTTCGTATAAGAGTCAGCACAGAACCGGTTATGGTGGTGCTGGTTACGCCTCCAAGTTGGATTCTGTTTTTCGCTTCTTAACCACACGTGCTTTTCTTCTCAATTTTGCCTTTGCTGGGTATGTTTTACATTTAGTTTTTAGTTTTATCCTTTTTTCTTTTATCAATTGTTGTTTATACCTTGTGAATGATGCTTGTCCAACAGGGGCGGTTTCACTTTTTTTAACTTGCTGCTGCTGTTGTGTATGCAATGCTAATTCCATTAAAGAGTTTTGGATATTTAACTTGTAAAATCACCTACTAAGAACTGTAATTAAGAGTTTTTGAATGAAAGTTTTTCATCTCAAGAAGTTGAAAATGAAACTAAAAGAATAAGGTTGGACTCAGACTCATTGGTTATTGCAGTGTTTTCAGGCCGTTTACAGTTTCAGCTGTATTGCAGTAGTTAAATGTAGTTTTTGTAAAAAGTTGTAAAGCCTTATTCTAACTTATTTGATTTGTACATTTTTATATTTTGGCAAAAATGTAGTTTTTTAGTGATACACATGGAACAAATTTGTTATGATCTCTGCCACTGTATACCCAGCATATATAATCAAAAAGGAAAAGTCTCAGAAGACTTGATACTCATTCAAATTGCTTTACTTTTAGGAAACACAGATTAAGTTTCTATGACAAAATTTGTCCAAATATGTTTTGAATACATCCTTTAAAGAATGTGCTTTAATTAGGTTAGCAGATTAGAAAAGAAATAGATTAATTATGAGAACCCAATATTAATGCTTTCCAGAAAGTGATGATTTGTCTAACTATGTTTGAGCACTTCCTTCAAAATGAGAAGTATGTTTTGATCAGGTTTGCACATTAGAAAAGAAATAGACTTGATCGTCATAACCAAGTATTAGTGTTTTTGAGAAAGTGATGATTGAAGTGTTTTTTTTTTTTTTTTTTTTTGATATTAGGGGCTTTTTGGTTTTGGCCATCATTGTGGTTTTCTATAACTAGAGTTCCCATAGCTGTCTTGGGCCTCTTGGCTGCAGTCCTACTAGAATGAAGAGCTTGGCTATTTTGCATTCTCCGTTCTTTTGATTCTTGTTATATTTAGAGAGAACTTAAATGCTTGCTCTTGTGTTGACAAGTTCTTACTTCTATGCAGTGCTTTAATTGGTGGAACATTTATAATAGATATGAGCAGGGAGGCACTTTGGAAAATACACAATACTGGAGTAAGTTGCATCTATGATCTTCCATGTGAATGACTAGTATTCTTATAATTTATATGGCAAGTGATCGTCCAACATCATCGTATCGAGTACATCATGGACCAAGAAAACAATGAAGACTTGGAAGTTTTCATTCGTAAATGATGTTGTCATATAATGTACTTTGTCTTCATCATGGAGCAAGCAAACAGTGAGGATTTAGAAGTGCTCCTACTTAGACACTCTTGGTCTAGGGATGTTAATGACTGGTGTTGGATGATGCCTGGTATTCTTCGGAAGTGAGAATTGGATGCAATTTTTGGATTAGGATTTCATATTTCCTTCCCCCCCCACCCCTTTTGACCAATGAGTTTCATTTGCTTGTTTTGTACATAATGAAGCCAAGTTCTTTTTATGAATTTCATATTTTAACAGCTGGTGTTTTAATGGAAATTATATCTATTAGCAAGTAATTTAAAAAAAAAAAATTGGAAAAATATTTTTTGGATTTAGAGTTTAGACGTCACATTCAATTACAAATTCGTTTTTAGGTTGTAGAGACATAAGTTTGATAATATATTTGATGGTTGATTTTACATGCAGAAATCATTTGAAGAAGCCATGGCCTCTGTCGAGAAAGCCAAGGCAGATAAGACATGAGGTGTAAGATCGTCGTTTATGTCCCTTGTTGTCTAGTAATCGGGCCATGTGCACTGCATAGTTACTCTTCAACCACGAGTATTTGCTGCTAGATCTGCACTGATTGGTGATATGTCACTATCCTCTTTGACCAAGAGTATCATTACTGTTACATTTATTCTTGTCCTATATGCGGAGTTGTTCTATTGTATAGCATGTGTAAAGTACTGTCTAATGTAAAATTATAGCTTATCTAAGCTAAATATATTAAATGTCCAATACGAGCATTACTCAATGCTCAATATTTATATTTCCTCACATGAGAATGCTTGTACTTTTCTTTTACTGCGTTGGTTGCCTTGCTTCATAGTTTTTATCCATTTAGTTGTTCTTGGGGGCTCTCTTGGGTTAGGACATTGATGGAGTCCAGGAAGAGAGATTTTATATGCCATTCCCACTTCAAAAGGCCTTAGGGAACTTTTGGTTTACCTTGGATTGGAAAGGTATTAGGACTTTTTTGTATTTGGTAGCTTATTTTAACTGAAATTTCTGGGAATGGGATTTTGATATTTTATATTCTGCCTATGACATTGCTGGCATTGAGATTCTATTTTAATTTTCTTAAATAAAACAATTTATATAGCTAAATTATCCCTCTAAACTTAGAAACTAGTAAACTAATCTCTATTCGGTCATACTGCCTCACCTCTGTTCTCTCATGCTGCCACATCTGCAAGTAGTATCTTGCTGCCGCCACTGCCACTGCTGATCTCTCCTCTTTTGGGTCTATTTAGTAGAAGAACTACCTCTGTTCTCCCTCTACCTCTGATTGCTCCTTCAAAAGTTCCCATTTCAAGCTTTTTTTCCAGGTAATTTCTCTTTTACTTTCTCTGTATTTCTTTTGTGGTTTGCCATTTCTTCTCAATCTAATGTTGTGTTTTTTCTTGCTGCATTCTTCGGGTAATTTATGCCTTTTGATTGACCAAATTTTGGATTTTGTTATTTCATGGTTTTGATTATTGTTTAAATTATGTTTTAATTGAAATTACGACTTTGCTGGTAATTTAGATTATATTTTTTCTTGTGCTGTTTGGTTTCTGGTAATATGTGAGAAAATGAGTTCCAATTGGTTATTAAATGTCTCAATTTCACATGTACTGAGTTTTAGTGTATCTATATGTTTGTTTACTTTGGCTTATTCTCAAATGATCAAAGGAGTATTTTCACTTTAACATCACCAAAAAGTTAAGAACAATCTCCTAAATAGACATGTAGAATGCTTTTCTTTTTTCTTTTTTCGCAAAATCCATAGCTGCTCTGTTGTTATAAAACTATAACATGTTTAGATGTGATACGTTGATGCTAAAAGAAAGTTTTTGGTATGAATTGTTTTGGCTTCGAGTTTTCCATTAGTTGTGGAGTTGGATCAAAAGAGTCATGCACTGGAATTCATAGGGTTTTATTTATAACCTTTTTCCCTATTTGAACTCTTTGAATTCACATATATCCTCCCTGAATCAATTTGTGGGATATCTTCGGTTTTGCTTCTTATGTCCTTGCTTCTTTTCCCAGTAAGGTCCTGTGCATACTTATACTAGGAATCCTTTTCAATAGCAGCAGAAAACTTCTTTTCTTGATTTATTGTCTGTATTTAGATCCTAAATAAATGCTCAACTCAATCAAGCCTTATGCCAAACTAGTTGTTGGCAGCTTTATGGATCTATTTCCTCAACTCCCTTGGTTTTGAGCCAAACTTTAAAGAAGCCAGACTATTTTAGTTCTCTCTCTAAACTTCTCCTCCCTTCATCTTAGCTTTGTGTCTTGCTTTCTTATATCTTGCTAGTTTAGTACATTCTTGACCTTTTGTATTGGTCCACAGCGTACTTCCTGAAAACCATGTCAATCTATTATCTCCGTACAATCTTTTAGATACTTCTATCATGCATTACTAGTATACTCTCATGACTGTTTAGATGTGATCTACTGGTAGAGTAAGCAGTCTGATACAAGTGCTTTTGGGACATGTTGCCTGATCTTGCTTTTAGGTTATGGTATATCAATGTTAATATTGGCATGACATGTGTTTAATATTTTCTTGGTGATGATCGTATGCAACTGATCTGGCTGTCTCATTTAATATTTGTACTTTTATGCTTGTTACATCATTTTCAATTCTTTTAAAATTCATTTAATATGCGTTTGGTTGAAATCCATAAAACTTATGGAATTCATTTGTAAATCTAAAGTTTATATGCTTTGAATAAAGTGAAAATTAATTTAGAATTCTACATTATGATCAAATTTTTGTGGAATCGGTTATAGTAAACTAAATTCTAATAAAATAGGTAGAATTTCTAAATAAATTTCATATTAGTAAATTAATATATTTCATGATATTTAAATATTACTTTCAATTTTATCATATTTTCATTTTATATTCTCTCTTATGTCTTTTTATCAAAAGAAATGAATTTTTTTGATAGGTTTTAATCAAACGTAGCATTAAGAATAAAAAAGTTTATGCTAGTGACTATACGTATGGTGATTTGCGAACTTGATAAAGATGTCTCTGCCAGTAGTAGTAGTAGTCTGCATCTTAAAGCTTGTGGCCTTTATGCACTTCTATTAAGATTGGTATATATTTCACTTTTTCTAACTCTTAACTAGTTACCACATAAACTAAAAGTTATATTGATTTTTTCTTGAGTAAAATTTGTATTGTTATTGATGCTAATTTAGAGCTCTAAGGGTAAAAGCATATATACTTTTTTCTTTTTGTGCACTTCTATTAAGATTGGTATATATTTCTCCTTTTCTTTACTCTATCTAGTTACCACATAAACTACAAGTTTTAGTTATATTGATTTTTTCTTTAGTAAAATTTGTACTGTTATTGATGCTAATTTAGAGCTTTAAGAGTAAAATATATATACTATTTTTTTACGTAAATTATAATAATTTGGCTCTTGTAACTAAAAGAATAATATATTTAAAATAAATAAATTAATTGATTAAAATATAAAAAATAATCAATTAACTTGTAGCATTTGCTTTTCTATTTTTCTCTCTTGGTTTGGACAATACTTATGGACCTAATTTAAGTGTGTTGTCACATAGTATTTTAATATGTTATGCTCCAATTTGACTGTCCTTATGAACCTGTGTGTCACTTTTTCTTTTTTTAAAGGACAAGACATATTTAGACTCTAAATGAAGATGAAAAATTGGTAGAAGCTATGCTGGTTTTGAAACAGAAAGGTACCCGGGAGAATAACAATAAGAAAGGCAGCTTTGTTAAAGGACATAAAAATGTGCTCGAACAGAACTTTCCCAATTATGTTTTAAAAGGGTACGAGAACATTAGAAATATAGAAATAAGAAATAAGAAATAAGAAATATATATATATATAGTAGAAACAAAGAAAGAGTTAAATAGATCGTCACTTAAATGCAACACCTCTCTAAAATCTTAGATAAATAGATAGATTCTTAATTTTTATAATACTAAAAATATTAATTACTATAAGAATATGAATAATCATAATAAAAACAATAGATAAATGTATATTTAGATATGTAAATTTTAAACATTTTAGTTACTTAAATACTCAATTTAATTTAATAAATATATTAAATATGTTTTTATAATCTTTTAAACATTTTTATTCTTTGATTTAACATAATAGACTTTTTAATTCTATTTCTTAATTATATTAAAACACCCAACACTTTGTATGCATGGACATATTGGATAAAGTTACAATTTGACATGTCAATTTTTTACATATCACACATAAAAAAGGGTTAAGATGTTTGTTAGATTATATCAAAAATTAAGGTGCTGAAGTGAACAATAACTAAGATTCAAGTATTTGAATATGCGTAAGGCTAAAATAATACTAATAATATTATTTAATCTCAATCTCTATAGAAGTAGTAATATTCATCAATTTTTTTAATTAAATTTATTAAAAGTTATTTATTTTTAAGAATATGGATAATTATAATAAATTAAAGTAGTAGTAATATAATTAATCTTAAACTCTAAAGAAGTAATAATATTCTTCTAAAACACTTTATTTATGTTAAATCCATGGAAGTTTAAAATCTTATTACTAGTGACTATACGTATCGAAATAAAAGAATTTTACTAGTCTACTTTTTATTTTCTCATTATTTCTAATAGCATTTTCAATTAGTATATATATATATATATATATATAATTATAGAATATATTTTTAATATAGAATTAAAATGAATATTTTCTAACTATATGAAATAGAATATAATCAAAATATACTTACCTGTTGTGTAATGTAACATAGTAAGTATCATTTTTCAATCGGGAGAGATGGCTAAGTGGACTAAAGTATCGGATTGCTAATCCGTTGTACGAGTATATATATATATAGTTGTAATTAAGTAGTATCAATCAATTTTCAATTAAAATACTCAATTAATTAAAAAGAATATCAAATAATTTACATAATTGAATTAATTCAAAAACAATAAATTTATTATTTAATTATGAAAATGTTATTATTATGGAGCACTAGTACTATTACTAGTTAGTGGTGTGACAAATAAAATCTTAGACAACGGTCCTCCAACATTACCAAAAGAAAGATAAGAAGAAAAAATAATTATATATATATATATATACTCTTCATAATAATTTTTTAATAATTTTTGAGTTATTTTTTTTAAATTGTGATGAGTTTAAAAATTTATAGAAGAAAAAACTACTAAGAATAATAAATATATAAGTATTAAAGGAATGCATTTACTATTCTAGAAAAATATATATTAAGTAGTATTAAAAGTTTTATAATTTTACACTCAATTATTTAATGTTTTAAATTATTTTCCTCATCTTATCATCATAAGAATTATTCTAAGATTTTTAATCTACTTTTTAGAATTATAAATTTATTCTAATTTTTGTAAAAAATTTCTATTATTTTGCTCTTTGATTACTTGAAATTCTTTTCCATACTCTCTTTCATAAGAGTTAAATTAAGATTATCAAATATTTTTTTAATTTAATTTTTACATATTTTTTTCGATTTCATAAAAAACTCTAATTTCATATTTTAATTTAAAAATATATAATCTATATATAAAGAAGGTCAAGTTTTCCTATGAGTGTCAATGTGGCTAAATGCTATATTATCCTATTTTCCAATGAGAAAATAACATATGGCACATTCATAAAAATATTAAGTACAAATTTTTATAAAAGAATTAGATATAATCTTAAATGCTAATAATAAATATGGTATTTTATGATTTATTTAAATATGAAATTATTATATAGTACAATAATTATTTTAGCTACCACAAATTAATAATAAGTTTTATTATCTTTATATAAAATATATGTTTATATTTATATAAAGAAAAAAAATAAAAAAATAGTAAAAGAATAAGATTTTAAAATTTGGAACAAAAAATTATTAAAGAAATTTGTGACATGTTGAAAAACTTATTAGTTCAATATAATAAATAAAAAAATTTCAATCTATAAATTTGTGATATAAAATAACATAATAATAATAATAATAATAATAATTAAATAAATGGCAAAAATTCTAACATCTTATTTATTAAAAATAATTATTATTTGGATGTAAAAAAATTTATTAGTGTAATAAAATAGTAAAAAAATTAAAATTGATAAGTATATATACTTCTCGTGTTTATTTGCCTTAACATATAAAAATAAAAAAATTATAAAAATATATTGCATGATTTTATAAAAGAATAATATAAATAAAAATAAAAATATCATAAAAAATAAAACTTATTTTTGTACTAATATAATTATAAATTGGATTATATATAATATATAAAATATAATATTTAAATATAAAATAAAGGCCAAATGATTATTTTGGCACCTGAACTTTCACTCTTTGGTCAGCTGCACATCTAAACTTACACCTTAACTGATCAGGTACCTTAACTTTGTATCTCTGTAATATTTAAACATCTTTGTCCTTTTCAGCAAATGCGTGCAGACACGCGCAATGACATGGAGAAGAACATTGCCACGTTGAAACCAATATCAAATTGACACTGTTACGTTTCACCCCAAATCTAATATATTATTTTCTATTCCTAATTACAAAATCCTAAAGTTACCAAATCTCTAAAACTATCACTACTTGTCTATTTTACTTTTTATCTAATTATGAAATCTTAAATTTAAAAGAAATTGGAGAAGAGAATCAATCAATTCGTTGTCCAGGTTAGTGCAAATTACAACTTTCTGTCATTATCTTATTTTTTATTTTACTCATCTTTCTCATTTGTTGTTTTGGTATTTCAATGAGAAT
The DNA here is from genome assembly GCF_019578655.1 of Ricinus communis. Lineage (NCBI taxonomy): Eukaryota > Viridiplantae > Streptophyta > Magnoliopsida > Malpighiales > Euphorbiaceae > Ricinus > Ricinus communis. The sequence goes on along the minus strand of NC_063265.1, from coordinate 46,504 downwards.
TTTTCTTTTTTTTTGGAATTTACTGCAATGCAAAGCCATTCTTTATAGAAAAAGTAATAAACAAATGGTTTAATGGTCCCACAATTTTGTAAGTAAGGTTTTTGTTTCCTTTTGTGTATAGGTTGGATGAGGACCTTAGTGACATTAACATGGCATTATGGTGGCAAAATTGTAAATGCACCAAACCCAAGTTATGTTCGAGGAGAAGCAAAAATGGTACCGTGTGTGGATATAGATTTGCTTTATGTGTGCGAATTTTATGGGTATGCTAAAGACTTAGGGTATTTGAATGTGGCAGCTGTATACTATAAAGGTGAGTTATCTAATAACCAATTTAAGTTATTGTGGAATGATAGTGAAGTTTTAGAGTTCTGTCAAGCGCTAAGTGATGGTGAGGTGCTGGATTTATTTATTGCTCATAACATAGATTAACATAGATGAACCACAATGCATTAAAACTAGGGAAGAGAAAAATACTGAGGAGAGGGCATAGAAACAGGAGAAGATATTATTGTAGAGAGTGGTAGCAGTTCTGAAGATGAGAATATAGTTGAAAATAAAGTCAGTGAACAAATCCAAATCAGATGAAGAATGTGTAGAGAGTGGAGAAGAGAATAATGTTAGATATAATGATTTGGGAGATAGTGATGCTAATAAAGAAGTGTAAGAAGATAAAGCAAGACTGAAAAGGTATAAGAAGAGTGGACCATGTCCTGCTGTACAAGAAGAAAATGTTGATGAAATCCCTATTGGTAAGACAGGGGATGATGAAAGGTATGAGTATAATGAATTTGGAAGGAACAAGTATGCTGGAAAGGTTGGAAGAGATGGACATTACATCGACAGTTCTGATCCAGAGAGTATAGAAGAAGAGGTAAGTGATGAAGAAGCTACTATAAGGAAACAAAGCACTAAAGTGTATTATGATCCAAGCATAGTTAGGCCAATATTGGAGCTAGCTATAATATTTGAGAATGTTGTGCAATTTAGGAAAGCACCAGCAAAATATATAGTCATCAAGAGGGTGTCATTGGAATTAAGGCCTAATGAAAATCACAGAGTTAGAGCCAAATATGAAAAACCAAGTTGTCCTTGGCTATTGTTTGGGAGAATAGAAAAGAGCACAAATAATTTTATAATCAAGACATACAATCCAAGGCATAAGTGTACAAGGACAAACAAGAATAGGCTTTATACTTATGCATATATTGCAATTCATTTTGAGAAAAGAATTGTATCACAACCTAGAATTAAAATTAGAGAAATACAATAGTTAGTGTGGCAAGAGTTGAAGGTTAAAGTAGGATTAACAGTTTGTAAAAGGGCTAAGCTGAAAGTCTTAAGGAAAACAATGGGGGACTATAAGGTTGAATATGTAAAGATCCATGATTATGTGAATGAGATTCTTAGATCTAGTTCAGGTAGTACATGTTTTGTAAGGAACATAAGCCTAATTCTAGTGAAGAAAACCCTAGGTTCAGTAAGTTTTATGTTTGCTTCCATGCATTAAAACAGGGTTGGAAAGATGGTTATACACCTATCATTGCGTTTGATAGCTATTTTTTAAAGAGTGCGTGTAAAGAAAAACTCCTGATTGCAGTTGGAAGGGATGGAAACAATTAGATGTTTCCATTGGCTTAGGCGGTGGTTGACAAGGAGACCAAGAGAGGTCTTGGAAGTGGTTCATTGCTGTTTTGAAACTTGATTTAGGTATTGACACTGGAACTAGACTAACAGTTGTTAGTGATATGTAAAACATATGTGAATTTTGTTATTCAGTAATTTTATTTGTTTTAAGTATATCCTTATATGTATTTATTCTTTATTATTTAAATTGAAAGGACTGGTTCTTGCAATATGTGAAGAACTGCCTAATGCAGAACACAGGATGTGTGGCAGGCACATATGATCAAATTGTGCAAAGAAATGGAGAGGCAATGAGAGGAGAAAAAAGTTTTGGGAATATGCCAAAGCATTATTTGAGATTTTGTTTAGAAGAAAGCTTGATAAATTGAGTAAGTTTATTATGTTATAATAAAGAAACTTGATTTAGAATATATTTTAGAAGTGATTCTTGCTATAATGCAGTTGAGAATAACATGGCATAAACTTTTAATTCATGGATTCTAATTCCTAGGTTCAAATCAATTATATCTATGTTGGAAGATATTAGGATCAAATGCATGAATAGAATCCTACAAGTAAGACAATTTGTAAAGACTTGGATCACTGATATATCACCAATGGCTTTATCTAGATTAGAGAAAAATAAAGAGAATGTAATGAACTATGTGATTATGGATTTGAAGTGAATGAAGGGAATTTTGATCATACTGTTAATTTGGAAAAATAAACTTGTACTTGTAGGTCATGGGGCTTGAAAGGCATCCTATGTGTACATGGTATATGTGCATTGTATCATAAAAATCTAATTCCAGAAGATTATGTCTCTAAGTGGTATTCAGAAGAGACTTATCTCAAGCAATAAGGTCAATTTCTACAGCCAATAAGGGGAATGAATTTGTGGGATGAGACTGGCAAACCTCCATTAGATCTACCTGAAGTGATTGTAATACCAGGCATGCCAAAGAAAAGCTAGGAATAAGGCAAGAGATGAGCCTAAGAAAATTAGAAATTTTGGAAGAGCTGAAGTATAAATGACATGTTCGAAGTGTAATAAAAAAAGTCATAATAAAAAAGGATGTAAAGCAACTAGAGTTCAAGTAAGTTTTATGATTAATTGTATTTGGATTTTTCATTTTCATTAACTAACTGATTTCAACATGTTTATTTATTTAAAACAGCTTGCTGCTAATACTGTTAATAAGGCTACCGACAGTACTTCAAAAGCTACTAAAAAACCCACAAATGTTGCTTCTCTTGCTATGTTATTTAACACAGCATCCTCACAGGTAAATTTCTTAAATATAGTTTCTTAAACTCAAATATTTGGAGTGATTTTTGTTGTGATGTTGTGATGTTAAGATTAATTTGTGTGTTATTTAATTTTAGAATACAAATGTACCACCAACCTAAGCAAGTGCTTCTACTGCTATGCCATCCACACATGTTATGCCATCTACACCTGCATCCAGTAGATTAGTGCCTAGGAATGTATTTACTAATACAAGAGGAAAATGCATCTATAAAACTATTGGACTAACAAATGAGGAAAGTTCACTGGTATTGCAACCAACTGCTACAAGTGGAAGAAGAGAAAGGGGGAGAGATGGAGGAAGAAGTAATGCTGAAGCTACTCCAACGACTTGACCAGCACCAAAGAGACAGAAAGTTTCAAGCTATGGAGTGTACATCAATGAAAGAACAGGTGTTGCAGTAAAAAATTATGGGTTACTAACTGCAAAAGTTGTCCACACACTAAACACAATATTAAGGTCATCTACTGTCACAGGAGATATTGGCTTCCAACCTTATGATTTGAGATGGAAAGGGAAACATGCTATAACTTCCAGGCAACTTCAGTAAGATGTAGCAACAAGGAGATTCAGTAATAAAGCAACTTAAGTAACTAGTGCTAGTTCACAAGCAAGCACAACTACAAAAGCAAGAACATTACTCTTGCTACTTAGAATGCAGTGGAACCTACACTTTTTTGTCTTCAACATAGCAGAAGTGACTTCACTTTTTTTTTCTTGCAGAATTTTTGCTGCACTTTATGGCTTATTTTGTAGTATTGTTATGTCGTTGTGTTGCCAATTAGCTATGGAAAGTATTATTATGTCATTTTGTTTATTTTGTACTATAAACTGTGGCAAGTTTATTATGCTATATTGGACTGAACGTAGGGAAATTAGTTTGTGAATAAATGATATTTCAGCTCAAATTTACAAATGACAGTTGTTGTGAATTAATGACTATAAATAATGTGAATTGTAAATTATGTACACAGTCAATATATATAATAGTTTACCAAGAAAAACATATCAACAACAAAAATTAATTTTACTGCATTCCATTTTCTTTTACACTTAATTCAATTTGTTAAATTGGAAACACTTAAACAATTCTCACTAATATTGATACTAACAGCAACAATAAATTACCAAATTTAGTGCTAAATCACTCTCATTTACCATACATAACAAACTAACAACTTGAACAAAAAAACATAAAATCCATCCATAATAGTGCCTTCTTAAATTATTCCTCATACTTTGTCTTTCCATATCAAATGTTCTCACTCTTCGAAGCAACCAAAGATGAAATTTTACACATGGTCGTCCATAGGAGGATCAAGCAACAGAAAAAATCCACAGGCACCTACTTCGTGAAATTTAAAAAAATCAAAATGAATCAAGAAAACCAAATCACTGTCATTAAAACAATTTACTTACCCAAAATGATTGCAACCAAAGAAACGACGACCTAGATTCCTATCTGTCCAAGAAGTACTTAAAACTGCTGCTTCTTCATAATGACAAATAGGATTGACGAAATCATTAGGGTTCATCTTCATATTACCTTGATTTCAGCAAATTAAAACACAACTATAGGTTTAGATATGTGGTAGATTAAAAAATTGCTAAAGATTGAGATTTGGGATTGTGTGTAAAAGAAAAAGAAGAAGAGAGATAGATTGAATGGGAAATCTGTTTAAATTGTAAGAAATTAGGAATTTCAGAATCCTATTTTGAACAAAATAGCCATTAGAGTTCCACAAAATATGATATTCAGTCTAAACACATCTCCTCGCTTTTGTATTCACGTGAGGATCTGACTAGGACAAAGGTGTTTAAATGTTACAAAGATACAAAGTTGAGGTGTCTGATAGGATAAGGTGTAAGTTTAGGTATGTAACTGACCAAAGAGTGAAATTTCAGGCGCCAAAATATGCATTTGGCCTAAAATAAATAAAATAAAAAGGTCAAGTTTTTCCATGAAGCTCTACATGGTAGAATTTTATGAAGAATGTCATGTTGTTTTCCAATGAGAAAATGACATATGGTATATTTATAAAAGTGTTAATTATAATATCTATAAAAAAATTAAATATGATCTAAAATTTTAATAATAAATATAGTCAAAGTTTATGACTTATTTAAATATAAGACTAATATATTCTCAAAAATAGTTATACTAAGTATAATAATTTATCATATCATCTACATATTAATTGTAAATCGTATTATCTTTCTAATAATATATATATATATATATATATATATATATATATATTCATATATAAATAAAAATAATAATAAAATAGTAAGAATAAAAAATTTAAATTTGGATTATAAAATACAGTTAAAAGAAATACGTGACATGTTTGAGAACTTATTGATCGAATAATATAATTAAGAAGAAGTTTCAATCTATATATATGATATTAAAAGGTAATAACAATTTGATTTCTTTAAAATAATTATTATATGAGTGTATGAGAATTTATTAGTGCAATGAACTAAATATAAAAAATTAAAGTTGATAAATATATATATATATATTTCACATGTTTATTTACCTTATTATATAATAAATATAACAATTTTACAAGACTATATTATATGATTTTTATACCTAAATAATATAGATGTAAATAGAAATATCATAAAGATAAAATTTATATTTATATTTTATACTAATATTATTAGAAATTAAATTGAAGGAGGTTCTACTTTTGTTGCACCATCGACAACTACAGTGGAAGATCCACCAGTGTTATCCCTAGCCCTTGAAATGACCCTTAATTGAATTACAAATACTGCACTTTCACAGTTTTAAGGCCAATTGCAATGGATCATCTGCGAAACCTTATCCCAGGCTACTAACCCGGCACCACTTATTAATCCTACAATCGATTAAAATGACTTTAGAGATGGGATGAGGAATGCACCTCGTCCACCACCTCCAGCTCTGAATAAAGAAAACCAGCAGTGTAATGCTAACGTTGAGAACATAGATGACGAGGCAGAATCTGATCGACGTATGGACGCAGACAATATGAGTATGACAGCTGTTAGCCTAATTGATTTCTCACGTGGATTTATCTCTAATTTTGATCTTAACAAACAAATTGAAGCTATTATCTAATATTCTTTTAAGTTTGATGTTATAGTTTAATTCAATAGAGTAACCTCCAAATTCACGACTGCACCTAGAAGGCATAATTGCGAAAACCTGCAATTTCAAGACAAACTTCTTGCTTATAGAAGTAAAAAAATACGCCGCAACAAGTATGGTGTGACTGTGAGCTTGAGTAGTTTCAAGGCAGTAGAAAATATATTGGAAGACCTTAATTGCGATCACACTTCAGAAGGGCGCAATCGCGAACTTCAAAGGTTCAAGTGTTTGTTAGAAATTGCTCATGGTCATTTCAAAAAGCTACCAATACCATGTTGCCACGTTAGATAGCCGTTTGAGAAACTTTGTATTTCGGGACCACGATTTTCATTTTGATAAGTGCATTTAATCCATTGTCTTAAAGCAATCTCGATAGATTTTTAGGGGTTTTGTATTTAACGGCTCTTTAAGATTTTTAGGGTATAAATACCACCACAAATGGCTTTTAATGATTGATCAACAACCTTCAACATCTTACTTTAGTGTGCATTCAATTTTCCTTCTTCTTGCAATTATGTTCTTCATTTCTAGTTGTTGTAAGAGCTTGAGTGTTATAGTGAGGTTTGAGTGTTAGTCAAAACACTTGAGTTTGGGTTTGAGAATTAGCCTAAGTAAAACTCTTGCAAAGGTTGTGTGTGAGTCATTAAAACATAAAGTGTAAAGTTTAGTATGAGCCCTAAAACACTAAGTTGGAAGTGAGCTTTAAAACTCCATTTCGTAAAGAGTGAAAGGATAGTGAATTCCTAAGTGTGAATTGGGAAGTGGACGAATGATTTGTTAACACCCGAATCACTATAATCTCTTGTATTTTTTCTCTTTACTTACTCTCCATTCATCCCTTAGCAAGAATTTTAATCACCCATCCTTTCTTCAATTCACCAATTCAACCCCCCTTCTCGGTTCATAAAGGAAAACAACAATAATAGGGAAGGAGAATCCCAAACTTAAAAGACAACTGTTGGAGGTAATGAAAGAATTGAAAGCATCGCATTATATTTTAGAAAAATTCATGGCTGAAGGGTCACCCTTATCCCTAGAGATAATGGATGAAAAATCTCCAACTAAGCTCAAGTTACCAACCCTCGACTCCTTTACAAGAGCAAGGATCCAAAACCCCATCTTCATAGGTCTAGATGTTAAATGTTACTTTTAGATTCTACTAATGTAATTATGTGTCGTATATTGCCTAATGCCTTGATAGATTCAGCTTTGAGATGGTATTTGGTGTTGCCCAAAGGATCCATTTCAATATTCGAGTCTATTTCAAAGGCCTTTATATTACGCTTCATCACCAATGTGCCACCTAAAAACATAATAGTGATTTAAAAGTTTGTAAACAAGGAGAAAATGAAACATCACGAAGTTATCTTGAAAGATTCAGTAACGAGGCAACCCAAATTGAAAATCTTAATGTGGAGATTGCCACGAAAGCCTTGCAAGCAGTGACTCAGCTAGGTAAGCTTATTGATAAATTGTATACTAAAAATCCTAACATTCTTTTAAAACTCATGGCGATAACTAGAAAGTATGTGGAGTTGGATAAGGGGCGAAAGAACAAACGAAAGATGGAAGCTGCACATAAGAACTTGAAGCGAAAAGATTCTAACAAAAAGTCGCCTAAGCCCCGAGAAAAAATTGAATCTAAGGAGAAAGAGCCCCGTTACATAATCTAGATGTGGGACATTAATGTGGATCAAAGAGAATAAGAAAGGCATACGGTGGGTGAGTAAGATGAATCCATATTTTGAAACTACAAAAGATAAGAGCAAGTACTGTCGATTCCATGAGGATTATGGTCATGATAATCAAACATTTAAAATTTGAGATGGAAAGGTTGATAGAGAATCGTACCCTAAAGAATTTTATCAAGAGAGATGAAGATAGAAGCAGCATGCATAAAGAAGATGATGAATGATGGGAGAAAAGGCAAGCTCTTAACAAAAGTAAGAACATAGATATGATGGCCATAATAAATGTCATATTCAAAAGGGATTCATTCCTAATAGCTAGTAGCAAAAGAAGTAGACAAGAAATGTTAACTATCCATAATGAAGCAGGGACCTTATGCTCAGAGATTCGCTCGAACTAGAAGACATGATAAAGAAAAGGGAGCGCTATAATGATGCAATCGTAATTCAAGTTTATATCAACAGTTACATGGTTCATAGAATCTTAATAGAAAATGGCATTGCCGTTAATGTCAGCACTTTGACTGCCTATAAAAGCAAGGGAGAAATAATTTTCAAGTTGAAACTAGTTACAATACCCTTTGTAGGGTTTGGGAGGCAAGCAGAAAAGGAATGGTAGAACTCATGGTAAAGCTGAACGATGATCAATAGAGATTTATAAAGATTCAGAAAACCTTATTTCATATTCTTGATATGTGTTTTGCATATAATGCTATCCTTGGCAGGCCTTACCTTTGCAATCTATATGCTATTATTAGTGTTAGGTAGTTAGTAATGAAGTTACTTCTCTTAAGAGGAGTGGTCACTATCAAGAGATATCAGAACATGGCGACAAAGTGTTATATCTTAGCCTCCTCTAAAAGTTAGGAATCCTTACTTATTGACAAAATCCTAGAGAGAGGTGGGAAGGAACAAGATCAAGATAAAACCTGGCCAATAGATGATCTGGTAAATTTAGAACTCAACATTGATAAGATAGTGAAAGTAGGCATTGATTCTAGGGAACGAGTTAGAAAAAATCGAAGGAGTCCTCAAAAGAAAATGTCTCAGCCTTTGCCACCTATGCTTTTGAGATAGTAGGCATTGATCCATCTATAATAGTTTTTGAGTTGAATGTTAATCCTAAGGTAAAACCAGTTCAACAAAAAAAATGGAGGTTTGCACTAGACAAGTAGGTAGCCATAGTCCAAGAGGTAGGAAAGTTATTTTAGGCAGGATTCGTCCGAGAGGTTCAGTATCTCGAATGGTTAGCAAATATTATTTAGGTGAAAAAGCCTAACGGGAGGTATCTTACGTGTGTTAATTGATTTAAATAAAGCCTTCCCTAAGGATGTTATCCTTTATCAAGAATTGATCAAATGGTGGATGCAACAACATGCTTTGAGTTGTATAGTTTTATAGATGCAACATAAGGGTACTATTAATCCCTTTAAAACTAGTTGATGAAGCCAAAATAGCCTTATCATTGAAGGTGGAACATAAAGCGATACTAAAATGCATTTGGACTTAAAAACGTAGGAGCCATTTACCAGCGATTGGTGAATTTTATATTTAAAGAACAAATTGCCAGGAATGTAGTTGTATACGTGGATAATATCATTGTCAAAAGCATTAAGCCAGAGGATCATGCTAGAGACTTGGAGGAAGTATTCACTGTGCTAAACAAGTACAACATGAAGTTGAATCTAGACAAATGTGCATTTGAAGTGAAATTTGGAAAGTATTTAGGTTTGATGATAACCAAATAGGGTATTGAAGCTAATTTAGAGAATATTCAGGCCATACTTGACATGAAACCACCAAAGAACATAAATAAAGTAAATAAGCTCAACGAAAGAGTAGTAACCTTGAGCAGGTTTATCTCCTGCTCTATGAAGAAATGTCTTCAATTCTTCCAAATCCTTAAGAAGTGGAAATAGTTTCAATGGGCATTCAAATGTCAAGAAGCTTTTGATGCTTTGAAAACTTTCCTTATAACACTACTTGTCTTAGGGATGGTGAAATATTGTTCTTGTACTTATTCATAGAGAAATAGACTATACCATCTATGCTAATTCGAGAAGAAGATGGTGAGCAAAAACTCATATACTACGAGTGCAGAGTGTTAAAGGCTATAGAGTTACGATATCCAAAGATAGAGAAACTGGCCTTAGTAGTAGTATCACAGCTCAAAAGCTGTGCTCTTATTTTCAATCCTATACGATCAAGATTATGATAGATCAATCTCTAAAGAAAGCGTTACAGTAGCCTGAGATGTTAGACTGACTGGTGCACTGGTCTATCCAATTAAGCGAGCATGATATTCAATATGAATCAAGAAAGCACTTAAAGGTCAAATATTGGTTGACTTTATCATTAAAGTGGTTGAGATGATTGAAGAGAAAGTAGAGTTAGAAAACTGGGAGTTGTTTGTAGGTAGCGCTTTAAATGAAAAAGAAGTTGGCTTAGGAATTATCCTCAAAGGACCATCAAAGGTAAAAGTTGTTTATGCTGCTAGACTTATGTTCAGAGCTACTAATAATGTTGTAGAGTATGAAGCTATAATAATGAGGTTCGTCCTCACAATATCTGAATCTTTAGTGATTCAACCCTGATCATTAATTAGATACGGAAACTTTCAGATAAAAAATGAAACCATGCAGAAATATTAGAAGAAAGCGCTCCATTTATTGTAGAGTATTTCAAAACGAGAAGGATCCTAGTAGATAAGTTAGATATCGCGAGAGGTTAACTGTAGTAGACCAAGTGGCAAAATCAACGGTAGAAATGGAGAATTGTTTCATGATGCTAAAGGTGATTAGAAATAATCCAATCATAGAGAAAATGAAATTTAATCCCATAGGAGAAGTTGACAACTGGATGTAACCGATTGTTCAATACCGAGAAAAAGGTGAGCTCCCTAAAGATAAGAGCTAAACCATTAAAATCCAAAGGAAAGCTGCTAACTACTCCTCCTTTATCGAAGATTTTTGACTCATTCTTGGTCTAGGTGTGTTTCTTTGGAGTAAGGAACGCATGTCTTGTGAGAAATACATTAAGGAATTTACAGTGCCACGAGGGAGCAAGGAAGATCATAAGGAAAGCTCTATTACAAGGATTTTATTGGCCAACCATCAAGGTTGATGCAACAGATTTGGTAAAAAAATGTTAAAAATGTTAGAAATATAGTGATTCCATTCATAACTTAGTTCTTAGCCAATTTCCACTGAAGAGTCCTTGGCCATTCAAGTCTAAGGGATGGTTATCTTAGGACCCTTCCCTTTAGCATTAGCACAAAGGAAGTTTGTAATTGTTGCGATAGGCCATTTCATTAAATGGGTGAAAATTAAGTCTGCGACAATGATTACTGAGAAAAGAATAGAAGATTTATTTAAGAAAGCGATGATTTATCACTTTAGGATCCCTCATATCCTTGTAACAGATAATGGGAAACAATTTGATTACGGAAGAGTCTAAAGTCTATGCAAAAATTTAGGGATTCAACTTAAATTCACTTTTGTGGCACATCCACAAACTAATGGACCCATAAAAGTCATTAACAGAACTATCTTACAGGAATTGAAAAAAAATACTAAATCGATTAAAAGGACGTTGGGCAGAGGAACTCCAGAATGTTATCTGGGCTTATAAGACATCTCTAAGAAGAGCTATTAGAGAAATCTCGTTTAAGCTAGCCTATGGGATAAAGGTTGTAATCTTAGTTGAAATCGGATACTTATAGCAAGAGTCAAATATATGGATCATGTAGAAAATAAAAACTAGATTAAGACATATGTTGATCTAGCTGAAGAAATTAAAGATCAAGTATCCATACGGGAGGTTGCCTATAAGTAAAGAATAACCAAGCATCATGATGCGAAAATAAAACCTCACCCTTATCAAGTTGGAGATATGTTCCTAAGGAGAGCAAACGCGGGCAAAAGAGATTTAGGGGTAGGAAAATTAGGAGCAAATTGGGAAGGGCCTTACTGAATCCTGAAAGCAATTGGAAGTGGAGCCTTTCAACTTGAAACCTTGGAAGGAATTTGTGTCCCATGGTACTGGAACGTTGATCATCTAAGGAAATTCTATTAGTAAAAGTTAGATCTCAACCCTTAAATATGCTATATTTTCTAGGTATGGTTTTATCCCTTAAGAATTTACATACTTAGGTTTTTTAACGAGGTATTTAGGATGTGAACATACTATAATCTAGCAAAGCAAGAAAAGACTTTCCTTTTTCTAAGAAATTATTTTTGTAAGATTAAATATTTGGACTAGAAAAAGATCTCTATAATAAGAGACAACAGACGCCTCATAGACTTATGGCGAGAAAAGACCTCTACAATAAGAGGAAACAAACACCTTATAGACTTGGGGTGATAAAAGACCTCTACAATAAGACGCAACAAAGCAATTCATAAATTTGGGGTGTCAAAAGACCTCATTATGGTGAGGCAAACTAAAAACTTTTAAGATATTGAAGTCCTTGAAAGAATCCTTGAAGATTCGATATTAAATAACTCACCATGACGAGGCAAATTAAGAACTTATTGAAGTCCTTGAATGTATCCTTGAATATTCGATATTAAAGACCTTACCATAATGAGGCAAATTAATGACTTCAAAATATTAAATCCTTGAATGAATACTTGAAGATCCAATATTAAAGACCTTACTATGATGAGGCAAATTAAAAACTTTAAGATATTGAAGTCCTTAAACGAATCCTTGAAGACTCAATATTAAAATCTTCCCGTGATGAGGCAATACTTAAGCCTCACAAACATTCCATAACAGACCCTTGAAACTTCAACATAAAAAAACCTCATTAAAAAAGGCAACCTCAAACAACTTGAGAAAATTGAAGACCTATTCAAAAGAATCCTTGGAAAGTTAAAGCCAATAACTGCACCATGATAAGGAATGGCAGTAAAATAAGGAGGAACAAATATTTGAAGAATCAATATTATTGTCATCCTAACGGATTGAAAAGTTCTACAAAAATTATTTCGCCAATATCTATTGGCATATCCTAAAGAATAAATCATTTAGATATGATGAGGCACATATAAGATAAGAAAAATATCTATATAAGGCAACAAAAGAAAAAGAAAAGGTAAAATATCCTAAGGGATACCATGCCTTAAACCATAAGGAAACCATGCCCAAATTAGGTAAAAAAATAAAATTTGTTCAAAAATTACAGAAAACTATAAAAGGTCATTGCCATCATTGGCAGGAAGGACAATTCCATCCTTTGGGTCTACAACCTTGGAGGCATGCTCCTCTTTAGATTCGGTTGTTCCTTCCTGACCTTGGTTCTAACCATTAACATTATGCTCTACAAGTACAAGAGTAAATAAATCTTCAAGATTGATTTCGTCAATAGCTGAGAGATTGGCATTTGATTTCTGAGATTGCATGGCTTCAATTGCTGCGTGGCGATAGCGAGAAATCATGGCAAAATATAATTCTTGAAGCTCTTTAGCCTCTAAATGAAACTTCTCTTCCACAACTATTTTGGTAAATACAGCCTCTTCGCAACGTTTCTTCCACTCTGTAGAATCTAAGGTCAGCCTCGCTATCTCTAAGGATAATTGTTGTCTCTTTTTGGTAAAAGCTTTCTTAGTCCTATCAAGTAATCTTCGGGCTTCCTCAAAAGCGATCTAAAAACTAGATGCGTTGGAATGAGCCTCGGTGTAGGACATCTTAAGTTTATTTATAATCTCGTTTAACTTGAAGGACCCCTGTATCGTAGTTTGATTATGGTGGGAAATTTAAGAAACAACCTTGTCCATCTTGTATTTTTCCTACTCATTGAGGTCGTGAGGAAACTTAGCACATTCTGCCACTAAGTCACACACATCTGAGTTCGTGATAGTAGCAATTGCAAAGTTCTTGGAGAGCCATCCCACAGGGTTCAGGAGATTGGTTTTAGATTTCTTTGAAGGAGAAGAATCTTCCCTGGTTTTATCCTTTCTAGAGCGAGTCTCCATGGGATGAAAATGAGGTACAATTTTCTTCCTTTCACTTTTTGGGGTAGGGGCTTTGAAGCAATGAGATTTGTTGCTAGCTACGGAAGGGGGAATTATTAAGGATTGGGATAAGGAAGGGGAAGCTTCCTTTTTCACACGTAAGCCCTTTATGAGCAGATTAGGGTTCATGTTTGGAAAACAACAAAAATAAAAAGAAATCTAGAAATATAAATATTTTAAAAAATATATTAGGGGAATAAAATGATGAATACCTTGAGGCGTCTTAAGATGGTCAATGGTTGAATCTAGACCCATATCTTTGTGGCTCAAGTTTACATCCTCCATAGAAGTAGAAGAAGTGGGCTTAGATATTGCTTAAGGAATAAAGGGAGGAGGGAAGATAAGTTATTCACAAACTTTCTAACATAATCCTTAACTAAAAGATGTTTGGATTGACATTTTGTTAAAAGCTCTTCAAGAAAAAGGGTGTGATCTCTATCTATGGGGCCCCTACGAGCTTTTCTTATAAGGGTGGCTTAAGATGAAGAAAGATTTGAGAAGGTAGAATCGTGGTGGACAAAGAAGAAGAACTCTATCCAATTCTTGACAGAGGAAGGCAAATGGTACACTAGAGTACAGTTTGCTAGGCTACTGGCATAAACAAATGAACCATAATCACCTCTTGAGATAGAAAAGAGACTGTGACAATCATCCAAAGATGGGATATGACCTTTTATCCTAAAAAGCTCAATCAGACAACATAAGAAGCGAATTTCATTAGGATGCCATTGGCCAAGAGGAATTTGGTAAAATTTCAAAAAGCTAAATGTAAGGGCAGAAAGGGAAAAACACAAACTAGCATCGAGTTGTTCTTTAAAAACCACCATAGTATAATCAAGACGAGGATGCTTAACCCTGAAAGTGGAATTACATAATGACAGTGTGTAATCAAAGGGGATTGCATAATCAACTATAAAATTGCTTAAATCCTCTTAGGTAATCTTAGGGGGAAAGTCTTCCGAAAATTTTCATGAAGGAGTGGGAGAGCATCTAGCACCCCTTCTTATGATTCTCCTATTACTAGCCATGAAATATAAAAAGGAAAAGAAAGAAAAAAGTTAATTGAGGCGATAAATTATTGCGGAAAGACAGATAAAAGTAGCAAAGGATAAGGAAATTCATTAAAAAAGAAAAAGATAGAAATGAAATAAGAATGCTTAAATAAGGCATTCATATATAAATACTCAAGGATAAAAGACTAAAGATGATACATAAAGAAGAAGGCTATCCTAATTGTGAAGGGCATTGGTGTAAAAATACGAAAAAGGAGTGTGAGGCAAGATTCCTCCAAAAGAGAGGAAATTAATGCCACGATTTGAAACAAAAATAACGATCATGAAGAATTAACATGTATTTTGTTATCTCAATAGTAAGGAATGGTTAACGGTTAATATAAAAGAACTCTTCATTCGACACGTATAAAATAGCGTGTCGTAAAGCTTTCGGGAGCTAATGATGACCCATCATTTTAATGAATCTCATATCTTTAAATATAAGGGATAGGAGTAGGTTTGGGAGAAATTATTTAGGATTCGGATACTCATATGGATTCTTGAGGTAATTAGCGGTTACGAAATAAGCATTTAAAACATTTAACATAGAGTTATAACTAGTATAGTTATTGGATCGATACAAAGGAAATAAAGAGTTTTAAAGCATATAGAGAGGCAACTATTATTTTATATATATATCCCAAGCTCATCATTAGCAAGGTACAATTATACACACTTTCTACCACATATAGCTTTCTTTTTACAATTACTGACTTAAGCAGAGGCTCTCCTAGATTTTAAGTTCAGATCTTTTGAAACTACTTTTTTTTTTGTTTTTTTTATAGGGGATTCGACAATTTAAAAATTTATCTTTTTGGCTTTGTTATTTTTGGACATCGTAAAAAAGGATTAGCCACACACACACACACATATATATATATATATATATATATTTAATTAATTAATTATGATTAGTTGAAATTTATTAAAAATTTATTTTATTTGAAAAAAAATATAAGAGAAAATATAAAATTAAAAAATAAAATTAAAAGTGATATTTAATATTATAATACATATTAACTTACTAATATACAATTTATTTAGAAATTTTATTTATTTTATTAAAATTTAATATAATAATAACTGATTTTATATAAATTTAATTATATAAAATTCTAAATATACTCACGTAAAAGGAAAAAAAAAATCTGAGACTGGAGTTGTGAATACTCATGACCATTTTATCACTTTTTTTTTAAGAAATAAAATTAAAAAAGAAAAGAAAGGAAAGGTACATGAAAAGGTGGGGAGTGACACGAACAAAAACAAACAGCAATGGTAGTCAGCCGCAGCTCAAAAATCATCTCCCTTGTTCATAAAAATGTTCACGTGCACAATTAGTATTTGCCCATATTCATCAATCAGTGAAATGAAAAGAAACACCAAAAGAGCTATGGGTGCCCATATGCCTAACTTCATTAGTCATGATTGCATCCTTTCTGTTGCACATCATGATTAGACAAAAGTGTGTATTCCCCTGTCTATAGGCAAATGAATACTTTCTGACGCATTAACGAGTGGCATTGTACCTAATGAACCTTTTCTCCTATATGTTGTTTGTCACGGCTCGTGGGTCACACTAAAAAATGGATAAATATAAAATCATTGAAGTAAATAGAAAATCTAATTTTAATAAAATTCTAAATATGTATAGTTATTCTGAATAATCCATTCATAATAATTCTATAATTATATGTATGCAGAATAAATTTAAATAAAATTATCATTTCATATGAAATATGAGAGTGCATCACAAAAGCAAATAGTAGGAATGAACCTCATAGCAGAACTCTAATTCTGAGCCTATAGCATTATATTTTTTTATTTCAATATAATCCTCGCTCATATGAGATTACTCTCCAATCGGAGACCTTATCTCTAACAATGCTAAAAAGACTTTCGAGATTAGCCTAGAGAGTTAAGCTTGAATCAGGACATAACTATATCATTATATCTCATTCTTTCATATCTACCATGTAATTATGGTCCTAATACTGTCATTAGGTAGTACGTTCTACTATAAGTCTCAACTCAATCATATCACAACACATTATCGATTACAATTAGTACATTGAAAAATATAGTACTATATTAATTATATTAATATCATAACATAAATCTAACAGAGATAAATATAATAACAATAAAAAAATTTAAAATAAATATTAAAGGTATTTTAATGTTGACATGTGCCATTATTAAATATAATAATACTAATAAAATGTGATTAAATTTGGAATGTATAACAAATCATATAGTATTAACTCATAGATCTGACGTCCTCTAATATGCGATTCCCGTCCGGTGTAGCTAGTTGATAAGACAGAAAATCTAAAATCCACAAGTAACAATTAATATTTACATTTATATTGCATAAAATAATGAACTTAAATTTAAAACTTTTACAAAATTATGGGTTATTTTTATGGAAATTTTGCAAAACAGCGTGATTAATACTAATAGAATTTCACACGTAATTAGAATCCTAGACCATCTAACATAGTCTCATAATCATTAATGGATATCTTAAATTATTAATCTCAAATTAGTATCATCAATTTTACCGATGTTGAATTCAAAAATAATAATTACATTTTATACTTCTGAATTGATAAATCGGCTAATGGGATTCTCTAACTACAATGATTAAAATAGATAAATCTAAATTTTCTAATTAATCTTTAATTAACATTAATTAAATCTTCGATTATCAATTTATTACTAATTAACTACAATTTATCACAATTAAGTCATAACCTTCTAATTACTAACTAAATACTTAAAAAATAATTAAGCAATTAAATAATTAAGTTCGGTTCAAAATTTACTATACCGAGCTAGAAAAATAACATGACAGTGTCATCCAAACCACCAAAAGCACAATTGGAAATTTTTCCTATGTGCAAATGTCTCGAGGTCACCAAGCCCGATCATCGAAAACTTTTTAACAGTAATGAAAATTTGATTCGACAACACTGATGGAAAGCACAGAGATCAATATGGTTTATCGAGATGGGAAACTCATTTCCAATGTCTAATCATCCTTGGAGGTCGAAAAACGGTTGTTATATAGGTGTTGTGATAAAAGCTTGAATGTCAATGGTGGCCAAATTTGGGCGAACGAAAAAGAAAGAGAGCGATAGCAGCATCGTGTATAACGTCGAGGAGAGATAGCGTGAGAGGGAGAAGGATATGTTTGGTTATAATTTGTTATATAGGGCTTAAAATGGTAATTTTGCATTTTTAATATCTAAATAAATAATAATTCTTTAATTTTTAATAGTCGTGTCACCAAAATATATTTGTAACTTTAAAATCGCTATAAAATAATATATTTATAAATTAAATTAATTTATATCAAGATAGAATCACAATAGAAACAAAAATAGATTACAATATGATTAAATAAAATAATTTAAGAAAAATATGTGAAAATTTAAAAATTAATGAAAAATAAATTAGCTCGTCTAACATCCCTCAAAATATTTAATAGTTCGAAAAATATTAAATTACTGAAATACCATTAGAAAAGATAATATTTAATTAAAATAAAAGTTCTAAGTATTACATTCTTTCCCTTTTAAAAAAAACCATTTCCAAATTTTAAGAAAACAATCATCTTAAGATTGAAAAAGATGGGATAAAAAGCTCTTTATCTCTTGCTCGATCTCCTAAGTATACTCCTCCACTGAGTGATTCTACCACATATCCTTAACTATTGGAATAACCAAGCTAATGAACTTGGGTATCCACTCACGATTGGCTGCTGCTTATACCATAGGTCTTCACTCACTTCTGCGATCTAATGCTATAGAACATGTGAAGCATCTGAAATATACTTCCTCGACATGGAGATACAAAATATAAGATGAACATATGATAAGTTTGATGGTAAATGTAGCTTGTATGCCACCTTACCAATCCTGTTAAATAATTTTGAAGGATCTAACATAACATGGGGCAAACTTGCCCTTTTTACTAAACCACATCACTCTTCTTATAGGTGACACCTTTAAGAACACATACTCTTTAATGCTAAAATCCATATGTTTCCTCTCGGGGTTTGCATAACTTTTTTTTTTTTTACTTACTGAAGGTAGTCTTCAATCTCTATCAAATGACATAAATCTTTTCAAAAGTAGGTTGAACTAACTCTAGACCTCTTCACTTCTTTTTACCAAATTTCTCTTAATATATGGGTTTCTACTATGGTTTGCCTTATAAGGTGCCATCTCAATACTCACATGGCAGTTGTTATTGTAAGCAAACTCTATCAAAGGTAGGTACCAATCCCACTAACTACCAAAATCCATAAGACAAATCCTAAGCATATCCTCTAGTGTCTAGATCTTCCTTTCTGACTAGGCATCAGTATAGAGGTGGAAAGCTATACTAAAATCTAATTTAGTAATGAGCTCTTCTTGTAGCTTCTTCTAAAATCTTAAAGTAAATTGCAGTCTTCTATTAAGCACCATAGAAATAGGAACCCCGTGGAGACTTATGATCCTTTCAAGGTACACCACAGCATACTTAGCCACCGAGTAGATAGTCCTCACAAGTAGAAAGTGTGTTGACTTAGTCAAAAGGTCCATAACCACCCAATTGGAGTCATACCCTTTACAGTTTTAAGAAAACCCGTCATAAAGTCCATAGTGACTCTCTTCTACTTCCACTCTAAAATAGAAAGTAGCTGCAATAATCTTGATGGTTTCTAATGCTCAAGCTTAACTTGTTGACATTTCAAACACTTCAAAACGAACTCTACCACATCTTTCTTCATCCCATTCTACTAATAAATGCCTTTCAAATCATGGTTCATCTTGGTAGAACCTAGGTGAATATTATAGGCTGTGTGATGAGCCTCCTCCAAAATCAATTTTGTGAGCTTATCCACATTAAGAACATATAACCTAATACTCATCCTGAGAAACCCATCATAATCTAAAATAAATCATTAGCTTGTCCTGCTGCACCTCCTCCAAAATCTTCCTCAACTATGGATCTCTGACATATCATGTATTAATCCGACAACAAATACAAGTCATATCCTGAAATGTGCTAGTAGTAATCCTAAATCCATATCGCAACATCCTTTTTGTAGTAATGGCTAACACCAGATTAGATGGTGTTAAAATCCTATCACACTTAAAACTGAATGATGTGTCGCTAACAACCTTAAAAGTCACCCTCTTTTCTCTATAATCCAATGTGGCATAGTGTTGAACTAACTAATCCATCCCAAAATCACATCAAAGTCTATATAGCTTTATTGAAAGATCTTGCCATCAATAGAAATCGGATATGATGAAAAGAAAACCTCCATTAAAAGCGTGTCACTCAGAGGCATAGTCACAGACATAGGCTGATTCAAGGTAGCTAGAGGTCTATCTAACCTTAAGGTAAAACTAGGGGATACAAATGAATGCTTAGCACTTGGATCTAATAAAACTCTAGCCTCAAAACTATAAATCAAGATAGTACCTAACCCTATAACAATAAAAGCTCTAGCATTTTAAGGGGTTAGGGTGAATACCCTAGCTGACTAGGGCTTGATTGATGGGAACCTAATGGCTAACTTTATTGTCTACCTCCAGTCCTACCGCTGATGCTCTACCTCCAAAACATGGCCCTACTAGTAAAAAAACTAAGTTCCAAGCTAAGAAGAATTTAGAGCTATTGGAAAATTCGATAGCAATACATTGGCATATGAACTTTAGGGAAATGTAAACTGCCTTATGAGTTGAGGACAAGACTTGGCCATATGTCTCATCTTACCACATCTAAAATATGCCCCACTAGCAACCATATATGGACGCTAGTGAGCTCTGCCATACTATTGATAAGTACTCAGTCTATAGCTAGCATTTCTATATCTTGAACTCTGCTTAGTGCTATTGAACATATCTAGATCTAAATCCTTTTTTTCCTTTACAGTTGTGCCTCCCTTTCTTTCTTAGTCCTATTTGTTTGTTCTAACTTGAATGTTGACTAGAATCTCCATAATAAGCTCCTACACCAAAGAATGAAGCTACTGACTAAGTATATTTTGAACCTCTATCATGGTCTTTTTCTTTTTGCCATCCTTAGTTCCAAATCCATGGTCTCGAAGTGCCATTTTCATCTGCCTAGCCTTGTTTGTCATCTTTTGGAAACTACATCTCCTAAATTGAACCAATGGTACATACTCGGGGCCCAAACCATGAATGTATTTATTATTCTTTGCTCCTATGAACCCAAAATAAAGGGTGCATATCTAGTCAGCTAAATGAACAACCTAGTATACTCAACTATTGGCATGTCTCTCTTAACTAGCCTTTCAAACCTCTCTCTCTATACTCATGTCTCCAATTGAAGGTAATGTAGTAGTCCTCGAACCTGTCCCTAAACTGTCTCCAAGTCATACTATCTAGAAAGGGCCATATGTAATCTCTAAATAACTGAGAAGGTATCCCTCAAGAGAAAATATGGCCATCTTCAGAACTCTCTTTTTTTAGAGCATCCTAAATCAGTACCTTTCTTCTTAACCTCATCCAGAAATTTAAGAGGATCTCTAAAAAAACCATCAAACTCCATCTGCCTCTGCTTAGTATACTATGACATAAGGACCTCATTTAGATTCCATGTACTAGACTTGCACCTACAGCTTTCAGAACTCTATGCAATTTGCTACTGTTATCAAGGGGTAGCACCACCATAATTAAGTAATACTTTTTTAATTACTAACTAAATATGCAAAATAATTAAATAATTAAGTTTGTGTTTAAGATTTACTATACCAAGTAAAAAATAGCATGATTACGTCATACAAACATCTAAAAGCATAAATCATAATTTTTCTAGTCGGAATGCGTCCCAAGATCACTAAGCCAGATTGCCGAAAAATTCTTGATGTTGGTGATAATTCAATTTAAGCACACCATGAAAAGCTCATATCCTTATGAGACTGAAAGTAAAATTATTTTGGAAAGAAAGTGGCTGGAAGGCAATAGATTGGCCAATTGAAGTTTTGGTGCTGATAAGCCCAATTAACGGTAAAACAATAGAAATCTGGGCTGAGCTTCACTGTTCCAAGGTTTTTCAAGGTAGGCAACTCATTTTCGGTGTCTAATCATCCATTGGAGGTCGGAAAATATGATGCAAGCAAGGATGCATCTAAGTCAACTAGCATGGATCTACTAGCCTATGGAGGACCAATGACACGAGCAAGGAGTAAGAAGTTCAAGCAAGCCTTAAATTCTTACTTGGAGCATGTTTTGAAGATGGCTAATGATGGTGCTTTTGATGATGATAACAATGCCTTGAAGATAGTGACAGTAATTGCTACTAATGAAAATTGAGGCAGAAGCTCATCTTCAATAAGGCGTGACCACGCCTTACAACGTGTGAGCTATGCAAAATGAGGGCAGAAGATTATTGTCAATAAGGCGTGATCACGCCTTACAATTTATGAGCTGTTGGAACCTACAAAAAAAGCTTCAAATTTTTCAAGATAAATTCGTAGTGGACCCATCTTTAGTTAATTTCCTCTATTTTTAGAAGTATTGGATAAAGAGAACTTTCTCCCATGAATTTAGGATTTTAATTAGGGTTAGAATACTCTTTATCTTATCCTTTCTTATAGGGATAGGATTAGCCGCATATTAGGAGTCTTTTAGGGTTTGATTTTTATTCCTTATCCCTTAGTCCTTTTTAGGGTTAGAATCATTTCAAGACTCTATAAATAGAGTTATATATTTCGCCCAAAGGCAATTAGATCAATATATCATTTTGAATGAAGTTTATTTTCCTTGAGTTGTTAACTCTTGAATTTCTTGAGATTAAATTAACTTGTTTAGTTTAGTTTCACATCTACATGTTTGATCAATCAATTAACTTTTTATTAGTTTCTTGGGTTGTTTGAACATTCTTCATCTATTTATAACTAAATGGCTTAGTAGTTCTATTGCTAAGTTTGTTAATTCCATAATCAATTGCAAACTTTCAAGTTAGATTTTGGGGCGACAATTCGAACTTATTGGTAAGGGTGCTTCCTCTTAAATAGGAAGAGCGTTTATCAGTTTGAGTTTCTCACCATTGCTCATCTTGGTGTTTGAACGTATCCGGTTCGAGTTCGTATCATTTGGTATCAAAGCTAAACTTGTAAGTTTGGTTTACTTTCTTTTCAATTAAGGGTCTATATTCCATTTCATCTCAATTTCTGTTCGCATCATTATATATATTAAAAAAGTATACTATTTTCATTGCTACCCGCATGCCAAGACAGATTTCCAAAAAAAAAAATGAAAGGAACGGAAAACTAACCCTAACCATTTGTGTCGGGTAGTTCTTGAAGAATTGATTCTTGATTGATTCATTCTGCAATTCTTTTTAATTGATTGGAGCTGATCTTTATTCTTGAAATTTTGATTTGGGTAATTTTTTTGTTTTCTTTTAAAAAGCTTTTCTTTTGGGTTAATTGAGTCTTGTTCGATTAGTTGTAAGCTTGTTTTGTTCACACGCTTATAATTCGTTTTATTGATTCACGAGGGTTCTATTAAACTTCAGAATTAATAAACGTTAAGAGGTTGTGAAAGACTTGTTTTTGTGATTACTATAACAATTTGATTTAATTTCTATAAGGAATTCAATTCTTTGTGAGTGAAACACGTGAGAGAGTAATCTTTTCTTGTTTTACCTTTGACTATATGAAGCCTCCAGAGTATAACACTTGATCACGTCTTTTTTTTAATTTTCTTTTCTAGTCTTTTGGGTTAACCATATCATCTGAACAACCATTGACTTTGAAAAATTTAGCTTCTACATTGAGAGATGTAGTAGAACACATGCAAAGACAATTTCAAAAATAAGATGACAAATTAACTAGGTTAGAATGTATTTGAACGTATCTGGTTCGAATTCGTATTAAAATGTCTGTTTTAAAGATGGCAACAAGGAGGAGAGAAGAAGTCAAATCTTGAAGTCTTTAGTTCGCCAGTTTAAGGCCGTTTCTTGTGGAACAAATGGCATACTTGAGCTAGTAACATCGAGGAGCTATTATGGTAGAAGTTTGTCAGTGAACAGTGGCTTGAGTTGGGCGAACATAAAAGAGAGCGGCGACGACATGTATAACATTGGGGAGAGAGTGTTAAAAAGAGAGGACATGTCTAGCTATTTTGCTAGAATGCAAGTTATAGGTAGGTCCCCTTTATAAAATTATTGGTACAAGATCCGAATTTTAATGGTTTTGATCTTATTATTCAATAAATAACTATCCATTATATAAAATTTAAATTTTATCTTTTAGTAAAATCTCGATTTTTTGATTAAAATTTAATGATGAAGATAATATAACATCATAAATATGAATGAATATATTATTAATTATCAATACTAAAATGTAAAACATTCATATATATACATATATATTATTTTTACCTATTTATTGCACTATATACACCTAATGTAGTAAGAAGAATTTAAATATTATTTCATTAAATTCAGATTTTATTTACAAATTTAGTTTTATTTAAAATTTTATACAAATTGAACCATGTATTATTGTATACTAAATCAGCGAATGCTATTAGTTTATTTTCCTAAATAATCAATAAAAATAATATAGTGGGTTACTAAAATAAGAAAATTGCAAAGCAAAAAGTCATTACTTTTTTGTTCTAAATAGAAAGAGAAGAAAAGAAAAAAGGAAAACAAGTATCATGCTGCCAGTGCACTTGCTTTTGGAGGATAAGTTTCTTCCACGTGAAACACAATGGCAATAGAGCTGCGCACACTTTGGCCAGGATAGCTGTTAGCTCAGATTTTGCTTTCTTCCATTTTTTTAATGTTAAGACTCTCATACATCACTTGCTTCCCAATCACATTATCATTTTCTTGATCAATTAACTCCTGAAAGCAGAAAAAAGAGAAATTGGGTTATTCAAAAGGCTGGCTGAATATCCTTCCTATCGCCCAAGTACAGAAACAAAAAGAAAATAAAAGTTTGGTTTGATCGGAGGGTTTTCTTCCATTCATATATCCCTATGTTTCATAGATGTATAGGATACTTTCACTCCTTTCCATTTTTATTATATGTGAATTAGGAGAATTCAGATTTAATATCTAATTTGAAAGAAAGAAATATGACTGTCAGTAGGTTAAAATCTTTGGGTGTAGCCCGGCTAGCTCCTAAATTCTTGTACAAATGAAACAAATGTGGGATATCCATCGGTTCTTGTTATAAAATATTACTTGTAAAGTTATGGCTGGATTGTTACCATATTATTAATTTGCCCATAGTATAATTATAGAAACCATATATTATAATTACACATGTATTTAAAAGTTGACTATGGTTTATATTAATTTTTCATAGTACAATTATATTAAATCTATATTGTGTAAAATTATTCTAAAATTTGACTCTTTTATATTTAAAAGACGAATATATTTTTTTATAAAGAGAGTATCGATTATTTATAATAATTATATAATATCATTTCAATTCACTTTTTTAATATTTAATTTTTTTTATCTAGTATAAGTGTATTTCTCCCTCGGTATATTAAATTATTAGATGAATGATACATATTTTGTTAATTTTAAATAATATTTTATAAATATCAGTAAAGAAAAATTATTTAATTTTAAAATACAAAACATGTCATTCCTCAATTTGTAGAATATGAACCCAATGTAGGTTACAATTACTAATTTGCTATGTTTGATCTTTCTTCCAATTCTTAAACTAATTAATTATATATGCAAACACATACTATGGAAGCCTTTACTTACCATTAGTAACACAAACCACAGTGGAAATCTAGTCTCAATAGGTAGAGATTTCGTCAGGTCTACCGACCTCCATTGAGTCATAAATTAAGATACCAACTACTTGCATTTAAGGGGAAAGGGAAAGGACATAATTTTTAGCTACCCTAAAAAATTTTAATATATGCGAAATTGGAGCACGTGGTTAGTTGACTCTCTCTCATGCCCTCCCTTCTATAAATTGCATTAAAACTTACATAATGTTCTAAACAAGATCTAAATAAATATGAAGCTGGAGAACAGGTCCAAAACAATAATTCTAGTTCCATATCCAGCACAGGGCCATGTTAATCCCATGATGAAGGTAGCTTTAGCCATGCTGAATCTCGGGTTCGAGCCAGTGATCATCATCCCTGATTTCATTCACCAAAGGATCATAACCAGCTTGGATCCCAAGTGCAGAATTACGTTCATGTCAATATCAGATGGCTTGGAGAATGACATACCTCGTGACTTCTTTGCCATTGAGAAAGCTATGGAAAACACCATCCCACCTCACTTGGAAAGCCTTGTTCATAAAATTGATGAAGAATATGGTGAAGTGATGTGTATGATTGTCGATCTTTTAGCATCTTCAGCGATCCAAGTAGCTCATCGCTGTGGAGTCCCTGTAGCTGGATTTTGGCCTGTCATGCTTGCCGCATACCAGCTGATTGAATCCATCCCGGACATGGTCAGTTCTGGCCTTATTTCTGAAACAGGTGAAAATAATAATTCTCTAATATCTAATTTTGTTTTTCTTTTTCTTCTTTCTTCATGCTTAACTCAATTGTACAATAACAACATCATTCCTTTCCTTATGGTATTGAAATTATTGTTATGTTGAAGACATGGCATTTATTGAAGCAAAGCAAGGTAGCAAACTTGTCGGGTCAAACCATCAAGAATAGCTGTAAAATATTCATGGACGACCAAAGATGAAAGTTAATACATGTGCATAATAATTGTATTCGGGTTGACTTGAAAGAGATTTTTATTTATAGTATGATAGATAGAAAAGCAAACAACCAATTCTTTTTGCTCATCGGAATATTGATCATCCTATTTTCTATCACAAATTAACATCCATTTTGTCAAACAAAAAAGATCAAACATTTACTTTTCTCATAATAGTTATAAAGTATATTCCTTTATCATTAAATGTTATTTTCTAGTTTAAATAAATATTAAATTAGTTATATACTGATTCTTTTTTCTAGAACACATAAATATTAAATAAGTTATACAAAACTAAATATATTAAAAATAAATAAAATTATATAATATTTAATTATTTAAAATTAATAAATATTTACCTTTTCAATATATAGATGGGATATGTTGTCGGCACAGGCAACAACTTTTAAATGCATAAACTGTTCGGAGACATCTATGTATTAAGAAAAGAAAGAATCTTTTGAGAAAAAGAAGGGATTTCCACCTTGTTATAGGTGACTTAATAGATGCTACTACATTTCATAGTTGTATATTATGTAATGACTCGTGGGCTTTTGAGTGCATACAGTTAATATTAGGAAAAATAACAAAAATATTTATCTTCTTTGATTTTTGATCAAAGATAAAGTGTAATTTCTTTTTATTTTCTTAAGAATATAATTTATTAATTTTTAAAAAAAATATAGTTTTGATTTATTTAGTTGATAAAAAATAATTAAAAAATTTAAAATTAAAAAATAATCACACTGTATTATTGAAAAAATTGAAAAATAATTTTAAGAAAAACATTACAAAGTAAAACAATATTTCTTTTTTGATTTTAGGATATTTATGAAAAGTGATAGTTTTTCTTTTTCAGGATGTCCCCAACATCCAGGTCCAATATGTTCCCTACGGAATACGCCTTCACTATCTACTGCGGATCTTCCATGGTTAATTGGAACTCCAGCAGCAAGAAAAGCGAGATTCAACTTCTGGACAAGAACCATGGATCGATCAAGGAATCTTAAATGGCTCCTCATGAATTCCTTTTCAGATCAGGAACATTGCCTGGATGATATTAAACCGCACCAGAACCGCAACTCTAGGCCACATGTCCTTCAAATTGGGTCTTTGGGTAATAATGAGCAATCAGTAATCAAGAACCCTAGCTTCTGGGCAGAAGATATGAGCTCCTTGCAATGGTTAGACGAGAAGAAACCTAACACAGTGATATACATCTCATTTGGGAGTTGGGTTAGCCCCTTTGGAGAAGGAAAAGTGAGATGTCTTGCATTAGCACTTGAAGCAATTGGACAACCTTTTATTTGGGTGTTAGGTCCTGCATGGCGAGAAGGATTGCCAGGAGGATATGTAGAAAGAGTATCAAAGCAAGCGAAAGTGGTATCATGGGCACCACAGGTGGAGGTACTGAAACATCAGGCAGTAGGATGTTACCTTACACACTGTGGTTGGAATTCAACAATGGAGGCTATACAGTGCCAAAAGCGGCTGTTATGCTATCCTATCGCCGGGGACCAGTTTGTGAACTGCGCCTATATCGTTGAGAAATGGAAAATCGGAGTGAGGATCAACGATTTTGGGCAAAAACATGTTGAAGAGAGCTTGAGAAAGGTGATGGAGGATAGTGGGATGGATAGTAGGTTAATGTGGTTATATGAGAGGACAATGGGGGAGGAAGCTAAAATAAGAGCAATGGCTAATGTGAAAACCCTTATTGATGATCTCCAAAAGATCATACCAAATCAATCTCTTGGGACTTGGTAACTGAGAATTAACCCTATGATAAAACAATGTTGTCTTGATGATGGCGCAGAGAACTACAGAATTAACTATTGAGCTGAACATGGAAAAGATCATGCCCAATTTTCTACAAGATACATTACAATTGATTTTTATTAAATGTGTACATGTCGAGGAATTGTTACGGCCAAAGATGGCCGCCACAGTCACTCTTAAGAATCCACATACTGACGTACCATGTCAGAGCTTTCTGTGGTATTATATATATAAATATATATATAGTCAGTTTTCTATACAGAAAATTATGTTGTCCACTATTGTAGTTTATATCTCTACTTACGGGATAGAATAAAAATAGTGAAAATGGATATGTATCTTGCTATTTTCTTGCTAAATTTTATATGGTATGGACCTTTCAAATTATGGTAGATAAGCTCTAATTATTATCATTAATTAATTAATCTGAATTATAGCATAGATGATTGCTCACAACTCCATCAATTTTATCAATTGGCTATTTTAATATGATGTGATCTTAAAAGGTTTCGATCTTACCGAAGGCAAATTATTTTTATTGGACTTGTAAAAATATCAAATTAGAGAGTCCATGCAATATATCTCGAGAACTACTTCGATATTCAACTTAGTAAAATCTGAATAAAGTTTAATAGATAGTAATTGCATACCTGATCCCCAAATGCCTCGAAGGTGCTTATAACGACAAGTTTGAAACATATGTCCTGTACAAGTTGCACTTGTATTGGTTGAAGTAGGGGAGTCGTTAGCTTCTACATTGCTTGAAGCATATAACCACAAATTGGTCATGCTTGTGAGAGGCGATCTCTATTATTATGTTGGCAATCTTAATCAATATGTAGGTGATCCTTTATAGGTTGCAGTGATCTTTTTCTTGGTGATCCCATAGCTTGCTTGGGCCGATCTTTTATGGTGCGTATGCATCACATATGCTCCCACCAGTTCTGAGTCAAAAGCTTAGATCCATAGCCTTTGACAATCTTAGGGCTTACTCATACTTTTGTCAAACGATTGCAAAAGGCTCGTATATGATTGTCACGTGTCCTCAAATCAACGGTTACAGATCTTTTAGTTTATGTAATATACTTCTATAAATAGGGGTGTTTTTCTCAAATTTTTACTTTTTGCCTTATGCATTTTACTTTTACTTTTTTCTTTTTGCCCATTTCTCTCGTTGTCGCCAATCTTTATTTTCTGAGAAGGCTTAGTTTCTAAGAGCTTCGATGAGCTATTTTCACCACCCTCTAGTCTACTTTCACAGTTTATCATCAAAGTCTTCTTGCCTTGAGATACTACTACCATTGTCATCTCCTTCTCTTTAAATGTCACTCAAGTAAGTATTTTCAAGATTGCCTCTATTCTTTATCTTTTTCTTTACTTTAACTGTTTTCTTTGCCTTCGAACATAAAAATGAGCGATATCGAGGATAGCTAAAACATATTTTCCCTAAAGTGATTTAGAAGTTAGGTTAAAATTGACTCCTATATGTTTTTTTGGTTTCAACTAGCCACTATATAGATTCATATTCAGACAATCATTTATGTTGTTTTTAGGTAATTTTAAGCTCTCTGATATGTTGTTTTCATATGATATTAGATATCTAAAGGCTAAAAGGCAAGTTCTAGTAGATTAAATTGACTTAAAAACAAAGTTAAAAGTCAAGTTATTTTACACCTAAAAGAGGTCAATCTTACCTTTAATAATGATAGGATCAACATATAAACTTTGGTCATACTCTTTCTTATCAAACTTATATTTTTGTCTTAATCTAGATAACTACCTAATCCAACTAGGATTCTAAATTTACATGTTCTTATCATAAAGGATTAATAGTACTTGCACTAATTAAACCAATTTATTAGTCTAGATGCTTTGTCATAAGGCTAAAGTCTCTAATCTTGATCTTGACACTCAAATTGAGGTCTTGATATAATGCTATTTCAAGTGTTATTGTAGCATTAATCAAAGATAAGAATCCAAGTCTACTTGAAAATTATGATCGCACCCTCCAAGGTACAACCACAAAAATGACAAGTTTATGGACATAAGGATTTGAAGACTTAACGCTAGAAATTGCGACCGCACCTCGAAAGGTGCAACCGCAAAAATGGAGATTTTTGAGGGAGAGACAAAAGGGTTCCAAAGAGTGAGAATTGCAATCACAAATTTAATGAAATGTTGTGACAATTACAAACTGCCAACGGTTACTTTCAAAGTAACCAATGTCTCAATGCCACGTCAGACAGCCATTGGAGGATTTTCAAGATTCAATACCACGACATAAGAAGAGCAACCATGATTTGCAAATTGTGTTAGAATATACCCTAAAGACAAGGAGTTGTAGAATGATCTATATTACTTCATACATCAGAATGGATGGCATACAATTACACTAAATACATTGTTAGACTCTAATGGTACTAGTAATTAGGTATTATCAAGGAATAACCCAAACCGTTAAAGATGAACACCATGGAATGTAAACACAAATGTAAGAGAAATTATAAAGCTAGTTTATATGATGAGGTTCTCAGTACATATGTTCCTAAACTATGTTCATAGTCGATGTTTGATCAAGAATTAAAATGATTGTTGGATATTGATCAAACGCTAGAGACTACTATAATGTGTTATCACTTACTTATGAAGTAAGCAATCTATCTTATAAGGTTGAGGAATAAGATTCTGAGATAAACATATGGGTGCATGTTATAAGAACAAGTTCATTGAATATGACCCTACTAAGTAGTCCATATGGAAGTTAACCCAAGTATCTAATGGATAATACTCTTGTGATAATTATGTAAGACGTGATCCTTAGACTTGAGATAACAATGTATTATCTTATATGAGAATTACTATACTTTGATACTATCTTATATTCTCCTATTCATGGAGCGCTCAAGAGATAATCATTGGGTATAGTAAGAGCCATATAAGATAATAATTTATTAATAAAGAATTCATTACCCAAGATAATATATCATGGAACCTTATCATGATGATTCTTAATATGCTTTAACATAGAAATCTTTGGCCAAGATTGAATGAATGAAGATTGTGAAAAATGTTTCACAGATCTTATTCAAGATGTTATACGCAACTATTAGGAACAAATATGATTGGTTTAATTATAGAGTTGACACTTGCATCCATACTCTATAAATCAACTGGGAAAAAGTATAATGAAAGAATTGAATTACATGGTAAGGTTTTTCATTGAAAAGGTTGACTAAAGCACTTTAATCAGTCCTACACACTTGGGTGGTCATGATGCATTGTCGAATTTTTTTTTCGCTCACTTCTTGTGATAGGGAACATATTATTTTTTGCCATCGTGACCTTGAGCAGCAACTTATCCTTACTTCTATCTGTAAAAACAGAGCATGATAAATCTTCAAAGAGTAATGAGTAGCCTTCTCTTAAAAATTGCCCAACACTCAACAAGTTGGAGTCCAAATCTGGAACATAAAGCACATCTTTGATGCAACGCAATTGCGCAGAATTCAGCCACTACTCCCTTTTTCCTTTTGATTTTGATTGTGCCTTCAGCCTTCACACTTTTCTAACTGACCTATCCAAGGTGATAAATGCCTCCAAATTTGTTGTCATATGACTGCTACAACCACTATCCATATACCATACATCTGAAGAGCAAACATTAGTAGTAAAGCAAGCAAGAAATAAACATTCAGGCTCATCTTTATCCTTTTCTTCAACAAAATTAGCTTGCTTTTCATCTCTCTCTTTTACACGGCAATACCTTTCAATATGACCAATTTTATCACAATAATAACACCTGAACTTACTGCTGAGTTTCACCTTCGCCTTGAGATTGTTGATTTTATCACCTAAGTGTCCACTCCCACTAGCCAGCCTCGACCTATTTTTGACTTGGAGAAGAGTTATCAATGTTAGTCCCACAATTCGACATGCATTTGGGATTATATGGACTGAACATGAGATCTCGGGGGAGGAGTATTAGGGATGCCTCTACATCAACCCAATATCATACGACACCATGTGGG
Organism: Ricinus communis; assembly: GCF_019578655.1. NCBI lineage: Eukaryota > Viridiplantae > Streptophyta > Magnoliopsida > Malpighiales > Euphorbiaceae > Ricinus > Ricinus communis. Next base: position 14,117 of record NC_063265.1, on the reverse strand, counting down.
ACTCATATTGTTCTTGGGCCGGCATACTATACTATGACGGTCTAAGGTGTCTAGCCTTCCGGATCATCTTCGCTATCTCCATACCCTATTAGCTTACACCATTACAGGCAGAGGAGATAGTTTTGGAGTAGTAACACAGACTGATGTCTTCATCCTCTGGGCTATGCAACATCAGAAGAAACTAGACTTAGGATATTTGTTGGCTCGACAAGTCCGTTCATTTATAGTAGACGCCTAGAAGAAGATGCATTGTTGTTTTGGCCCGTACCTGACTAGGTTAGCCAAAGACTGGATGTATTGGACGATTGTCTATCAGAGCTTTCAAATATTAGTAACATGACACCACTAGGGATCAAACAGATGATCAACATGTAGATGATCACGGCTACGAGACATCCACATGGTATAGAATATAGGCTTGTGAACACAATAGTCAGGGAGGCTAGAGGGGCAGCGGCTAGAGGAGCCCAAGATCCATCGGTTGGGATCCCGGATGTTAGGATTCCTAACCTAGCTAGAGTGTTTATGCCTCCATCTGGAGCCTCATCCTCTTATTCTGTAGGGACATCGAGTGCTCAGATTAGTGCTTTAGCTGACCGACTAGATCGAGTCTGCAATCATACGGCAAAGACTATACCTCGCCTTGCGCCAGAGGAGACTAGGGCGGTTTGGGGATTGAACAGGTGCTTCAAATGGGTTATAAGCGGGTTGAGGCGTGCTACCAGGATGTGACTTCGTAGGGAGCGGATGAAAAGATGATGGATGCTAGAGCACAAAATCAGCAGCTCATCGATGATATAGAGTTCGATATGGCAGGATGCTTCACGGACCTTGATCCACCACTGCCCCCTCTTTCAGCGAATTTCCCTGCTCCTCATCTTCCAGCAGATCCAACCAGTGAGGATACACCATCAGCAGACTCCTAGTAGTGAAAAAAATTGTGCTACTTTTCTTTTTCCTTTTTCTTGTTATTTTCTTTCCTTTATTTTATTTTATTTTATTTTATTTTCTTACTTGTTGCATGCTTAATTTTATGTTATTTCCTTTCATTTTTCCTTTTATGTTAAGTTATTTTAGTAGAACACTATGCTTTCCCATTTTGAAAAGTAAGCATGATCTTCAAGAACTATGATGTGCGAGTCATATGCTTACCCAGTTTTAATCTTTCTAACACTGTGGACAGTGTTATACTCAAGTGTGGGGTGGGTCTCCCTTAATTGTTTAAAAGCAATGATAATGGACCATGCTTAGGATGTTAGGACCTAGGTTTTTCATGACATTCAAGTTTAGTTTATTCTTTCATAATTAATGACTTAATTCACACACTAGTACTTGATTGTCCCTCGTTATATTCTATTCTTGAAAGCAATTTCACTGTATTCAACATGTCAATTTGGCCGGGTTAAACTGGTGTTACTTGAGTTTCTTACGAATTTACAACCTTTGATTGTGAACTCTGATTATGTCAACCTCGTATTCATTTTATGTGATGATTCAATTGATAAGTCTGGGAATCAATTGTAAATTTTAGCCACTTCAAACGTGAGTCTTTAAACTAAAAAATTGAGCATCTATTGTGCGTGTACGTTGTACTTACTTTTATTTCTATTAACATTGCGGTTCGAATTTTTGAATACCATTAGATGATTTGGGCAACTTAGATTCTACCACATCTAGCCAATATTCCGTTAATTATTCTGTATGTAACCTTTTCTTCATAATTTATACCTAATCACTACGCATACACTGTTCCTTATATCTGTCTTTCCTTTCACCCTGTATACTGAGTAATTATGTGTTATGTTTTTGGAATCATAGTGCCTAACATTGTTTTCTAATTCACTTAATCTTTTCAGTCATTCTTTGATGCTCCTTTCAATCCAAAATTAGATATTCATTCTTATTGTTTATGTCAATAACCACAGCAACCCCTACATAAGCAGCTGTAATATATATACATAGTATATATCAAAAAAAAAAAAGAAGAAAGAAAGAAAAAAAAAGAAAAGAAAATAAAATTATTACTTACTTCTTAGCTTTTAACTCTTCTGAATCTAACTCTTGTGAGCATCCTTTACTTCAAATAAGGCTTAGTGAATACTTTTATTGTTTAGCACTCAGTTCCTGAAGCATTCAGTTCAATTAAGTGCATAATTTTTCAGTATACTTTACACTTCTATCCAAATATTCGTACCTTTACCTCAGCCTCATTACAATGCTTGAAAAGACCCTTTGATTTTGGTATTCAATTATTCGTAGTAGCGAAGATGAGATTTATGAGCAAGCTTATGGTAAATACAGGGGTACCGCATTGAGGGAATTTTCTTATTTACCTGTAAACATTGTGAGTGATTTAAGAGATTCCTGTGAGGCAATGTTCTTAGTCTTTAATGCTGATTTGTTATGTAAGTTGTGTTTCGATATGATATCATTATAGTTCTTTCTTAAAGGTGTATAACTTGTTAGTTACTTGAGTTTCATTCTTTATATGTTGAATAGGGTTGAGTTGTGAACTTTAGCATGGATTTTGAGGGGTGATTGTTGCTTGTGCATGTATCGAGTTATTGATTGCTTGAGGATAAGCAAAAGCTTAAGTGTGGGGTGATTTGATAGGCATCATATTACACATATTTACATGCCCAATTGTTTACATTCTTGTGCATAATTATCTCGTTTTATGCTAGAATCACCTGTCTTTTGGTTCCTTTCACATTTCAGGTCATTATCGAAGGACATTGTTAGCAATCAAGGGAAATACGCGCAATTACGGACCAGAATCCATCAAATAGAGCAAGGACTAGCATTCTGAGGGTTGAGCACGACTTGGACTCCGGCCATGCTGAATTGTCAAGAAGCTGCCCCTAGAAGTGCCATTTTGGCACGGTTTCCATAGCCACCACGGCCTCCACCACAGCCTATGGTGGCTCGCGACCCATTGCAGCAGTGATCGAAGAGGTCTCCGATGTCGTAAAATACACACATCTAAATGGGTTTTTTTTAAGATTGATTTTATGGACATTTGGATGTGAATTGGTCTCAACACTCACCTTATACATATGTTTGTGTGCATTAGGTCCAAAAGAGGTCAAAGGATGAAAAAGGAAAGAATTGGAGCATAATTGGACGCAAAGTCAAAACGAGCTAACGCACAGCACGAGGGAAGGAATATGGCCTGATCTCAACACCTCTCTGATCCTCATTGCCGCACTAACACGGGACAAAACACTGCCATTTTGGACATCAAAGAAGAAGTAGATTTGTGAGATGCAGAAAGTAACACGGCCAGAACACCATCCCGGGAGGCTAGGTATGCGGGGTATTAATTAAAAGAACAAAAAGAAGAGAAGAGTAAGAGGCTAGGGTTAGAACATCCCAAAACCCTAATTTTTCTCTCCCTAAGGGTTTTCTGAGCTGAAACCAAGGGAAAAGGAGACTTGGATCAAGGTTTCAATCAGATTTCCTTGAAGGATCGAAGATTGGGCGAGGTTCGTTGATTGATTTTCAAATCGAGCAAGAGGAACAAGAATCGATTCAATTGGAGCAAAAGGATTTGGGGCGGTTTACTCTCATCCAAGGGTGTAATCGGGTTTTCTCTACCTTTGCTTATTATTGTAATTGAATTCTTGTATATTTTGAGAATGAACATGATTAGCTAGATTGATTAAATCCATTGGGATTTCTTTACTATGTTGGCTTGATATTATATTGTTGGATTGTTTGAGTTGGTTTTGTATTCTTCTTGTTTTCGCGTTAATAAGATTATGCATTATTCATGAGACGCTGAATTATGATGTTTAGATTGCTTTATGAGATTGAGAAATCCGCTCGCAATTGGAATTTTGAATAAGTTAATAATCGCTAGAGATAAGGATAATTAACTAGCCTTGGGATTAAGAATTAACAAAGCTTAATAGAGGCGGATTAAAGCTTAATGCTAATTTAAGAATCAATCGTTAGGAAGAGATTCCAATTTTAGGTTATTAGGTTTAGAATTCGGTTATCTCGAGAGAGAAACCGAATTCTAAGTAGAATTCGCCCACGGGTAGCATAATTAGACTTACCGATCCTTTATCTTTTGTTTGATTGCCAACTAGTTTAGATTCCCTTTGGGTTTGTCTTATTGTCTTGATTATTTCACTTATCAATTACTCCTCGCATCTCTCTTAGAACTTAGCTCGTAGTTATAGTTAGTTTAGAATTTATTCATCATCCATTTTAGGTTAATATAACAAAGAACAAAGGAGTAACTCTAGGCTTTCGCTTCCGAGGAATACGACCTCGACCGCCATTAGTAAACGCATCGATAGGTACACCGCCTTAGATTGTAGCTAACACGAGTAGCACCCATCAAGTTTTGGGCGCCGCTGCCGGGAATTGTTTGAAAACTAGAGTGAAATTTGCTATTTGTTAATTTAGCCATTTTTTTCTTTTTTCTTTCTTATTATTTTATGATTTTTATTTTTATTTTTTATTTATTTTATTTTATTTGTACATATTTATTTAGCTTAAGTTTATGATTCGGATAGTGAATGATAAGGAGGTTCAATGCTAAACTCAAAATCTTTGTATGACGCATTGGAAAATGAGAATAGGAACCAAGAGAGTGCTAAAAATTGGGATGCCCGTGCATCTTTAGATGCTCGAGTGGAATCGCTCTTGCATACCGATCAACTCTCTTCTCCTATCCTTTCATCTCAAGTCTTTTGTGAATTTTGTTGTGGTTTACATGTGTGTAATGATTGTCCATTGTATGTTGATGTTGCTCATTGTTCTTATAACTGTGAATGTGAATTATACGGAAGTTGGCCAAATGACTCGTATGGAAGCACCTACAATCAAGAGTGGAGTACTCATTCACCTTTTGGATGGAGCTTAGATGGCCAAGAACCACTAGGAATTCAAAGCAACTACATCAAGAAATTTAATGTTGCACCTTCAACTCAAGATGAAGAGTTAGTGTCGAGCCGATGATGAGGTTCATAACAAGTCTTGAGGAAAGATTCCAACAAACAGAGAGGATACTTGAAGATCAACAAGCCTCGATTAACAACATAGAGCATCAAATAGGCTTAATCTTCAAGTTACTAGCGGAAGAGCAATGAGAACTCCATCAAACGCTTCGCCGAATCCGAGGAACATTTGAGCGCCATCACTTTTATGCTCAGGGTGAGAATTTTTCCGGTTTATCTATTATGTTTGACGATGATGCTTATGCAAGATACCTTTGAACATGGAGATAGGAAAGGAAGAGGCAAACATGATCCCTCCGAAAGACTATCAACAGGAATGTACAGTTGATGATGTTGAGTTGCAGTTAGAGGAATTGTTGGTAGATTTTCCACAAGTCCCTTCGATGATGGAAGATGAGCACGAGTTGTCCAATGAAGAAGTATTGGAGGAGCTTGAGTTTCTCCTAGCAAGTGAACCAAGCCAAGGACTGAAGAAAACCATCGACACTCCTGAAGAGATTGCCCAACCGTCGATCCTTCCAATTGTTAAAACTTTAGCTTTCAAATTGGAAGAGCCCCTAGAGCATCATGACTACGTGCAAATATATGAGGAGCGAGTTTTGCCCATCACGGCGGCTTGCTTGGTATCGGGAAGAGGAAGTTGACGATTATCCTCTAAGCCGGATATTTGAAGCCATTTGCTTGGAAGAAGGATGGATGGTCGCCAATCCCCACCGTTTGCTTTTCACCATGAGTCCAGCTAAGAAGACTCATCCCATCAAAAAGAAGCGCTTTTGGGAGGCACCCCAAATTCTATTTTTCAATTTGAATACTTTACCCTTGCATTGTGAACTTAGTTGATTAGGTTTTATAGTTGGTTTTTTTAAGTTTTATTTATGTTGAGTGTATGAGTTGAGGATTTATTGGTTTTGCAGGGTGAGAAAGAGTGAGAAAGTGCCGAGAATAGCAACTTTTGCATTATCTCGGAGATCAACAGGCGTGTTCAAGACTGTTCATTAACACGGCCCGTGTTCTAATTGAAGAAAATCAAACTAAGTCAACACGCTCACGAGAGCTACACACGGAATTTAGCAGGCGGTTCACGTGTTCTCGAGAAGTGGTAAGTCAAGCATGTTTTTATTCGCTTAACACGGCCCGATATCCATACTGTTCATGAACACTACGATGTTGTTGAACACGGGCGTGTTCGCACTTGCCTATATATACCACTTCATTCAAAAAAAAATTTTGCTCTCCCCCATCTCTTACTCTCTCACATCTTATTTCTCATTTCGAAGGCTTTGGATATTGCGTTTGTCAAGTAAGTACCCTCCAACTTCATTTTTCATTATTTTATTTTGATATTAGTTCGAATTTATATTTTCTTTGTGTTTCATTTTTTTATTTTTTTTATTTTTTTTATTTTTTTTGTTTATTCCCTTATTTTATTATTTGGTGCATGCATTTACATTCGTGTTTGTGCTTAATTTTCTTTTATTTTCTTTAATATAGTTTGTAATATAATTTTCTCATATTTTCCGTTTTTCTTTTCTACCATTATTTATGATTGTGATTAATTCCTTATTTTTCTCTTTATCATTGGCCGCTAAACAATAGGCTCTACCATGATAGTCGACTCTGTTTGTATCTATTTTATATTAGCATGTTGGTTTGCCTTGATGGATTATGGCGAAGTAAACTCCATATGGATGAATTGCAAATTTAATTGGTTAGCATTAGTCAAAGGTTGTGGATTAAATTTTCTTTGCAGGACATTGAGCGGTTTAATTTTATCGAGTTAAATCGCTTGGTTTGTTCATTTTGAATGCCGCTATCTTTGCGCTGTAATTTTGTTGATCCTTAGTACTAAAAGTTTCCTTTCGGTGTACCATGTCCACCGGACGAGGATCGGGGAGTTTACAAGAGGAGGCGAACCGATGGTTCCTCTTCTCTCGATCGCCAAGCGCCGCTGCCGCACCACTAGTTCAAAGCAATTAGACCACCGCAGGGCCATCGATTCCTACTTTTCCAGGGCAGCCCACCTTTGAGCGTAGATATCAATCACGAGGCACAAAGATTTGGGAAAGGAGCGAGGATAGATCGCCAAGCCGGAGGCCGCGGACAAATACCGTAGAACCGATATCTCGAGACACCCCATTTCAACATTTCTTTGACATTGTTGAACCAACATATGGAGTCGATTGGAGTTTGCCAACACTCTCGCAGCTAGTCTGTGGGACTTCCAACAACCGGATGCGATCAGTTTAGCGGACTAGCAAGCAGATCTTTCACGATGAGTGTACAGCAGTTTGGGGTACACTTAGGCTCTTGACCGAGGAGGATGCACCGAGAGGTTTATAGTCGTATACACACTGGTGTGTCATATCCGCAGATGTGGGCTAAGATTTCACGACGGTTACGCACATCCCAACCTTGCCGGAGGGCTGCATGCAGATCATTGGTCTAGGACCATCACCGGTGAGATAGTGGTGGTGTAGTTACCCAATGGACTGTTTAGACTTTAATGCATGCACCACGACTCGGTCTGTCGACATGGGGTACTTATTGGCAGACGTATCGGTGCGCTTCAACAACTCAAAGAAGGTATTTTTCTATTTTGGGACTTATATTACTCGACCGGCTAGAAGCTTAGGAGTTTTGGAGGAAGCGATACCACATTCGTGACACGGGGTGATGGAGACGTTGGGACTTCCCCGGATGGTTAGTATGGGGATGGTGACTCGTCGGCGGGGGTCCGCTAGACCGTGAGTATAGACCGAGGAATGCTCTCTTGGCGACTCGGAGAGGAGCGACCTGCCCCACGAGCCCATGGTACACAGGATGTCCCACCTTCTTCCCGATATTCCGAGTCTTCCTCCGCACTGCCTACTTCAACTCCTTCCGGTTTCTTCACCGCTTTTGGAGTCTCCTAATTGAAGCTCAGAGAGCCGCACACAGAGTGCGGAGGTTGGCAGAGGAGTAGCGGCAGATTTCATTCGACAAGAGGCTTTTCAATGACCTTACGAGTTTGAGCCGATGATGGCCTTCGGCCAGAGCGTAGCTATGCTTCAAGCCCTGATTGAGGTAGGTTAGAGGCCTCTATGGCTAATGACATGTTTGATGATATTTTGCTACAGACTTTGCACTGCACACGAGCCTCGCAGAGCCGCAGAGCCATTTTGACATCCCTACAGCGGATGATCCAGCCTGGCCCTCCTCTCCGACCGAAAGCACCCTTCAACACGCGCACTGACGAGCCTCCTATTGACACATCGCCTCCCGATCCACTAGCTCGCATGTGACACTACTTCCGATCCTCGTGCAGCGCCCACCTCCACTCATGCATCGCACCGGCCCGGTATACCGACATCACGATGCACCTCTTTTCACTTGGAGCCATAATCAGGGCAGTATTAGATTCTTTTTCCTTTTTCATTTCATATATTTTGTACACTGAGGACAGTGTGTCCTTCAAGTGTGGGGTGGGTGATATTTATCCTATCTTAGTTATTTGTTTTTTCTTTGTGCAATTTTATGTAAAATTTTGAAAATTTTTCACTTTGTTTCGATGCCTTGACTTGATTTTGAAATCCGCTATGTCCATGTGATCGGGTAAAACCGATAGTGTTGAGTTTTGCGGAAGAGTGTAAGATAATTAGTTTGAGTTTTGCACTAAGTTGCTTTGGTTTATTTAATTTTGTTTTGATGATTTTTGTTTGGAACCTACTCAAAAGCACACTTGTGAGAAATTGAGCCTAAATTGTAAGCATACACTTTATATGCTTGTATTTATTTCTTCTTGAGAGTGCCAAGTACTGTCTTTACTTTTAGAACTTGCTCGGTAATGCTTATGAGAGCCACAAGGAGAGTTTAACACTTTGGTATGATAGAGGCACTTAGGTTTTTCATTCTAGCCAAATAGCCTTCATTCGTTTATTGATTATGTAGATAACCCCCTCTTTCACCATTTCTATCATATTTCACTGCCACTTAGTTTTATTCGCTTTGGGTTATGATTTTGCACATGAGTTGTTTTTATTGGGAATTTTTGTCTTGGGAATAGCTTTGGAATCTTGTAGCAGCTTACTTCAATCCAAAAAGAAATTCACTCTATTATGTGAATGTTCTTCCCTTATGAAAAAAAAAGAAAAAAAATAGAAATAGAAGAATAAGAGGGAAAGGTGATGAAAAGAAAGAAAGTAGGTGAGCCAAACATTTGGACTTGATTCCTATTTCCCACCTTGGACTATCGCTCATTGTTTATCCCTTATAATTTTTTGTGGCTTGTGTGCGTGTCATGTAATTCACTGCGTAACACCATAGGTTCAACTCGACCAAATTTACCTACCCCTACCTAATCCCCATTACAACCCTTATAAAGACCTCTTGACATGGTTGTTGACTCCATAAGTGGTAGGAGTAGGATTTAAGAGCAAGCATATAGTAAGTAAGGCGAGTTGATGCATCGAGCAATTAAACACTACCATTTAAACACTTTGAGTGATTTAGAGTGAATCCGGTGAGGAGTTGGTTCGAATAATTTTGTCGAGACAGATTTTGTGAATTATTGGCATCTTGGTTGTGATACTTGAATTGATTGCTTTCTTTTGTTTGACTTCAGGCTTTAAGGATATGTGCAGAACTCTCTAGCTTGTTTGTCAGTTTAAGTATTGTTCCTTAGTGGTTTATTTTCCTTATTTTACTTTTGATTGCTTCGAGGACAAGCAATGAGCTAAGTGTGGGGTTATTTGATGTGCGTAAAATACACACATCTAAATGGGTTTTTTTAAGATTGATTTTATGGACATTTGGATGTGAATTGGTCTCAACACTCACCTTATACATATGTTTGTGTGCATTAGGTCCAAAAGAGGTCAAAGGATGAAAAGAAAAGAATTGGAGCATAATTGGACGCCAAAGCCGAGCTAAGTATGAGCATGAGGAAGGCCGAACATGGCCGTGTTGATCTCAACACCGGCCGTACATTAAAACATTGGTAGTGTGGGACAAACACGGCCGTTTTGGACATCAAAGAAGAAGTAGATTTTAGGGAGCACTACTACAGAGTAACACGGCCAGAACACCATCCCAGTTGAGAACACGCCGTGAACACTACGTTGGAGGCGACAGGGGTATTAATTAAAAGAACGAAGAGAGAAAAAAGAGAGAGGAGGCTAGGGTTAGAACATCCAACCCTAATTTTCTCTCCCAAGGGTTTTCTCGAAATAAACCAAGGGAAAAGGAGACTTGGATCAAGGTTTCAATCAGATTTCCTTGAAGGATCGAAGATTGGGCGAGGTTCGTTGATTGATTTTCAAATCGAGCAAGAGGAACAAGAATCGATTCAATTGGAGCAAAAGGATTTGGGGCTGTTTACTCTCATCCAAGGGTGTAATCGGGTTTTCTCTACCTTTGCTTATTGTTGTAATTGAATTCTTGTATATTTTGAGAATGAACATGATTAGCTAGATTGATTAAATCCATCGGGATTTCTTTACTATGTTGGCTTGATATTATATTGTTGGATTGTTTGAGTTGGTTTTGTATTCTTCTGTTTAATAAGATTATGCATTATTCATGAGACGCTGAATTGTGATGTTTAGATTGCTTTATGAGATTTAGAAATCCGTTTGGCAATTGGAATTTTGAATAGCAAGAACTGGTTAATAATCGCTTAGAGATAAGGATAATTAACTAGCCGGATTAAGAATTAACAAAGCTTAATAGAGGCGGATTAAAGCTTAATGCTAATTTAAGAATCAATCGTTAGGAAGAGATTCCAACTTTAGGTTATTAGGTTTAGGAATTCGGTTATCTCGAGAGAGAAACCGAATTCGGTTAAGAATTCATCCACGGGTAGCATAATTAGACTCACCGATCCTTTATCTTTTGTTTGATTGCCAACTAGTTTAGATTCCCTTTGGGTTTGTCTTGTTAACTTGATTATTTCACTTATCAATTACTCCTGCATCTCCCTTAGAACTTAGCTCGTAGTTAATAGTTAGTTTAGAATTTATTCATCATCCATTTTAGGTTAATATAACAAAGAACAAAGGAGTAACTCTGGGCTTTCGCTTTCCCGAGGAATACGACCTTGATACTCGCCATTAGTGCTAGACTGCATTGATAGGTACACTGCCTTAGATTGTTGCTAACACGAGTAGCACCCATCAAGGTCAACACAACATGAAACAACTGTGATGAGTTCAACGGCTCGACTCCACCCGGCCTCGATCATTGACAAGAAGATTGCTATGTCAAGGGACTATATAGGCAAAATCGATTTGGTGAATGGGGGTTCGATTTTCTGACTTGATTTCCAATATACACACTCAATTCATTTGTTTCTAGACCTCAATTGTCGACTTTGGGATATCAATATCATTAATTGAAGGAAGGATTACACTTGTTTCAACATCAATTTGAAGATCAAGACAAGATTTGGGAGCATTCAAGAGGCAAATTAGGGTTTGATATTTTGAATTGGAAAATTAGGGTTTCTCATCCTACTTGAAAGAGAAGGGTGTACATGCCTTTAATTTGCTTTTCTGATTTTAATTCTTATTTTGTGATGCTTATTAGTATGAGTAGCTAAATTGTTGAACCCAATTGGGGTTCCTATGTTTGTGGATTGATCATAATGTTATGAGATTTTGATTGTCAATTCTTGATTCTTCTTGCTTTTATTATTAATGAGAAGTCACTTTATTCATGAGACGTTGTGAATGGTGGAATTTAGATTACTTTATGTAATTGAGAGATTCGTTTAATAATCGGAAAACTGAATAGCAAGAACTAGTTAATAATCACTTAGAGATAAGGGTGATTGACTAGCCGGATTAAAAATTAACAAAGCTTAATAGAGGCGGGTTAGAGCTTAATGCTAATCGAATAACCGATCGTTAAGAAGAGATTCCAACTTTAGGTTATTAGGTTTAGGAATTCAGTTATCTCGAGAGGGAGACCGAATTCAGTTAAGACTTCATCCACGGGTAATTGAAATTGATAATCAATGTAATCTCTATCTTTACAAAAATCCAATTAAATTAGGTCCCCTAGGGTTTACTTTTCCTTCGAGAATTTTCCTAAATCCTTTCAGATAATTTGACATTTAATTACTTGTTTGTCCATAATTAATCATAGAACACCACTTCATTGATTTCTTTAGGTTAAATAACATAAGACGCTACAGTAGGTCTAGGTTCATCCTTTCTCGAGAATACGACCTTGATACTCACCATTTGTGCTAGTCTGCATCGATAGGTTCACTGCCTTAGATTGTAGCTACGTAAATAGCATATCACATTCTTATTAGTGGTAATTTAAAGATTAATGCTATTCCAAAATCAATTGTTAGGAAGAGATTCCAACTTTAGTTCAGAATTAGGAATTGGTTAACTTGAGAGAGAGGCCAATTCATTTAAAAAATTATCCACAGATCGTAATTCTTAATCAATTAATTCATAATTTATTGTTTGTAAGCTGGCTAACTAAAATGATCCCCAATTGGGTTAACTCATCTTATTATCCTTTTTCAACTCTCATTCTTTTTGTTAAAAATTTAGCTTTCAATTGCATTCTTAATCATTTTTAGTTAATAATCTTCACCACCTTCAGGCAATTAAGGAAGTAATTAAACATAAAGGAGGAAGAGATTCAGGTTGGGAAAGCCATATAATAGGCTACTTATGCAACCTACACCTAAGGTAGTGAACCTATCGATGCGGTCTAGCACTAGTGAGTATCAAGGTCGTATCCCTGGAGATCGGGTAAACCTAAAGTTACTACTATTCGTTATGTTATTTAGTCTGAAATAAGGTGTGAGAAGTCTAAATTAATTAACTAATGCTTATGAATGCAAATAAAGGAACAACAACAACTGACAATCAAAAGACAACCATAACAAAGAAGCAAACCCAAAGGGGACCTAAGTGATGGAATTCTAAGGTTGATTTTATAAACCGCCAATCATACTCATACCCGTGTTTAAATCCCTAATCGAACCCGGCTCCTCTCTCGAGCTTACGAAGTTCCTAAATCATACTAACCTAATGGAATCTCTTCTTATAAGATTATTACGGATTAGCGTTAAGCGTGATTTAGAACTACAAGAGTTGTTAATTCTTAATCCCAAGCGAGTGAATTAACCTTATCTCTAAGTGTTAACTACCGCCTACTATTTAATTTCCAGTTATAAAAAGCATTTCTCAATGTTAAGAAACAACCCAAAAGATAATTAATTTAACGTCTCAAATTAATTGAATCAAATTTAATTACTAAACAATAAGAAGATTACAAAAATGGCGATAAAAATCCAATCATTAAAAACAATCCATCAATAAAGGTGAACCCCAATGGGTCTTCTGAGCAATTCTAGCTACTCATAATGAAAGAAATAAATACAAAAGGAAATAAATAACAGAAATAAAATGGAACATGTAACCGCCTCTTCTCTCGAATCGAGCGGAATGAATCGCATGAGCCACTCCAAACCAAATTTCAAGTATGGATCTCTTGATGTCTCTTTGGCCAATCATTTAGAAACTTCAATCTTTGCTTGAATCCTCCAATTCAATCCTTTGAATCGACGCTGGTCTCCCAAATGTCAAGAACAGAGCACAGAGAGAAGTCCGTAAATCGGTCGATGGGTGCTACTCGTTGAGCTAGCTAATATAAGGCAGTACCCATCGATCCAATTTAGCACTAATGGCGAGTATCAAGGTCGATTCCTCGGAAAGTGAAAGCCCGAGTTACTCCTTTGTTCTTTGTTATATTAACCTAAAATTAGCGTTAAATAATTTCTAAACTAACTAATAACTACAAGCTAAGTCCTAAGGGAGATGCAAGAGTGATTGATAAACGAAATAATCAAGACAAGAAGAAAAACCCAAAGGGAATCTAAACTAGTTGGCAACCGAACAAAAGATAAAGGATCGGTGAGTCTAATTATGCTACCCGTGATTTATTCTTCAATTCGGTTTCTCTCTAGATAACGAATTTCTAAACCTAATAACCTAAAGTTGGAATCTCTTCCTAACGATTGATTCTTAAATTAGCATTAAGCTTTAATCCGCCTCTATTAAGCTTTGTTAATTCTTAATCCGGCTAGTTAATTATCCTTATTTCTAAGCGATTATTAACCAGTTCTTGCTATTCAAAATTCCAATT